>NC_143565.1:86107500-86418333 GCF_054136105.1 Typopeltis vanoorti
TAAAATGCTAATATTTATATTAAATCATGATTTAAAAATTTGAACTGATCTTATGTCATTTCACTTTTCAGCAAATTGATCGAATCCTTTACAAACTCTTTTATGTGATATTTCTATATTTGAAGCACACCTATATAAGCTGTTCTTTTTAAATTCTTTTTAAAACTTTTGAATGCGATTTTCTTTTTAAAGTAATACTTATTTTTATCCAGCTCAAAGTTAAAGGTAATAGCTTCCTACTTCAAATCACCTGCATATTCCCTTATCCTGAATCAGTCTAAAGACCAAACGAGGATCGATTCGTAATCAATAACTTTTTTGTTTCCCTGCATGTAACCACAATTTCCTAGAAAAAAAAAACATCTTTTCCTTTATATCAACTCCCCCTCCAGGAATATGAACAATTCTTCTTCTCTCTTCCTAATACAACTTTCTGTAGGACCATAGGCACAAATAAATCTTACTGTCCAATTTTCTCACATCCTTCGATTTCACCATTCAAGAAGTTTATATTAATGTCTGGGATTGAATACTATAGCTACTCCTTCCATCCCGTGATGGTCATTGCATGAATGAAATTAGTTTAATCTTCTTCATCTCATTATCACCACTTTTCCACTGATGTTACCTTGATATCTTTCTAATTTTCTGGGCGAGGTTACTTCACTGACTCCACTGATGTTACTTCACTGACTTTTGTTTGTTCAGGTTTCCTGAAGTGATTTGTTTAATTAGGTGACGCGATCATGCCACACTATCATATTTGTGTGTGGTTTATGTCATCACTGAATATAATTTGGTCCTCTGTTTTAAATTGCCAGTCCATACTCACTGACTGGCATTTCTTGGTGAATATTTGGATCTCAGCAACGAGGCTCATCAGGTAAATAACAATTGGACATTCGGTCAGAAGCTTTAGTCCGTTCTCCTCACTCCTTAAAAGGCGTGAGAAGGCAATGCGAATGTTTCTCCCCGTTATGTAATTCGACCTTCAAGCGATCCCAAAAGAACCCTATTAAAAAATTGCAGAATATTTTTTTATTTACTAAAAGAACTGTTTTGGCATTAACGTGCTGGAAATGGGTAGGTAGGCCTTCGCCCTTCCATTGGCGAAGGCCTACCTTTTCTTTTTTTCTTATGCTGGGAAAGACTTACAAAATATAATATATATTTCGCCTTATTTATTTATTTATTTATTTTATTTTATTTTATTTTATTTCTTTATCATTTTTTGTACCTAAAATTTATCTGAAAATTAAGATGCATCCTAGAAGTCGAATGCGTCTTATAAACCGGTGTATCTTACCGTGCGTCTTATAGGCCGATGTGTTTTTTATGTATGCGCAGTTATGGTGCATCATCGCTTATTGGTAATGCGTGATCAGTTTGAATTGTTACAAGGTCGTTAATGATCTCATAGTAACGTGCTTGGTATCTTTAACAAGGTAAAAAACTTTCTACATCTTACTATCATCCTGAGATTTTTATTTAATGAGGTTAAAGCACTTCGTGGCAACTTGTTTAGGTAAAATTTATAAGCTCTGTATTAATTTTAACCTTGGCATTTTTAGATCTGGCTCCCACTGACGAGACCTCGATAAAGGTCGTAACCATCTGGGTAGTAACCATTACCTTTAATACATAGCATCATACATTTCCGCAAGGGAATGTGCTTTGCATTAGGGGAAAATACTAAGGAACGTGATCGGAGCTTACTACACCTTTACCACGAGTTGCCTCAATGTTGCACTACGTGCAGCCGCAAAATTGACTTATTGTCTGTTTGCTTGCTTGGGAAAAAGGAATAAAAACCTAGCTTATAAAATTGCTTGATATCTTTAACATAGTATATTCCCAAGGTAAAAAACTTTCTACATATATATATATATATATATATATATATATATATATATATATATATATATATATATATTCATTTTTAATATTAACTGACTTAAAACCCGAGAATTATAACAAAATGAGATTTATTTGAAAACGCAACATGTTTCGTCGAGATTGACTTCATCAGGCGTTAAGAACAATCTCGATGAAACATGTTGCGTTTTCAAATAAATCTCATTTTGTTATAATTCTCGGGTTTTAAGTCAGTTAATATTAAAAATGAACATATCCCAACCCCGAGTTAATAGTAGTAGTCATCAGAAAATTTTCCGGGGGGGAAGCTTGGAGACAAATAATTACATCAATAAATTTTTATAATTATTGATTTAATTAAATAATTACATAAATAAACGTCTTTTAGCATTTTTGATGTAATTATTTAACGATTAAAACTATGAATACAGTACATTATTTTCATTTTACATCGATTTTAATGATCTTTAATTCTTAGGGGGAAAAGTATTCAGCATTAATACAGTTTTTAGCTCAATTTCATATATAAAAATTGACCAGCATATTTTATTAAAAATCAAGTAATTAATTAATCCCAAAATCTTAAATTAAATTATTTCAGCTTAAAAGCAAAAAAACCATAAAACTAACAAGTAAAATAATATTAAATTACATACACTTACCTTTCTAAAAATGTATTTTTCTGATTAAATTTGTTTCACTATAAATTTACAATTTACACTTCACTCAGTGACTCACTAGACACAGTGGGAAAACGAACACATGTTTTATTACTGCAATAAAACACGTGTTCTGTGGCTACCCCACCATGGGCAGAAACAGGCCCACTCATAATAAAATTTTAAGACAGACAAAACTTTCCATGGTCGCAGGTTTAAGGTTACTTATCTCAATCACTTTTATGATTATAATTTGTGGAATTTTTTACTCGAACCTGGGGGGGGTTCCCCATTTTCCCTCCTCCCTCTGCACTGCCCATGATCATATGATTGCATTTTTATCGATCTGAAAGTTTTGAGACTGCACAGCGCATCAGCGCTCATCTTAATGGGTCCAATGCAATTAATTGCAGGATAACTTTGAATACTTCTGCGTAGAGTGGGGGAACAATCTGTTTGTTTTAAGATTGATTAGAAAACAGCAATGAAGGAGAATGCTATCGTTGGTTGGTATATTTGAAATACTCAAAGATGAAAATATGTGAACCATTATTTATAAGACATGTGAGAATACGAAATGAAAAAGAAAGAATAAGTGTCAGTAGAAATACTTTCATTAATGGTAAACGAATTATTAATTAACATTATTAATAATGTTAATTATTATTAATGTTCTATAAGTTGTTGTGTCCTATAAGTTGCTGGGTAGAGCGAATAGTACGATCCTATAAAGTCTGAACATGAATAAGTGAATTTATGATGGCATAATTGAAAAAAATTATGAAGAGACAGAGAATGGCAGGAATAAATATCGTTTGATGGAACAGCAAATCATCTCGTAAAATTTGTTGCCCATGTTATATGTATTTCTCTGGTTTTTGTATATTTTGTTCCATTTTCCAAGACATTCTTTTGTTTACTGAGACTCAGTATACATAACATCCGATCATTATCGGAATTATCCACACTTTCGCGAATCCTAAATTCATTATTTATTTATTTATTTATTTATTTATTTTTTAGTGTCAGCGGTTCTTCTGTCTTATCAATCCCACATATGCTGGTATTTTGTTGTAGATCGACAACGTCTTATAATACACAGGATATTCATTTTTATTCAGGAATAGATATTTTTTACTGTCTGTTGTTTCCGAAGGCTAGAATAAAAATGTCTCTATACCGTTAAAAAACTTTGCAACCTCAACAGATGCTATACTGCACAAGCCAAAGAAAAAACAATTAGCATTTTTCTCCTAACATCCACTTTTTCAAATTTTCAGTTCCAGAAAACATGTGTAACAACTGTTTGTAATATAATCGGAAACGAAAAGCGCACAAATCATGACAAGTGACAACGTTCAATTGGATTGGTTGACACAATAACCAATCACAGACGCTAGGTGCTGAGTGAGCTCAAAATTTTAGTCACCCAGCCCTGCCTTCACAGCAGTTTAAAAATATTAGAAAGCTAAGAATTTGACCCGCTGCGTCCTCTTTGCATCTTTTCGAAGGGCTCAACGGTGTATGCATTTTGAAAGCACACCCGGGCCATTACGCGAATGTGACGCGCGTTGAAAAGTGCCTTCTTCGTGAAGCACTGTTTTATTATCCTCGTGAAGAGGACAATGAAGCATTAATATATTGTGTTCAATTTTAGGAATCACGCAAAGTCTGTAAACAATTTGGTGAGTCTTTAACGGGAATAAATGCAAAAATATAATATCGGTGATAATGATATTTTCTGGATGAGCACTGCACACCTAGCATGCCCGGAATATTCCCTCCTGGACGAATATTCCGGGCGTGCTAGGTGTATCAAATTATCACTTATCAAATATATATTTACATATATGTTAAAGATACCAAGTTATTTTTAATTATAATGCTGGTTTTTAATCTAATTCCCAAGTAAGCAAACAGACAAGTAAGTCAAGTTTGTGCCTGCAAGTAGTGCAAGTCTAGGTGACCCACACGTAGTGCAAGTCTTAGGCAACTCGGTAAAGGTGGAATAAGCTCTGATTACTATTCTTAGCATTTACGCTTAATGCAAAGCACATCACCTTGAGGAGATGTATAATGGTATGCATTAAAGGCAAGGGGCCACTACCCAGACCAGTTTCGACCTTTATTGAGGTCTCATCAGTGAGAGCCAGGCTTAGAAATACCAAGGTTAAAGTAATACAGAGCTTATAAGTATTTTACCAAAACAAGTTACTATAAGGTGCTTTGACCTTATTAAATAAAAATCTCAGGATGAGAGATAGATGTAGAAAGTTTTTTACCTTGGGTATAATATACGTTAAAGATACCAAGCTATTTTAATTATAAACCTGGTTTTAATCCATTTCCCAAGTAAACAAACTTGGGAAATGGATTATAACCTGGTTTATAATTAAAATAGCTTGGTATCTTTAACGTATATTATACCCAACGCAAAAAACTTTCTACAGACACAATATGCAAAGCACATCATATATATATATATATATATATATATATATATATATATATTATAATTAGGATAAAAAACGTCAAGAGCCCTCTAGCGAGTAATATATTGGACGAAACACACCAATATTCGTTAGACGTACACAGTGGAACATGGGGATTCGATTTAACGGAAAAAATAGTACCAAAAGTCGCCAACAGGGGAAATTTTGGCGCTTCCAAATTAATTTTAGTAGAGGTGTCACTAATGAATGACTAAATGGCAAATGAGAGACAGCGCACATCAATTTCATGACGTTTATTGTTAATTACAAATGAGGTTCAATATGAACACCATTCTGATGTTCCAGGAACTGCATACGGTGCGCGACATTTTCCACAGCGGCTCGCAACATATCGGAATTGATTTGTCTCACGTGTAACGTTATTCGATCTTTCAAAGTTGGAATATCGGGTACATGTCCTTGATACACAATGCTTTTAAGAAATCCCCACGGCCAAAAGTCACAAGGATTGAGATCAGGCGATCTCGATGGCCATGACGTGGGAAATGCACGACTAATGATTCTTCTGTCAGAGAAATGTTGTCGCAAAACACGCTGTACCCGAAGTCCGATGTGGGGTGGTGCACCATCCTGCATGAAGATGGTCGAATCGAGACATTCTCTTTGCTGCAGCTGTGGAACCACGAAGTTCTGTAGCATATTGACATTCCTGTTAGCATTGATGGAACAGGTCACTGGTCCATTTTGGCGATTTTCCTCGTAAAAGTATGGACCAATGATAAAAGATTCCGCAAATCCGCACCACACTGTGACTTTGGGCGAGTGGATAGGCATCTGAAGACACACATGCGGATTAGTTGCAGCCCAAATGCGACAGTTGCGTGTGTTAATATCGCCGTTCAAATAAAAGGGCGCTTCGTCACTCCATAAAATCTGCCACGGCCATGCATCATCCACTTCCATGCGCACTAAGAATCTCAAAGATAAGTCGATTCGTGTGGTCACATCACCAGGGCGCAATTCTTGAACATGACTGATTTTATAGGGGTAAAACGCCAACATCTGATGTAGGATTTTCCACATCGTTGTGTATGCGATATCCGTTTGCCAGGATATTGCTCGTGCACTGCTGGTACCCTGCACATTTGTCATCTCCTGTTCCACAATAGCAGTTGCAACTTGTTCAACTTGTTGGTGATTGATTGGTTTGCATCCCCTGCGTACCTGCACTGCTAGAGTTCCAGTAATTTCAAATCACCGAATCAGTTTTCGTAAGTTTGTTACGCTAATCGGTCCTTTGCGTAAATTTTTCATACGCCGAAAATCACGAAGACAAGCACTGGCATTATTGTTCCGCTGATAATAGAATTTGACTAACAAAGCACGCTCACGTAAGGTAAGAGGCATCGAAAAGTAGTTCGTCTACGAATGATAAGAATTCTCACAGGCTTTCCTTTTATTGCATGATCGCTCACATGAAACGCGATAATGCAAATTAATGCATTTTGCTCGGTAAACAGCGCCAAAATTTCCCCTATTGGCGACTTTTGGTACTATTTTTTCTCTGAAGACTTGACATTATTTTATAATCACCCGGAAATTATCAATAAATATATATATAATTTGAAAATGATATATATATTATTGTTAAAACCTCTGGTCACGAAAAAAAAAACCACTGTTTGTTTTGTCGTGCTGTGCGAATGGAACGCAATTGCCACCTTTTTTTTTTTGTTTTAATTTTTAAGCGAAAAACCTCCCAAAGGAGTTTACATTCATATTCTTCCAAAAGGATAAATGGATGAGGAAGGGATGAACTATGGATAAAGAAGGTGTATTTCGGACGTCCTGGCTGTTTGCGTCAGAATTCTGCTTTGTTAGTATGGGAGGGTCAGTTTAGATGACATAAAACCGAAGCTGCGAAGAAGTACTTCGCAAAATAAACACAAAAATAGCTGTAATTCCAGGAGGATTTACCTCCTCGCTTCAACCTTTAGATGTATAAATAAACAAACCATTTAAAAAGATTTATTAGGGGGGGGGAAATGGGTCAATTGGATGCAATCTCCAATTTTTGAGGAAACATCCACAAGTAGGAGAAAGCAGGGCACAATTTGGCAGGTGTGCAAATGGCTAAAGAGTTCATGGAATGAAGCGAAACCCGAAATTATTACAAAATCTCTTCAAAATATGCAATTAGTAATTCTCTTGATGGTACGGAGAATGACTTATTATTTCAAGACAGCGATGACTCGGTTGGAGAATCAAGTTCAGAAAATTTTGAGAGAGAAGATGAAGATGAATAAAGATTTGAAAAGAAGATTAATGAAATTTCTAAAAATTATTTTGTTTATATATATATATATATATATCATATGTTAGATTTTTTAATGATTTGATTTTTTAAAAAAAAAAAACAATCTTCGGATATTTCAAATAAAATAAAAAAAAATCTCACAACAGGCAAACCAGCCGGTGAACACACACGGATCTACAGTAAAAAAAAAAAAAAAAAAAAAATACATACTTCGAAGTCCCTTATTGGATGGCACAACCTCAACCAGTCCCTAAGGGACGGACAGGAAAAAATTGGGGGGGGGGGAACCTCACACGACAAACAACAAAACAATATTATGAAAATAAAACGAGAAAAAAAAAAAAGAAAAGAAATAGCTCACCCAAATTTGAACTCCTAAACTGTATATTTGTCTATCCAGTGAAGAATCGTTAATATAACAGTCTTAAAAACAATTTCTGTTAAGTATTCGGTTCGCCATTTAATAATTGATATAAACATGATAAATAGGGTTATGAAATATTTTAATTAAATGTAAATTTTAAAATAAAAACCCGTGGCGATTAGATATAACTGCTACCAGTTCATTTGTCGCTCTTTTTCATCACAACCCTGACAGCCATTAGCCAATCTAGCTATTCCTATTAAGTTATCCTGATGAACTTCAGCGGATACTCTCTGTATATTGTATTACTTTAAAATCATTTATTCTAAGCTTCAAACACGGCAGCCGAGTTCCACTATTTTTTTTTCTTCTCTGCTTTATCTCACATTCTTAAATACTAAGAGAGAGTTGTATAGAGTTCTCCACAAATTTGTTTTTCAGTTCGCTGTTTTTGGCTGATGATACGTTTGTCATAATGATGACGAAAATAATAATTTTATTTCATTAATACATTATGTAATGTATTGATCCCCTCCAATGTTGAAATAAAAATTAGAGTTATATATTATCGGAATTAGAGAGAATTAGTTCATGCGCGATTAGCTTTCCAAAACACCGATATTTTTTTAAAGAAAAGTAAACTAAATTAAGATACTTATCTCTCTAATATTTTAGTATGGACAATAAAATGTACTTTTAAAGTTAGTATTCATTTGGAACAATAGGTAGAAGGCATCCCATTGGATAATAGTTTATTGAACAGGCCTTTATGTCATACCCGATCAAATGTTTTCCAAATGTCAAGAATAACATTTGCAAGTTACTCCACACAAGTCTCTCCAACCCATTCATTGGTATTTGTTCAGGATGGATTATTACGTAGTCTGGGAGAGCCATCTGTCACTCTAGATGGAAGAATCCATACTGGTAGCGGCTGATTAATTGGTGGACCTTCACTCAACTTTTTACCTTCAGGTGAAGAAGTTGACTGCCATTGACCTTCTGATTTGCTTTCGAGAAGCCAGAAATGAAGGATATTAGTCAACAGTTTGATGGCATTCAACAGTTTGACATTCATCTGTCCCTTTCTGGAATTGGTTGGATATAGTTTTGCATTCAAAGCATCAGATAACAGTATTATAAATAATAAGCATGTTTTATACGTTAAAATTAGTATAATAAATAATCATAAATGTCGCAGGTTATCTTTGTGAGTAATCTGGCTCTCAGATGATTTAAAAATAAAAATAAAATGCAAAGCATATGGTGTATTTTATTCTTGCAGGCGCCTTGTTTACTTTTCATCTTCCGTAATTAGTTTCATTGGAATTTATTGGTTTAGAAAGGCAGGTCCTCGTTCATATGGTGCCATGTTTAAGGCTTGGAATTGTCGCCAAGGCTATAAGGCATCAACGTACTACATCTAGCAACCGCATATTTCGGACTCTGGTTTTTTTGTTTTATAAGAAAAAAAAAATCTGTTTTTATATAATTTTTTATAACTTAGCCTTGCTAATAATGACTTCAATGGAGGCGAGTTTTAAGCCTAAGTGACTAAAGAAACAATACAAACTCGAATATTTTAATATGGTATAAGATGGGGCATCCGTAACTCAGTCGCTATAGGCGAAACCCTTTGGTCGGGAAGACCTGGGTTCGATTTCCGTCAGTGAAGTGAGGAATCTTTATTTGCTCTTTTTTGACTGAAGGTGAGTTAGCTGGTCTCACACGGAGGTAGGGGTTTTTTCCCCCACGGGTTTTTCGTCCCTTAGAACAGACAACCTGGCTCCTTGAACACACACGGATTTACAGCCATGAATATTTACAAAATGTGGAAAAGATATTTGCAAAAAAAGGAGCCTTTCTTTTAAACATGTTCACCACTTACATACAATTAAAAATAAAACTGAAGAAATGTCATTAATAGAAATCCTCTCGTGTACGTCTGCAGCCTAGTTTAATACTCAAACAATGCTTAACTGGAGATCAAGTATCTTCAAAAAAAAAACATTACGTACTATATTGCAGTATAGGGTTAAGTGCAGTGCAGTAAAATCTAATTAATTACACTGAACTAGGCGGTGTGTTTATTGTTTTCCTGAGTGTTGCAAGACAGAATGAATTAGAACGTACTGTGTTGGCATTCAAACAAGGATATTTGAATAAGATAAGAAAACATAAGTACATAATTTACAAATGAGCTTCTTTTCTGCCTTTTTTTAATTCTTTTCTTTCCTTCTTTTTTGTTTCTGATTTTCTTTCTTTCCTTTTCTTGCTATGAGTACACCGAGGTCACTGCTCTTCTCAGTAAATGTGATAATAAACAGAGGTTTGGGGAATCAAGCAGCATGCTGTTTACAATAAGCTGTCACCTTAATCTCGCTGAACACTTCCGGTTGGAGAGTAAATGGCAAAAAAAAAAGTAAAAAAGTTCACTTTTTTTTACTCTCATTCTAGGACACTTCTTACAGTCTTAGTATTAACTGAAAACGTCTTTTATTTATTTTTTTAAATGTCAAGGTTTAATTGCTTGCTATTTATTTAATTTCATTTAAGAAAATTAATATTTTAAATAATACTAATTAAATAATCAAATTCCTGATAATATAATAAACAATCAAATATTTTCTTTCGATATTTTATGATTTCATTTCTTTTTAATCCTTTTATTCTTTATTCTTTCACTTAATTAATTAACTAATTAATTTTAAACTTTTATTTATTTTTCTTATATTGAACGGAGATCAAAAAAAATGATAATTACTCCTTAGGAATATTCTACAGTATACTTCTGATTGATGTAAGGTTTTATTGGTGTCTGTGATGACGTAGATAATATATTTTCCTTTCTAGATTCTAAAGAAAGAAAGAAATAGGTCCTCTAGTCGGCATCTAGAATCAAGTCTCTGAATGTCATTCTTCAGGTGATCTAGCGCTATGGATGCAAACGTCATTAACCCAGAGCTATAAGGCTTATTTCATTTTAACTCTCTTTTATCATCTTGTATTTACCATCTTTGCAGAGACTAGCCTTACTTCTGCTATATTTTGTTAGGAATGACTGAGCTGGAAAAAAAAAAAAAAACTTTGGGAACCTCAGATCTACTTAATTTGTTTTGTCTGTCTGCCCATCCTAAATTGGTTCTGGGCTCTTGATAAAACTAGGGCCGGCGAAAGTGGGCATGCGATGCATGCGGGCGCCGCTACGATGGGAACGCCGCCGCCAAGGAACGGTTCATAAGTTAATTTTTAAGAAACAAAATTTTTATCATAAAAACAAAAATTTCTTAGAATGATCAATATTAAAATAAACAAGGCCAGATACACCGAATAAAAATTAAAAAAAAAAAGTATATTGGCGCCTCTTTGATCGGCCAGCTATTTACAATTTTGCAGCTAGAGCAGGCTAAATGCTTGCCTGCAGAATGTTGTGTCTACTGCAATCTTTAAAGTGAAACGGTGAACGGTTTTCATGCGCAGATACGAATTTTCGTACAAAACATTTGTTGCTAGTTAACCAGTCATATGGTACACATCTCAGTAGGCTACTGACAGTAGCGCAGTGCGGACTATTATTTCGTCTCTGTGTCGTGTTGTGTAATAATTTCTTGTGGGTATAAAATAGAAATGGAATCAAAAATTAAAAAAAGTTATTCGGTGCACAAAATCGTAAGCGTCATGCTGCGAAAGAAGCAGATATTAAGAAACAAACTGGGGTTCTTAATAAATTTGTTAAAATATTAAAATATTATGATGCAGATTGTAACCAACTCGATACATCAGAAATAAGAGTTGAAGAGCCGTGCACATCATCCATTTAGCATGAAAGTACTATTGCAGCTGAACAAGATAACTGCACATGATTTAAGTGAAAATAGTTAGGATTTAGTCAACTACAACAAGATTTAGTTGTAGTTGACCACAATTAAATCTTAGAAGATCCAGGTGAATAGGGAAATATTGATGAAAAATTACGAGTTGTTTTAATTGAAATGGGGCCTGTTCAAAATAAAAATATAATATATCCCAGAGATACATATGGTCGTAAATTTGGCGACATGTATTATAATAGAAAAATGGAAAACGGGAGCTCTTGCCAAAAACATGGCTCATTTATTCCGAAACTTTAAATTCTTTTTTTTTTTTTTTTTCTTTTGTTGCAAACTTGTCGCACCTACTGAATCAACTGAACCACCTACTGAGTCTTGTAGAAGGTTATAACGATTGAGAAATGTAAGTACAACTTTACATAGACATGAGACTAATTTAACTCGCATGAAAAATTTCTTAAAATGGAAGGAACTTGATAAAATTAAAAAAAAAAAGAAAACTACTATTGATTTCCAGACTCAAAGCATGTATGAAATGGAAAATAAACATTGGACGAGTGTTTTAGAACGCTTGATTGAAATTATAAAATTCCTTGGTAGTCAAAATTTAGCTTTTCGCTGATCATCTGATAAATTATATGAAAGGAATAACGGCAATTTTTAAAAATTAGTCGAACTGTTTGCTATGTGTGATCCCGTTATGGAAAATCATGTTGAAAGTGCCCTACAATGAAACAATAGAGTACACTATTTGAGTAAAGACAGTCAAAATGAAATATTGGAAACTTTAAGTAACGCAATCAGGGATACAATTTTATTTTCAATTCGCAAATCTAAATATTATTTCATAATTTTAGACTGTACACCTGATGCAAGTAAAACAGAACAAATGACCATTATTATTCGCTTTGTTTCCTGTGACAATGAAATTGTCAAGATCAAGGAAAACGTTTTAGGTTTTGCAGATATATCAGATTCCACAGGACGTGGTTTATGTACAACAATAATGGAACAACTGGAAAATGGAACATTCCCATTGAAGACATGCGAGGTCAAGGGTATGACAATGGGGCAAATATGAAAAAGAAAAAATATGGGCTCCAAAATTTGCTTTCGAACAAAAATCCTCGAGCTTTTTACGTGCCATCTGCTGCTCATACTCTAATTTAATCATTACCGACGCAGCCAAAGTGAATACAGATAATTAGTTTCTTTGCAATTATTCAAGAAATATAAAATTTCTTTTCATTCTCTTACTAACGTTGGGCAATCCTTTTAAAGTTCGTAAAAAATTTAACATTGAAAGAGCCATCAGGAACGCGATGGGAAAGTAAAATTAATGCAATCCGCCCTCTACGATATCAGTTAGGACAGTGCTTCCCAAACTTCTGGATGTCAGGGCCCCCTTTGGAAAATTTAAAATATTTCACGGCCCCCCTCGAAAACAAATCGTAATATACACATATATTATTATAATATTTATTGTATTTATATTAAATACAAAACATACACAGCGAATATTGCAAAAATCAAATGCGAATATTACATTTTTAGCATCTCACATACACGTTTGACATGGCACATTATCTCATATTTTTATATAGATAGATATATTGTTATTGTACATTTGCAGTACAAGCACATGAACCGTAAAACGATTAGTAATAAAGAAAGAATTAAAAGCATAAAAGAAGTTTAATAACAATTTAATGCGATGGATGTGTTTCAATACTGCTACACAAAAAGTCAATATCAGGTGAAATATTTGAAACTGCAATTCTTAGATTTTTGCTTTGAAATGAAACTTATATGAATAGCATATATTTACTAATATTCATTAAGTGCCGAAATACGCAGAAAGCAAAATTTGTGAACCCGCATCAGTGTGTGATTTTTTCCATTAAAATATAAAAAATAATAAAAAAGAAATAATAACTATAATAAAAATGAAATACGTTTTTTAAGATAAATAATCGACTTAGTCTTAAAACATTTTAAATTTGTTTTCATTATTTCACGGCCCCCAAGGGGGCCGCGGCTCACAGTTTGGGAAGCGCTGAGTTAGGAGAAATTTATGATGCACTTCTTGAAATTTTAAATAATGAAAATTTTAATAAAGAAACTCAGCATGAAGCACAAACATTATGTGCTAAAATAAAGGACTACAAATTTATTTGCTCTCTTATAACTTGGCATGATTTACTTAACAGAATAAACCCTGTGAGTAAAATGCTTCAAGACAAAAATATGAACATTACACTTGCTTTAGAATCTATCGAAAACTTAAAAATATTCTTACAAGAGTATCGATCAGATTCAAATTTTAAAGAAGTTCTAAAAACGGGAAAATAACTGAGTGAAGAGGTGGATGGAGAACAAGAATTTAAAACTGGTAAGGAAGTTCGACCACGAAAGACGACATGACGACAATTGGACTACGAGCATCATGACGAAACGCCACAATCGCCAGAAGATAAATTTAGAGTGAATGTGTTTTATACATTTCTAGACGTTGCAATGTGTTCGTTAATAGAACATTTTGAAAATATTATGAACAAAACTATGATAATTTCAATTTCTTGTATAGATTACTACAAATTAATAACGAAGATTTTCGAAGAAATTGTGACGATTTAGAGATTCTCTTGAAGGACTGCTACCATAAAGACGTAAATATATGACGAGTTATGTGCTTTCCGGGATATTTTTTGGAAGGATAATTTAAATATTCAAAAGCCCTTTCGATATTCTTAATTTTATTGTGTCCAATAATTTATCTTTTCCTAACTTTTCAATTGCTTTAAGAATACTATTAACCTTAACTGTTAGTGTAGCGAGCGGTGAACATTCCTTTTCCAAGTTGAAAATTGATTAAAACCTACTTAAGAACAAGTATGTCACAGAAAATGCTTGTTAGTTTGGCGCTAATAGCTATTGAAAATGATATATGTGCGGAATTAGACGTTAAGATCATTATTTCTAATTTTGTAAATATGAAATCAAAAACCTTAAAATTTTAATTAAAAAAATTTCAAGTATATTTATGTAATTTAATTTATTTTCTGTTATTCTGTAAAGATGTTATTTTTTGAATACTTATATTAAATGTTCTAATTATTTCTGAATTCTTTTCTTATTTTCTCATCTATCTTGAGTTTCTTTTATTTTCCTAAAAGATAGTTCCACTTATAAAAATTATTAAAAAATATTTACAAGTTACTAAGAATTTAGTAACTTGTAAAATGCAAGAATTTTTAAAACTTTAGTTCAAATAAATTTTAACTTTAATTAAAATTCATTTTAATTTTGTTAGCGATTCGGGTCGGTGAGAAGGCTATATTCCCTGTATCATCATATTCCACGATTAAAGTGAAGTGGCTTTATCAAAATTTGCTTTAACTTTTGAGAATTTTTTGAATATTCAGATTTTTAACGATTATCCTGCCTAGCCAACACCGCCGGTTCGTTACATTTAGCGAACCAACGTGTAGCTGTTTTGTCAATATTTATTTAAGAAATTTCAAATAATTAAAATTTTTATTATCGTAAAAGATCCACACACTTCCGGATCGTTACAGGGGCGCTTAGATAGAAATTGCATGCGGGCGGCAAAGACCCTAGCGTCGACTCTGGATAAAACGATTTTTAACGAAAATCGGTTTTTGGAATCTTTACAGAATTTAACTATGCTATAATTTTTGTATCTAATACAAAAAGATTATAATATATATTTTTTCAATTTTAATTTAAATTGGAGCATTTTAATTAAAAATTTCCAAAAGTGTATTAATCATTCTGTACTGACTCAGTAGCATTTCATAAAATTAATATTTAGGATCGCTATTAAAAGGTGTCGAGTTATTTCAATTTTGTTTTCATTCCGATCATTTTGGTGACAAATTTTAAGCAAAGCAAAATGATATATCCACAGTACATTTGATCCAAAAACAGAAGTTTAATAATACGCGTTATAGCTTTTGACAAACACGCACATTCCTTGATACAAAAGTAGCGTGGAGTTATTTGAATAACACAATTTTGTTCCAAACAACACAATGGTTTGATTGCGAAACAACAGAGCTATTGCCAATCGAAAATTCAACCCTTATCATTATAATACGGTATTCTGATAACACTTGTATAGTCGTTGATTTAATATAACTTAAGAAAAAATTTGTCGTTAAAATTCCGATTTTATTAAGAGAAAAACCATTTTAAATGATGACATCATTTAAAATGGTTTAAATGATGTCATCATTTAAACCATTTTTCATTGATCGCGTTGAAAATATTTTTATTTATGAGCTATAAAACTATTTAAGCTATCTATGATATAAATACATTCATGCGGAAAAAATAAAATAATAACAGGTCCTACCTCTATAAAGAGAACAAACTACTTGAAACAATTTTAAATCCTTTTTCCCCTTCTGCTATAGCGATTATAAAGTAGACCCAGTATGAAAGCTCAGTACTGTATATAAAAGCACTGTACCTTATTATAAATAGGCAAGAGGAGGAGGAAGCTCTTCCGCTAGAGTGAAGAAGCAACAAATTGTAACTAGCAATTACACACTACTCCACCCTTTTTTTGATACATAATTTGAATTCGAAATTGACAGAGGTTATCGCCCGGGTGATGACCTGTCGATGTTTAGGGACTTTACTTTCGATTAGTTAGTGATGTGTATACAGAAGTAATTCAATCTGCATAAAAAATTAATAAATATGTAAAACCCTTACGATGTCAGAGTCTATATTCAATATCTCTTCCATTCAACGTATATTTCGTTTGATATTTAGTTTTAAGGTTTATTTAAAGACCCATAAATAAAGTTTTAACCGCCCTACATCTCAAAGATTCAGGTTATGTAAATAATGTTATATTTCCTCCATTTTTGTTATTTATTTATTTAATTATTTTACCACAATCTCACACGAAAAGTTGTACAGTGGCTTAGGCTTAGGCTTGGGCCTAGACTATCTGGAATCTTGATCCAGAAACGCATAGTATTAATATCAGTGCGACAGCTAGCAATACATATTTCTGTGTTTCAATAGATTATTTCTAAATTTTCATAAAAGTTCCATTTTTACTGACTTGTTCACAAAGTATTTCCTGAAATGTTTTACAGTAGAAAATTTTTATTTTATATTCTCGAAGCAGGAAGCAAGAAAATCAACAAGAAAGACATTGTAATCGGCCTAAAAATGAGCTACGTGGCTTAATAGCAAAAAAAAAAAAAAAAGGATGATTTATTATAAATGAATTTATTTAACCTACATATGCGCATTGAATATAAATTAGCCAAGGCAATATTTATAATTAAATTCCGTAGTTTGAATATAACACAATAACTGAATATCGGAGAAAGAAAAATAGAGAAACAATATAAGAGTAAGTTTATAACAAATTATAATACTGCAATTAATATAAATGTATGACAATAATATTTATAACATCTCGTGTACGAGTATATGAGATGTTATAAATAATAATAGGAAATAATATCAACGTGTATAACAGTTCTTCTGATATGGAAAATGGCTTTCCTCCTACTACTGGTGGCAGCATAAAATAGAGATAGTATCGGAAAACTAAACAGCAAAAATTCTCTGGGACTTTCAAATACAAACTGATCGGCATTTGGAATACAACAGACCTGACATCACAATTATCGAACATCGACAGGTTTGGATTATTGATATCGCAATACTCAATGATAACAACATTAACAACAAAGAACTGGAAAAATGATTAAATATCGAGATCTGGCAATCGAAGTTGACCGTCTGGGTCTTAAACACCAAAGTCATTCCAATAGTTATCGGTGCACTTGGTGCAATTTCAAAGAAGCTATCCCACTATTTACAGCAATTTCATCAACGAAGTGACCCTATATGACCTACAAAAAACAGCATTACTTGGAACAGTCCATATTTTACGACGCTACTTGACAGACTATTCTTAGATTCTTGGGCAAAATCTGAATTACCCTGTATTACTAGTCAAATTGTTGTTTGAATGATATCTTGTTTTAACTGTGTATCAATAATAATAATAATAATCAGTGGTCTTGCAACAGTAGATATAGTAAACGGATCAGAAGCTTCATGTTATGTATACGGAGGACGTTAATTCCGTACCCACTATTTATTCCTCATGGTTTGTAATTTAGTACATAATTTAAATTGGTAATGTTCTTCTTCTCCTTCTTCCTAACATGGATTTTAGGTCAAGTGGCCTATTCTAGTCTCAAGCCATCTGTTTCTTGGTCTTCCGATTCTTCTTTTTCCACTTAATTTCTATCTGTATAATATTTTTGGTAGTCTGCTGCTGTCCATTCGATTTAAATGTTCTAGCCATTTTTGTTTATACTATCTTATGTAGTAATTAATTGGTTTTATTTTCAGAAATTGAAAACATTGGTAATGTTTGTTTTCATTAATTTAAATGATCACCAAGGACATTCTGCTCTAAGACGTATGGCGCTATATTCATTACAGGATTTACACATATTACGGGACATTTCACTAAACCTACTTGGGAAGATAGTCATCGCTAAAAAATCCATGATTCTGTTTATGCTTATCATAAATGCCATTATTTTAATATGACATTTGAATGTAGCCACCATAGATCACACAGTTTCGATGGTTTTCAACGGTTCATAAAGACACGCGTTCGAATCGCGTCTAGGACGCGAAGAACGGTCAATAATCAAAGCGCTTTTTTCTTTTGATGAGGTGGACTCTTCTATAGAAAAAATGTCCCGAAAACCTTTATTGCCTTTTCACATGCTATAATTTAAACTGTTCTATGGCATTTATACCGACAGTTATATTAAGCTGGGTTTTGCATCTTCTAGCACAATCATATTTTGTCTAATATAGCTAAGATTTTATGTACGTGACTTGAGGAAAAATGGAAGTAACAAAACTGACTTGACCAGCCAAGATTCATAATCAGAACCCTCTCCAGAAGATGAAATATCAATTGAAGAATAGCTCAACACGCTCCACTTACGTATAGCGATTAGAGCAAAGTCAAAGTTATCCCAAAAAGTATTAGGTATTCAGATAGATGACAGACAGATTATTAAGAAATTTAACAAAATATATCTTTGATTGATTTAATTATCTTCAACTTATTTCCAGATATTACTACCAATGTCACAGCAAAGAATCGTAACATTTGAAGGAAAAACTCAAAAATATACTTGATTTTTCGCAATAAATACTCACAAAAAATAAATACTCACAGAACTTACAGTACTAATGTACTATAGATTTACAACCTTTCGTGAGTGGAAGTCCCATAAAAAAAGACTTTCTGACCCTTCTTGCTTCAGTCCCCCCTTTTCCTACTTGTTATTGCATAAAAATGGAGGGGAGGAATAATAAACTCTACTATCTTAAAGGTTTCAATGTTATATGACCAGTTATTAATAGCACTTTGTGCATTTACTATTATGAACCAGTTCTGCTGGATAAAAATCCAACACAGAAAATTTCAAAAATTTACTTCTAGTGCATTTTTTTCTCACTGAAGTTTTCATGTAGATTTTAACGATTCATGCGAATTGATCATGCTTTTCCAATTGGGTTTCATTAAGTTAAACAAAATAGATTTCAATGTAATTTTCGAGGTTTCATAAATGGAAATGAACTGTGGTAAAAGCCAATAGCCAATTGAATAACAATCTAAGGTAGTTATTCAATTGACTATCGCTTTATAATGGAGTTCATTGACGTGGCATAGGCCACGTCAATGAATTATTCTAGACATTTTGAAACCCATAGTAAAACACAGCTTAGTAAAAATAAACCTTAATTATTATTTTTAGATTTTACTTATGGATATGAAAAGTTCCAAAAATTACAAAAAATTCAGGAAATAATTTTAAGGTGGTTGAGATGAATTACTGTAAGAAAAGTAAACGAGGAGGTCGGAATAAGTTGGGAAAAAAGTGATGACAGTGAAGTAGAGATTAAGATATCACGAGAATCGCAGACGATGGATACCAACGAAAAGAAAAATAGACATTTAGAGAAGGAGGAATAGAAAAATTAGAAAAGATACAGTGAATGTCTACGCAAATACGACAATCTGAGATGAAAGACATTGAAGCATATCTTAAGTTTAAAATTTTCATTCACCGTTTTTTAATCAGCACCCGACAGTTGGATTAGATTTTTCTGCCTCCACGGAGATCACAGAAATTTCTGTGGAGGTGAAAAAAAATCATTTTCCAAAAAAGGGTTCCAAAAGATTTTTCTGAACAGCTCTCAATGCCAGATTGAATCAAATTCCTTAGAAATGTGAAGCCGTTCCTTTCGATACACCATCTACTGTGTATCTACAATGGTAGTATTCGCACTGGTGGTCAATTTTCAATCAAACAGTTCTGTGTAGTAGAGATGTTGAGACTCTTGATGATCTCCATTACTTACGAAGTATCGATGTGACAGCAATAAGATGACAAGTTAATGTCAGACAATTATTCCCTTTTCTTAGAAAACTGATTAATTCTGCAGCACAAACTCAAGTACAATTTTGCTGTACCATCAAAATTACAAGCGTTTTGGTCGGATGTGACGTCACTTCTACCGAACAGCCTATAAATTAAACCTTTTTTTTTTTTCATGAAATTATAGAGGAATGTTGCAAGCTCAGCAATATGATGCCCATATAACATAACTCCCGGCCTGGTTGGCCAAGTGGTTAGCGTATCCGCTCTCCAGCCAAAAGGCTGCGGGTTCGAATTCCGCAGTGGGCATGGTATTTGTGATTGTCTTTCAACTTCATACATTCATTCATACAAGTGAATAAACACTCTTCCCAAGCTGGATTGGGTCACCATGGCGGTAGTAGACACAACTCTAGGCAATGGGAGAGAACTTCACCCTGTATTGAGTAGAAAACCCGCTGAATATCATCATGATCATCATAGCATGACTTGCTTTACATCCCAGCCGGATGCTTGCATTCCCTTGTGATAGTTTCCATTATAGAATCGGCAGAAGAAAGATCATTATAAATTCCATTGTACTCACCAACTAGAACTTTTTCTAGCCTTTTTTTCAGCTAGTTCCCAAGTTAGTTTTTATTTGGTTCACTTAAGAGAATTTTTTTTAAACTGAAAAAGCCCATATTTTTGACTTCTAAACTACGAAAATCAACAACCGAACTTTACACGACATTCATAAAATAATAATAGCGAGGATTAGGAATACTAATGGCGGCAGTTATCTACAGTATTTTCGCATGCGGTTTCCTTTATGTTTGCAGGTAGAAATCTCCCTACAAATGACGAAATCAATTAACAACCGATTTCCAAAGTTACGTTTACTTCATCTGAAATAAAAATAAAAATAAGAAATAAAAATGAGAACACTAATCATTTATTTATAACCCTAATCCCTGTCTCTTTACCCAAACACACACAAGGTGGTCAAAATTTAAGTATCCCTGTTTGAGGCCTAGTCCACAATGATTCAAATGTGGCAAAACGTTCCAAAGAATACATTGTGCATCATTTTATGCATCATTGTGCATCATTTTAGAACTACCTTTTTTCTAAGGAGAAAAAAGGTAGTTCTAAAATTCACCACCCGGGGCGTTGTAAACACACCAAATGTATGGATTTGCATATAATATAACGCAAATCTGCAGATGCCAGGAGGGTTTAAAAAAGATGTACACGGGATTTTTCCCTTTCATTCGAGTTAATACCGTCCACAGTGGTGGCACGAAACTTGCTCCAACGTGCTTTGCTCGTGAAGATTTACTACCTAAACAATTACAATGCTGTTGCTGCCCACTGCGAATTTCGTCACCTGAACAAATGTTGACTAGGTCCACTATCTTCATGTAGTCTGCTACAAATGATTAGTCGTTTTCAAGAAACGGGATCGTTGGGAGTTAGACCTGGTAGAGGTCACAATTCAATCAGTTCACAACAAGTGAATGAAGTTACTATGGCTGTAGTGGAGCAGGCCATGAATAACAGCGTTGGTTCCTGTAGTGCACGTGCTGTATCAAGACACATGGATGTGCCTTACACACTGTCTGGAAAATTCTATGGAAGATTCTACATTTCAATTTCAACCCATTCAAGATAACCCTGACACAGGATTTGCTCTAGCAGGACTTCGACTGACATTGGCTTTAACATTCCTTGCTGCAGGTCGTGGATGATTTTATGAGGAAACGAAGCTCACTTTCACTTGAACGGAGCCTTGAATGCCCACAATTGCTGGATGTGGGCTACACAAAACCCGCATGTAATCCAACAAAGTGCTTTGCATTTCCCCAACGGGTGTGGATTTACAGCTTCGTTTATCATTGGACCATTCTTCTTTGAGGACATTCGCCAGTCGGGTTCTGCAACCTGCTCAGTTACTGTATCGTGATAAGATAAACACTTTTGTTGATTTACAGCTACAGAAACGCATGTGCATGGATTCAATCATTTTCATGCAGAATGGGGTCCCTCCACACATCCGATCCATACACGAGGTCCTTCGAGAACATTTCATGGAAGCCAGAGTGATCAGCCGTTGTTCCCCCTGCTTGGCCTGCACGTTCACCTAATCTGACCCCCCCCCGTGAATTCTGATTCTGGGAATTTCTCAAAAACAGCGTTTATCAGGATCATCCTGATAACTTGCCAGCGCTGAAAGACAGCATAACGCAGAATGTACGCAACATCAATCCCAACCAGCTGTATGTATTATGCCGTTGAACACACTCTGCAAACCGTGCAGTTTGTGGCATTACGGGAAGGGCAGCACAGTAAACGGAACAACCAGTGAGAGCATAATGGAAGCGAATAAAAATCTGTTAATTATGTAAGCTTTTCTCTTTCTTACACACACACACACACACACACACACACACACACACACACACACACACACACACACACACACACACACACACACACACACACACACACACAGAAAAATCACCGCATCTATATTTGGACATCATACAGCTCCTCTAAATTTGGAACTTATTCTAATCTAAAAGAGTGTATTGGGTAATTTGTTTGTTTCGATAAGAGTTTTAGATTTAGAAAAAATCATCGTCATCATTATCTACAGCAATCAGCCCTAATTTCTCCCATAATTTCAATTCAATCTGTATAAATTTACGAATAAATAAAACCGATATAAAGGATTTTAAATTAAAGCTGGATATTTTAAGATTTCTGTTTTGATAAGTATTGGATAATAGTAATACGCTTTTATTTTTGAGAACAAAATGAATTTTTTCCTTCTTCAAAATTTCCTTTCTAGAAGATAAGCAAATATGATGCATATATAAGAAACTCATTGCTTGAAAATGAAGAAGGATCCTTTTGTATGAAGACCCGTAATTAAGTTTGCTAACCACACTTTTGACCCCCTCATTCCCTGCACAACAAAATTACTTCGTAGCCCGAGCCACCAGAACTAAATTACTTCCGCCATCACCACTGTGCTTTGATACCTCGTCCCTCGAAGCTAAGTATTCTGTTCCCGTTAGTCCCTAATCCCTCACTGACTCACTTATTTATGAACAGATTCGTTTTTATTGCGTCACTAAAAGACACTCGATGGGAGAGGACGATTCCTCTCATGCTGGGTCTCCGACCTTGGAAACCATAATGAGTTTGAGGTCTCGAACGAAGAAGAAGAAGAGAATGAAAGAGTATATCCGAAAGAGCTAACTCAGAAACGGTTTCCAAGAAATACGTTAAAATTATTGATAATTTCTTTAATTTAGAATCATGGCTTAACATTTAAGAAAAATGTGTGCGTATCTGCACGATAAAGAAAGACAGAAAGAAAGAAAACATAAAAGACAGAAGGAGAAAGAAGTGGTTCAGATTACGATGGGAAAAGAAATATAAAGTTAAAGGAAAGAGAGAGAGAGAGAGAGAGAGAGAGAGAGAGAGTAAAAATACATGATGAAGATCTCCTGTTTCCAGTTATGCCTAAGCAACGAAGAATGGACTTTTCAGAAGAGCAGCTTTAATTGATCTGTTTGTAACCAGGAAGATGGTGCGTGCTTACGTAAAATGCAAAACTTCTGTGCACTTAAAGATATCCCTCAAAGCATCTCCTACCCATTCCAGAAGCCTTTACTGTTTATTACTGCAATTAAATATCACACACGTGTCTGGCTTACAGAGAAGAGGATAATTAATGTCTGCACAGCATCATCCAGATAGAAAGAAAACAGTATAAGTTTATAAACGCGAACGAAATTAGTTTATTCGTTCATTTCGATCCAACATTATTCAAATTAGTTCTCAATTTTGGTTATAAAATTAAATCTGATAATGCATGTGTACTTTAAGGTGTGTGTGTGTGTGTGTGTGTGTGTGTGTGTGTGTGTGCTGGCAGGCGCTCTTTTTGCTTCACAAGAGACTTTTTGATGATTATAGCATTTTATCACAAAATCCTGACACTCAACGCAATGCTCAGTTGAAGAGTTGTGTTTCTTACATGCGCTCGGAGACATTACGTAACCCCTTTTTTGGCTAAAATTTGTGCCTAAGGTTTTGAACGCTTCCAAAGATATGCTAGTCTGAGTTGTAGTCTAAATAGGAAAATTTTTGAATTACAATCGAAAAAGTCAATTTCGGTACGCCAGAATAATTTGTCAAATCAATGAAATAGTTCAGTTGCAATCTTCGATAGTGTAGACTTGAAAACAACGTGATATTTGTTCTTCTTTAGAAAGGCAGTTCCAAATTTTATCTACGACCAGAGAAAGCTTATTCGGGACTTTCATATGAAGATGTGTTTGCCGATCTGTTGCTGAGAGGAATGAGATAATGAAGTAATATGGCTTTTCCTTCCTCAAAATCATATTTATTATTATTATTATTATCTCTCAAAACAGACAGACCAGCCGGAGAATACACACAATTAATGGATATGCTGTTTGGCTGTAATTTCTCATTTAGATCAACTGACAAACGCCGCTATTTACTTGGTAAGTGAACACATTTTGCAACACATTTTGTTGCAAAATGTGGTTCAACCAGTTTACGGTTTCATACCAGAAACTCGGGCTTTCCACAGAATAAGTAAAACTGCCAGAAGAATATATTACATGCAATTTTACAGGCTTAAAAATATTATGTGGGAAGTTTTCTGTATTTAGACCACATTATAATATAAATAACGAGTTTAATAAAAGTAAGCAATTAAAAAACCCGACAGTTTCGTACGTAGTATGACTGACATCATTGGGGTAGTGGTACATGAAAGTTTTACACAACAAAAGCCCATGAACAATTAATTATACATATTAGATGTTGTTGATAACTTCATAACTGTTAAATATAATTAATAAACCAGAATACCAATGGCAAATTCGTTACTGTATGCGTGTTGGAACATTGCTAGTTATTACTATCACCTTTTGTGGCATCACGCGTGCTATATCTCAAGTCCGTGGCAGTTAAATGTTTGATGACAGTAGACCATACTTGATGTAAAATTGAGCTTTGATTTTTGTTGCATTGTGTATTGATCCTAAGCATTTGCGAGGATTTCTTTAAATTTTCCTGTAAAACAGTTACAATCAATATATGATATTTTTGTTTGTTGCCCAAGTACCTGATGGAAAATAGTGACAATATCTACGATCTTCTATCTTTTGCAATCAAGTTTCAAGTTGAACATGGTCAGTACAAGTATGTGCATCCTTTAGGACCAATGATCTACGCCTGAAACGACTCCGGATCGTCTTAGTTTGCTAAAGAACGCTGGTCTCTTCAGGGACACCACCTTATAGCTCCTCATATTAAATTGTAAACGGTTAGCCTAGTGGCTATGCGCTTCGCAACCATATGCCTGGGGAAGGAGTGTCCTAGGTTCGATTCTCGTCGACGATGCGAGGAGCTTAAGGATCTTCCTCAGCCATAGCCAAGTTAGCCGGTCTTGGGCGTGGACAGCAGGGTTTTTCCACCCGTTTATGTAAGGTTTTGTCATCCCGTAAGCAGGCAAACCGGATTAGTCTGGAATACTGACCCGCCATAGGTCCGATTCTTCAGCTATGCCGGATTTTATCCTGAGCTCGGATAAAATTTTGGGGGGACTGAGATGGTGTCGTACCTCCTCGTAAAGGGGACTCACGGCCGTGTATCATCATACGCTATTATGCTACATTGCACTCCTAGGAGGGAGAGTCACTTTGCAGATTATATTTAAACAAATAAACGAATAATTTCTGCACATACAAGGCAATGAGGCATTTTAGAATTTGTCTCAAATATAAAACTATTTCCGATCAATATAAAAACACAACTTACACTTATCGATCGTAAACTAAGAAGTAATTGAACATTTCGATTGGATCTTGTTAATTTGAGGACATTTATTGCATTACGAAGTTTATCTTACCTTAATAGTTAAATGTATGTGTTCATCGGCTGGTTTGTATTTTTGAGAGAGTAATAAAACACGATTTTTTTTTCTGAGAGAAAAAGTCTGCTATCTTCTTATGAGATCAGATAAGATTACATTGGGTTGACAGTTCTGATAGGTGTTCTTCGCCTTTTCGATTATATTTGAACTATAGTTTCCAATTAGATGGAAATTTACTTCCAACTGCACTACGGCTACGGATAAGTGCTACGACTGCACCTTATTAGCGCTGTTTGTTTTACTGTCGATTCTAAGCAACCCTTTTCAACTGTGAAGATTTTCTCATTAGGAATTGTAGGATTTACTTCAGTTAGCTTCCACCATTTTTTTTTTTTTTTTGCTTTAATCGAAGTAAGTTTTCTCAATGCAGAATAAGAAATAAATAAATGAATAATAAATAAAATATAATGAAAATCATCTACCCAGCTTTCGCAGGTATCCATATCACAGTAAGATTTGAATTCAATCCTCGTTGTTTGGATAGCAAAGACACTGTCCTCAACTTCGACTATGCCAGTAAAATACTTAGATCTGGAGGGGGGAGGGGAGCACCGAATAGGACTTTACAGATAATGAAAAAAAATCATTACGATATTTATACCTATAGTCTGATTTATGAAATTCTCCATGTAGAAATTAGCCACTCGTGATAAAACATATTTCCCATACTAGATCTCTTATTCAGAGGTTGGACTTTTTAGGGGAAATTAGAGTTGGAATATTCACATGAAAAGAGGTGATATGAAGACTTGTTAGAATATCACGTGTCGTTAAAAGTTAATTATTTAAGTTCGAATGTAGTGCGTAGAATAATTTATGTAGGATGCAGAGGAAAGTAAAAGAAAGATATTCACAGCTTGTAGGTGTAATCAGAGTTTTCTTTGTTCATTTATGAAAAATGGTATCATCAGGATCTTGAATAGCGATGCTCCAGTAGATGGTGAATTACGCCTGATGCGTTTTAACGTGTTGCTAAGAGGGTGACATAATTACAGTGATATTTCCCTTGACATCTGGCGTTTCTGATGAAGATGAGGTTATTCTTATCTACGAGGGTTTTCTAATATAATTTCATTGGGCTCTGTTTTCCTGAAAATGATCAACTGTCCTTTCGATTCCAAAAATAATATCAAAATTAAAAATTCAGCTCAAAGAGATAAATGGTTCATATTTCTATTTGAAGGCTTATATATCCCCCCCCCCCCTTGTGGAAATGACACTCGCATTCATAGCTTTTAGGCCTCCCGAAGAAAAGACTGTTCTTAATTTCAATTCTAACCGTGAAATAGAAGAAAACTATTTATTTGACGAATTCCAGAGTTAGTTGATCTCTGGCACGGAAAAGTAGATTTTTTTTCCTCCAGAAAATTCGAGATTTTAATCCAGGAATGCAAGAAAATAGACAGTAGAACACAACCATTAAAGTTTTTAATGCCACTTCAGACCTCCAAGAAGGAGATCGGTGGTGTCACATTGGGAGATGAAATTCATCTCCCACTTAAAAACAATCTCGTACATCCCTCCCCATAGTGGGATTCAAACCCACGACCTGTTAGTTGAAGAATGGATACATTAACCATTCTGTTTCCCATTGTCTGCTTGTCTGTTGTGACAGAATGGTTAATGTATCCATTCTTCAACTGACAGGTCGTGGGTTTGAACCCCACTATGGGGAGGGATGTACGAGATTGTTTTTAAGTGGGAGATGAATTTCATTTCTCCATGTGATACGACCGATCTCCTTCTTGGAGGGCTGAAGTGGCATTAAAAACTTTAATGGTTGTGTCTAGAATAAGGTTTCCAGACTGTGTAAACATAAATAAAAATACCAAAAATATGGAATTAATAATAATAAAAAATATATAGAATAAATGCTTAACCGACTCACGGTTCGCATATACTATAGGTTTCTAAAAATTTTTCATGGGTGGCTGCACATTAAAAAAAAATCCAACTCTAACAGGAAAAATGCCAGTGAAAAATTAAAAAACCGGGTGCCCATCGTTCGAACGAAACAATTCGATTGAGATTAAAAAAAAAATGAAAACTAATAAGATTTTATTTGTGAAGCGATTTAAATATTCTTTAAATTTTCTTATATGCTTTTTTTTATTATTATTAATTTTATCCCGAGCCACACAAGACCTCTATGCGCCTATAAGCATACGGCTCACTCAGTAAATATACAAAAATATAGGTTGTGTGGACGAAACATCTCATAATATGTGCCATTGACTGCCAGTCTAAAACTGCTGATCGATTTCGAGTGCTACAAGGGTATACTGTATTTACAATTACGCAAAATGCGAATACCACAGGAGCACAAACAGCTCAAATCCGCATTCACGGAGCGAACTATTCTATTTACGTATTTCTGTCAGTTTTATGTTTTAAATTAAAGATGGAATATAATACGTTACATTCCTGTAATGCAAACACAAATAGCCTACTTCATGTAGATATAATGTAAAAGACTCACGTGTGGCGCTGCAGGCGCAACAACATAAAAGTGAGTTTGGAGAAAAATATTGCGTGGATATTTTATAGTGTGAACATATATTATTGCGTCATTTTAACTTTCAAGACAGCAATTAACATTAATATTAAAATGACATTTTTTTATTAATCACTAAAAATCTTTATAAACCTGAAAGAAATAATAGCATTCAGATGAATTCAAAAAACCGTCTACAATTGCAGCAAATGGAATCGTATTCGAAACTTCATATATATATATATATATATATATATATATAATATATATATATATATATATATATATATATATATCCCCACCACCACCACCACCTCCCCGTCTTACTCCGTCGTTTATCACTCTCCTAGAACATCAACTGACGACCGATTTTTCAGATAATTTTTATATTTCTAGAAAACAAATACCACAACAAAGTTCGTAAGAATTTGCGGTGTGAATTTTAAGAAATATATAAAAAAAATCAGCTAACGCCTTTTTATTCCCGTATACGGGGAGTAGGCGAGGCCATTTAGCCCTATCTAACTTTTGGAGACTGAGTGGGCAGTTCAATCTCCACTGGTACCAATCAGAGATAGATGGCCCAAGGCTATCACTAATTAAGCGGTACTCAGTGAAGAGAGACGGCTCAAATGTGCCGCCATCTAGTGGTCCCTAACCCTAACACAATATATTTAATGTCTGAAATAATGTGGGTTCTACGGTCGATTTTCTTGAGTTTACAGGACGAAAAACCCGAGTTTCCGGGAGGAAAAAACCTGCTTGCCCGTGCCAGAGATCGACTAACTCGGGAACCGGTCGAAAAAAGGCTTAGAAAATTTTCCTCTAGTCGCCGACTAGACTCGAAACCAAGTCTTCCTTCGTGCGGCCAAGCTCCGTGGTTGGCAAAAGCCACATCCACTGAGCTACACTTCTTTTACGTTCTGCCGATCATTGTTTGTATCTGATTTGCCGACTGGTTAATGCACCCCTCCCGCCTTACCAACAAACTGCGAGTTGAATCACCCTGTTGGATATGAATAATGTCTTGGGTAATAGATGAATTGCACTGCCCGGTGTGAAACTACCATCCCGTTCAGGGGAGCGCCGGCCATATGTGCAATGTGTGCGACGCATACAGGCGCCAGGATCGTAAAGGCGCCAAAGAGGAGGAAAAACTTAAAAAAAAACGTTTTTTTTTAAAGTGATTTTTTTATTGGAGGATGGGGGATAGGGACGCCAACTAAAATTTTGCACACAGGCGCCGGACACTACTGGCGCGCAACTGATCCCGTTAATAGGAGGCTTGAAGTAGCTTGAAAAGTTCCATGTGTAGCAACTTTAGAGCAAAGTTGTCGGATTATGTAAAAATAAATATCTTAGCCCATCTAATGTGCTAAGGTACTATAAATTTAGAACTCTTTGTAGTCGGAGTAACATAAGAATGTTGAATGTGTTTGACACAAAACCGTAGCATATTATAAGATACAAAGAAATAATAATAGTGAACGTGGTGACTAAAAACTCCCAGACGGTTTCAATCCCTATGATAAGAGGTACTGATAGTCTCAAGAGCTGCATCTAGAGTAGATATTTAGGGACAGACGGCGGCGCTAATTACGTCTCTTTCATCCCGCATGCATGAAACTAGACCGGAATGGATCAGAGGCCTTGCCATACGGTGGAAACATAAATCGAGCTTGTCTTTTTTAAGGAGTATTACGGATAGGGTGTTGACAAACAGACACACATTTATGCTGCAATTAGCTGTAATCGCACAGAAAGGTAAAGAAAGAGGAGGCTGGGGGAAGAGGAATATAATATGCTGTAATATTTTCATCAATCATGTAGCAAATAAAGAAATAATACAAAGTGTGTATTGTTTTATTATTTATTGTATCGCTGCATCGTACATTATTACAGACGATGCTTGGGTCCATGATACTGTACCGCTATCCTGTCCTATCCTATTCCCTCAGCCATATAGCTCATGGGGGGGGGGTAGTTACATGTTACCATGCTAGGGAGATGATTATGAGCAAGGTGGTTTCCCATTGCCTTCCTTGCTGTAGTATATTTTATGACTGTAGCCGTATGTGTGTTCACGAGCTCGGTTTGCCTGTTTTGAAGGATGAAAAACCCGAGTTTTCAGGGAAGGAAAATACTCTCCAACCCCGCATGAGACCGGTTAACTTACCGTTAGTTGAAAGAGATCAGATAAAGGTTCCTCAAGTTACTGATGGGAATCGAGCCCAGGTCTTTCCGACCAAAGGGCTTTGCCTATACCAACTGAGCTACGAAGGCTCCACCTCACACCGCTATATGACGAATAATGTACCATAGCCTTCTGTAAAGTATGGACAATCGCCTCTTTAGTTCTAGAGCAGTGTTTCTCAAAGTGTGGTGAGCATACCTCTGAGGGTACGTGAAAGGTCTTCAGGGGATAAGTGGTAAATTTGGGTAATGCATCACTAATGCATGAGTAGTAGTGTAGTCACTTTAAACCAGATCAAGATCAAAATAAGATAAGGAATCGTGACGTAATTGGTTGTTCATTTCATGACGTCATTGTGGGAGTGACGTCATGAGATTGGAATTTTTTGAATTTCCCTGGGGGCATATGTGTCAGTGACGTGAGTTCTTGTGTTTTGGTTTGCGTATGGAATTATGGGTGATGGCCGAGATAAGGATTCGTGTTGTGATTGGTAGGACAGTTTGAACCAGATCAAGATCAAGATAAAATAAGGGATCGTGACGTGATGTTTGTTGTTATCAGATGAAGATAAGTGACGTCATTTGTTAGTTGTAAATAAGTGATGTTATTGTTTTGAATTGAAAAGGGAGATATATTAGTGGATAAGGAATCGTATCGTGATTGGTGCGACACTTCAGATCAGATCAAGATCAAGATATGATAAGGAATCGTGACGTGAATGTTTGTTGTTTTCAGATGAAGATAAGTGACGTCATTTGTTACTTGTAAAAAAAATGTCATATGTTAGTTGTAAATAAATGACATTGTTGTTTTGAATGGAAAGGGAGATATATTAGTGTATAAGGAATCGTGTCGTGATTGGTGGGACACTTCCGACCAGATCAAGATCAAGATAAGATAAGGAATCGTGACATGAATGTTTGTTGTTATATAGTTTGGAATGTTTGGAATTTCGCTGGGCCCTCGTCTTTCAGGGACATCACGTGGTGTATTTGGTTCACTTAAAGGATTGTCGGTGATATTTAGAGATAAGAATCGTGACGTTATGTGTTTGGAAATTTCTGGGGAACATATGTCTCTCTGTGATATCACATGGTGTTTTGGTTTGGCTATGGAATAGTGGGCGATGTTTTTGAGATAAGATATCTTGGAATTTTCCCAGGGTGACACACACCTGTCATTATCGTCATGTTTTGTCTTTGGCTGTCTATTAATGGATATACTAATTTCCAATACATTTTGGGGTATTTCTTTCCTGTTAAAGGGTGAGAATTCTTAGAGTAAGTCGTGATGGCGCCAGTGTTTCGAGCTTTTCTGAATAATTTAATTATATACTGTTGTCCCTCAAACACACACTTTTTTTTCCATAGCTCATCCGTATATTCTTCTATATTCATATTCTAATTCAAATTCATATTTTATTCCTTGCTAAAGGGTGGGAATTCATAAAGTAAGTCGTGATGGCGGGTGTGTTTAGGCTTTTCTGAATAATTTAATTATATGCTGGTGTCCCTGAAACATACACTTTTTTTTTTGCTCCGAAGTTTTCATTATCAGTTGCAGGTGACATTATTAAAAGATTATTGACAAATGACAACCTCTTTTTCGAATTAACGTTATCTTGTTTACTAATGTGTTTGGTAATTGTGTTTTATTTTAGTTTACATGAAGAGAAAAAACCAAACGGTATTTTAAAAATAAACGGAGACTTAAAAGGTTACAATAATTTTTTGTATGTAGTCTAGAAATTCTAATGATAATTTAAATTTACTTACAGTTTTCCAGAATGATTCTTTTTAATGCAAATAGATATTCCAAAATAGTTGAATTTTTATCCACATCACAACACACAAAAACACAATCTTGAAAGAAAGAAATTTCTGTAATAACATGAAATGCTATTTGACTTTTGTTCCTTAGATTTTCTGTCCGTTTGGTACACTGTTAATTCCTTAGCATTGGGTCATACAATGTTTGTGATATGACTATATGTTTTTAGCATTCACATGATTCGTTCATTGTGACACACATATCCTAAGTCGTGTGTTTTCACGTAATTTCCGGCAGCGAGCGGTAACTTCAAATTCACCTTTTTCATGACTCATATTTTCCCTTTGATGTTTTGCACTGTTTTATCAGTTTGGGGAAGTACGACTGTTTTTCTAGTGTAAAATTCCTGACACATATTCTAAAATTATTCATTTCTGATTAAGGATGTTATATACTTATTGTTTTCAAGTAGATGGCTTGCTTGTTTGTTTATTTACATTTAATTTGTTCCATCAATGGTAAAGGAACTGCAGCTATTTATATGTAAGTAGTAATATACCAAAGTATCTTGTTGTAGAGCTCTTATTTTTTCATAACATCGAAACATAACATCGCAGATGCGATGTTAGGTATCTGTGTTTTCGCTGCAGTAATCAGTTGAGTTTACGTCTAACACCAGGTGGCGCAATGAGCTTACATTGTCTAGAACAGTGTTCCTCAAACTTCAGATATCAGTGCCCCCTCCTTTCTTAAATTTTCATTCTCACCAAGTACCCCTTTATTAAAATAATAATAATAAATAAATAAACAATAAAATGCCATTAAGAAGCCAAAAGGCTATTTTACCGGCGACATAAATTAAATTTAAGAGAGATGGTAAATCCCGTATTATTCTACAGCCGGGTACGAAACTGGGATCGAAATCCATCGTAATCCTAGAGTTTCATGCCGAAAAAACTATCGGCGAGCCCAAGTGTAAGTAATCACTTGGGCAGTACAACACCAGGGCAACTCGGAGCAAAGGTGGAGCAAGATCCGTCACTGTCCTTAATATTCTCTCATAATGTAAAACGTAGCTCCTAGGAGATGTATTACTGTTTCACATGATGAGAAGAGGTCACTACCCAGACCGGTTTCAACCCTTTTTGAGGTCTAATCAGTGAATAGGTAGACCTGGAATATCAAGGTTTTAAGTGAACCGAACTTACATATACCCCAACTATTATTCTAAATATTATTCTACAGCCAGGTACCTGGCTGTAGAATAATATTTTTCTTATGTTTTCTTATTTTCATAGAATGAATTTTTCTCAGTGAAATATACTTGTAAATAGTATTTCAGCAAAATAAAATATGCATTTGTAAACTTAAATGAACAAAGATGTGTGCTTTTGTTGTGTTTTTCCACAGTGAATTTTTTACTCAGTTATTCTGATTAGAACTTGATATTTAAATCCACAACTTTATATCTTAATGCAATTCTGTTTAATTATTTAAAAAAAAATCACAACTGTGAAATTAATCCCAGGAACGGGAAACAAAAAGTGTTGAAAACTGATATCCATGTATTGATTATTTTAGAAATTTTCTAATGCTACCTATTGACATTGTTTGAGTTATCTGAAAAGAATTCGTTCACATAATCGAAAATCCGAACTGTTAGAAATTGGTTGTTTTACAGATATAGCAAATAATTAACCCAAAAACGTGACTTAAACTCTTAAAGTTTGGTATAGAAAAAATGTATGCATTCTCCAGATAACACATATACAAATTTTACCTTTCCACACACAAAGTAAGATAAAAACACACCAACAGTATATCCAGCAGCATGTGAAAACATGTCGTTGAGTCAGCTGTGCAAAAGGTTCATTTTTGAAGGAACAGTCAGGGTAGGGCATGGTAAGTGTAAACAGTACTATAAGAATTCTAGTAGCAAGGCTTATACGTTGGTCATACATAACTGGTAATTAGTTTACGGAATTAGCAATGCATATAAAGTATATTAATTAAAGGTAACTTTAATAAATAACTTCTATATTTCGGCAATGTAACGTTGCCATTTTCAGGAACATAAAGATATGGTATGTGCACGCAGGCACTAACAAAAGCAAATGAGGAAGAAAGCAAGAACTAATATTGTTCTTAAAGTCCTAATAGACTTTAGGAACAATATTAGGTTAATAGGGAGGCCTGTTCTTGATTTAAATGAAATTGGATGTCCAAAACGTGAAAACATAACGTGTACTTTTAAATGCTTTTGGAAACATAACGAAAGATTCTGTGCTTTTAATAATTCTCAGAAGTATATGTATTGGCTTAAAAAAATAAATATGCAACCCTTAATTTTACTACAGTAATAAATTCCCAACAAACACCGGATGAAAATTAACTTTCGGATGAGAGTCACATTGGCAAAAACCACATGATGGCAATTCCATAAGCATGGGAAGAATTCCCATGTATTTTTGATGTATTTTTCAGTTTATTTATTTATTTTCTGTATGTTAGATTCAGTAAATAAAATTTGTAAATAATATTTCATTCAAATAAAATTTGTAAATAATATTTCATTCAAATAAAATTTGTAAATAATATTTCATTCAAATAAAATGTGTAAATTTAAATGAACAAATTGAGTGTATTTTTCAGTTTATTTATTTATTTTCTGTATGTTAGATTCAGTAAATAAAATTTGTAAATAATATTTCATTCAAATAAAATGTGTAAATTTAAATGAACAAATTGGGTGTCGTTGATGTGTTATACAAATTTAAGTATGACCATAACATTTTTTTCTCCTTGTAAAATTTCATGTGACAAACTAACCAGAGACTTTTTTTTTAAAAAAAATCCACTCAATGAAACTGTGTCAACTCTTGGAAGCAAAAGGAAATGGATATTAAATTAATAGGCAGAATTTTAGTGGAGAATATTTCACCTGAAAAGTGACAATTTATTTATTATATATGTAGATACCTGTCTTTTTCACTTTATTTAATTTCTGTATGTTAGATTCAGTAAATACAATTTGTTAATAATATTACAGTCAAATAAAAAGTAACATAGAAATTAACAAAGTGTATATGACAGAGCTAATATTCATTTGAAATAATAAGAAATAACTATTTATTTGTTGTGCTGGCAAAAGAAATTTCTTTGAAATAAATAAAACGCTACAGCGAGTTCAAAACCTTGTTTTTGCATATCTGTTACTTAAAATTACTAATGCTAAAGAAAAAAATAAATAAAATAAATAAATTTCAGTTAGAAAAATAGGTTAAGAGCACAAGGAATCGCAGGTAAAATTAATAGAACAATTTTGGTTTAAAAAAAAAATAAATGTAAGCATTAATTTACTACAGCAATAATTTCCCACAGGAATGAAGAGTTCCAACCTAAACACACGATCTACGTACAACAAAAATGGCGACCGGATAAGAGAGATGACAGAGCTAATATTCGTTTGAAATAAATTTCAGCTTCCTAACTACACAAAATGTAAATTATATAAAGAGACAGATATGGGAAGAAAACAACACGGTATAGGTTTAACAGGCTCCCGCACGTGCAGCTGCATTTAAAAAAAAAAAAAAAAAGAAGAAAAAATAAGAGCTTTACAACAAGATACTTTGGTATATCACTACTTACATATAAATAGCTGCAGTTCCTTTACCATTGATGAATTGATTCATCTCATCCATCCTTTTAGGAAGAGTAGAGTCCTTTAATAAGAGGTTCACGACGAATTTAATGCAGCCGATTCGTCACTCCTTGCTGCATCCCATAAGGACGATAAGCCGTGTTCTGGGGGGAAGAAAAAAAACCTAGTTTTCGGGTGAAAAAACCCTATCTTAGTATGAGCCCGGTTATCTCACGTTTCGTCGAAAGAGACCAGATAAAGGTTCCTCACTTCATGGACAGGAATTTGTTCTGAAAGACCCCGTCTTTCCAAACAAAGGGCTTCTTCTATACCGACTGAGCTACGAAGGCTCTCCTTTCCATTAAAAGAAATATTTTTGCTAGACGTTAGCATCTTATCTAATCGCCATATATAAAAGCTTATTGGAATTGTGTATGGGAAGTAAATAGTCGTAGATCAGCTGTCCACTAAAAGCTGAAGGCAAGCAGGTAGAGAATATCTTAATTTATTCTTCTATTTTACAAAATCTCTCTCTCTTCCTAGTTTTCTTCTTGATCCTGTTTCTCTTAGGAATAATAAATAGCTTTAGAAAAGGCGAAGATCAAAACTGTGTTGTCTTCCTTCTCATAAAAATATACTTTTTTCCCCCTTTTTTTGTATGAGTACATTTTATGCACAAGTGAATTGTTGTTCTGAAGCAAATGACGTTAGCTACCATCTTTCTGCACTTCCAGCTGTAATGCAACATCTTGGTTGAGATGATAGAGATCTAAACAAGCCGTATTATAACTTGTTGTTGCTGGTATATCCGAGTAGACACAAACATAATTTCATCCTGGTTGACAAGAGCAACTCATCAATTTTCATGAGACTAAACACGCAAGAAGCATGCAGCTACAGAAGAGTTCTATTTTTGTATGTAATAAATGTTATTTAGGCAAGATCTTTGAAACTCTGTTTCATACAAGATATCGTTTATGCGGACGTCTTTTTTGCTGTCAAATGCATTATCCCATCTAGTATTTCGCGCACTGTTTTTAGTTAATCTTTAGGAAGATTTTTTAAATATACACAATATTAAAACTTTATTGTGAAAGCAATCATGATGAATTAAGATTTGTGGTGTGGAACGCCACTAAATCAATGTGTTCCTAAGGCTAATAAGAACCAAGTCCCTACAAATTTATGATCCTGTAAGATCAAACGATAAAGAACTGAGTTCGAATCTCGTCTGTGTCGTGAGAAACGACACAGACGAGTAAGCTGGTTAGTATCATAATGAGGTGACAGACTTTTTATCTCATAAACTTGCGTTGCTGCCCCACAAATGAGACAAACCAGCCGGAGAGCATACTCATATCATATAATACTCTCCTCATCGCTCAAGCTTCTGGGCGTAAACCTAAAAAATACCAACACTAAATAAGCGAAGTAATGAAAATGCTGAAACCCAGTTGCTGTGCATTCTCAATTGGTTATTTGTGCTTTAATTGGTTATTTTGTTTTAAAATCGGCAAATCCTAATGGTGTTTTCCTTTGGTATGTATTCACGAAACATAGTGTGTCTGGAACCTAGATCTTATGTAAAAAAGAACTTCAATTAAACTTAAGGCAAAAGCGTCTGCAACTTCCGTTCATTCAAAATTTACGACTGTCAAATCTACCTAACAAATAAATTGCTGCAGTAAGACATATTTGTTTTAACATTTGAAGAAAAATTGCTTGTGACAATAGTAGACCGACTGAAGTAAAAGAACGCACGAACTAAATAGATACACGAACGAATCCTTATTTTCTTTGAAATATTATGAACTAAGATAGTCCAAAATGAACGAAATCAACTTCTCGTGTGCAGGTATTCCCAACAATATTTCGTAGAGAATCGTAATATACTGAAGAGATCAGTGACTACAGGAAGTATAAAGAAATATCTGAAAAATTTAAATATCGAATAAAAAGGATAAAAAAAAAAGTAAAGGATGGAAGTAAAAGATGAAGTAGTAAACGAAGGAAGAAAGGATAGTATACAAAATAAACAAACAACGAAAGCATTTTAAAGATAAAAAATGAAACTAAAAGTAAATACTCGCTGAAGCACTAAATGAAGGATAAATGGATGAAGTACTAAAGTAATGAGAAAAGGAAAAGTACTGAATAAAAAATAAAGGATAAAGGCACAAAATAGTAAATAAAACAAGCATAAGGTACTAAATAAACAAAGAATAACTTACGATTACATATAAAAAGTTTATGAAAATTAAAATGCAAAACTAGACATCCATTTAAAGCACATTTGATGTGTGCTTAAAATGGTCTCCATACTTGCGCATGAGCACTAAGAAAAGACGATATACAAACGGACTCCTGGACAGAGCTTGTATCTTTAAGTACAGCAAATCAAGGCAAACGCATGCCGGAAATAGTATTCTCTAAGCACTCTGGTAAAATTTTGAAACTTTAAAGTTTCTTTTTTTTTTTCTATAAAATATGGCTGGATCCATAAAGAAACATTTCTATCGGTTTCATTCTTCCAGTGATTCACGTAGTTTCGAAGATATCACTACCATATGTCTGTTTTGAAAAAATAGGGTTAAAACTTATTATTCTACAGTATAATTGCCTAAAACTTGTCCTACTCGTACATATCAAATAGTGCGTGAAATCACACTTGGAAGTGTATGACGACCACTCGATTTTTTCAATCATAGTTTGCACGAGGGATGAACTGCATAATACCAAGAAACTGAACGATGTTCCTTGTAATATTATCCACGACAAAGGCAGATCAAAGATGGCCGCACTTCCGAAGCTAACATGGTGATTTCCCATTTAGTTAAAAGGATTGAAAAGACCATCCATTAGCTGTCTGGAGTTGTTTAACCACAGGACTGACAGTTTCCGGCATGTCGTCAATAGAAATGGCCTTAAATGGCCAACCCGAAGTAGGCTTTTGTGAAATGTAATAGGATCGCCTTGTTCAAGAACGCAACGCTACGGTTCCGAGTTGATTATCTTCTAACCAAACTGATGAATGTTGTACTGTCCCGACATCCGTATAGTTCTTTGATGCGTTTAATATTTTCCTCTTGTTTTGACAAAGAAAAAAAAAAAACGAAGTGGAAGCAGAAAGTTCTGCATACATTTCGTATTTTGTTCGAGCTGCCGACTCGTTATTAAAATTTCAAATCACGTGCGCTTTGTTTTGTACTTGTTTCTCTTAAATTTTGCGATTGAACGAGTCGTTCTCTGGTTGGTAATTCATCAACGTTTTTTTGTTTTTTTTTTAGTATGTAATATTCATAGTGTTAGGACGGTAGCTAACGTAATTTGTTGCAAAACAACAATTCACTTGTGCAGAAAATGTACTAAAAAAAAACATTTATTTTTGTATTCAAAGGAAGATCTTTATGAGTAAGAGGACAACCAAGTTAGGCGCTTCACCTTTACTAAAGCCATTTATTATGCCTAAGCGAAACTGGGTCGCAAAAGAAAACTAAGAAGAGAGAGAGCGACATTTTCTAAAATAGAAGAATAAATTAAGATGTTCTCTACCTGCATGCTTTCAGCTTTTAGTGGACAATTGATCTACGACTATTTGGTTGGCATACATAATTCCAATAAGCTTTTATATACGGCGATTAGATAGGGTGGTAACGTCTAGCAAAAATATTTCTTTTAATGGTAAAGGAACTGGGCTGCTATTTATATGTAAGTAGTGACATCATATTTGTTCGTTTGGATATCATAAGGCAGATGTGTTGTTTTGTTTCCTCTATAAAATACCCACACAATATTTTTCTCCAAACTCACTTTTATGCTGTTGCGCCTGCAGCGCCACACGTGAGTCTTTTACATTATATCAGCTCGAAGTAGGCTATTTGTGTTTACATTACAGGAACGTAACGTATCATATTACATCTTTAACTTGAAACGTTCGCTCCATGAATGCGGACACAATTTGCGTCGTTCCAGCTCCTGTGATATTCGCATTTTCTGTAATTGTAAATTCAGTATGTCTCGGTTGCACTCAAAATCGATCAGCAATTTTAGAAGGGCAGTCAACGGCACATATTATGAGATGTTTCGTCCCTGTGTGCATATATTTTTGTATATTTGCTCAGTGAGCCGTATGCTTATAGGACTGTTGCGAGGGTTTATTTGGATCGGGGAATGCGTATAATTTTCATGAAGCAATAATGTTGAGCTGATTTCAAAGTTGGCCAAATTATTATTATTATTATTATTATTAAAATCTTCATGGAGTCAAAAGACTCATAACTGGAGGTCTCACTGTTTGTTTATCATACTGCGCCTTAAATATATTTACTGTCTCTGCGCTTACCACACTCTTGGGCAATGCATTCCAATCACTCACCATTCTCCATGCAAAAAGCCTGCTCCTCACCACTTTGCTCACACCCTTCTTATAGCGCTTCCAGGGATGACCTCTTGTTCTCTTCCTATCTTCACACATTCTATACTAAACCTTTCTGATATTAGTCTGCTAATAACCTCTTAACAGCTTATTTGTCTCGATCATATCCCCCTACTCCTACCCACCAATTTCTGCAAATTGCATATTCCCAATCTGCCTTCATACTCAACATTCCAGAGACCAGAACCCACCTTAGTCAATCGTCTCTGAACCTTTTCAAATACATCTTCATCATTTTGAAAAGTCAGTGCGCTCGGCATCATTCCCATTATCCGCTGTACTGTCCTCACAATTTTAGTAATATTTCTCCGAAATGTTTGGTCTTTATCCACAATCACTTCCAGATCTCTCATCTTCTCTACCTCTCCCAAGATATTTCCACCGATTGTGTACTCTACATCCCATCTCTGCTTCCTAAATTTCAAAACCTTACACTTCGCAACATTGAATTGAGATTTACCCATTCAGCCAGTGTATTCAAGTTCTCTTGCAAAGCCATAGCATCTGCTTTACTCCTGATAACTCTCCCCAACTTTGCATCATCTGAACACAACTGCATATCACCATTCAGACCTCTCCAAATATCATTTACATACAAATTAAACAGCAATGGACCCAAAACAGGCCCTTGACGTACACCACTAGTAACTTTCCTCTTCTGGGATATCGCTCCTCCATACACAACTCACTGATACCTACCAGACAGCCAATTTCCAATCCAGTGAACTAATCTACTGTTTAGCCCCAGTAGTTCCAATTTAATTACCAGTTTTAATATGGCACGCTGGTAATTAAACTGTGCTAAGATATCATTCATAATCTTTGCTCGCCTCCTCAGTTTATCACTATCACACCTTGACAACACACTATCTTTCCTACCGCACTGTTATCTTTTACTTCTCCTTCGTAATCTCCTAATATCCAGTCTGGTATTTTCCTTGTTCCCATCAAAACCATTCGTCTCTACTACAACCACCAACTCTTTTGCTCCCTCATTCCCCATGTCCAACGCCTCAATCACTCTGCTCATTCTACCACCAGGAAAACAAACCTTATGCATCTTCTCATTCGCCGCAACTGTAATAATGGAACCTCCATAGAGAGCCACTCTCAAATCATTCGTTTCATCTTTCATATGGTTGGCCATCTTTCATTGCACTCTTTTTTACTCTTCATGTATGTCCGTAATTCTTTTCATTTCATTTTGCATTCACTTTATGTCTTGCCTCATCTTCACCAGCTCCGCTTTTATGTTCGAATCCAATCTATGATAACACGAAGATTCATGTCTGACATTTTCATGCAGTTTCATATACTTTTGGTTACGTTTGGTTGCGCAGCATCTGCAACAGACCTCACACTAATGTGACAAGGATATCCAAGGATAATTCATTGACTCATGTATCTTCTCTTCAGCGACATTCTGACCTTGTAGTGGAAGATGCTGATCATGTACTTTACGAATGCTTTGGGCAACAGCAGTAGGGCTCAATTTATCCCAAGACATCATCATCATCATGGAACTACTACTATCTTGATGTGAAGGACTGGAAAAAGGCGAAACTGCATTTCCAGATAGAGTGAGACACCAAGATTCAATATCTTTTATCATACTTTGTGCAAATTGAAAAGAAGTAAATAACTCACGTGATAGGAACTCATATTTAGCTATCTCCACTTGTCCCTGATTCTATGTTATTTGGGTGAGTTTCGATTCACTCAGCAGCATTAAGAATAGTCGTCGTATTCGTTACTGATAACATCGAATCTTGCAGCAAATTGTCGAAAGATGTTGTCACCGCTTCTGATTCCTCCATTTCTATTATTGTATCTTCACTTTGTTGCGATTCTTTTATCGAAACTGAACTCTGCACAGATGGAAGTAAGTTCTGAGCTGGACTAGGATGTATATTTGAATGAGAAACAGAAACCTCACTTAGTGGACAGTCAGTTCCTGACAGCTCTGACCTTCCCTCACGTGTGAACGACTTTATTGGCCCTTTAATATCTTCTGGTGTGTCTACTTCATTATTCTTGATGATATATCGGTCTTTACGGTTAGACCACGAAGATATCTACGCCGAGGTCTTCCTCTTTTCCTCTTAATTAACGGTGGCAATTCTGTGCTGTTTTTTTTTTTTTTTTTGGTTGCACCGTAACAAAACCTGGTTACTTGAGTCATGTTTACTCTTCTCCTGAATATCAATATTGGAAATATCCCAATGTACAACCTCTGTACAGATCTGAACATTCAGACTTTTAGCAGCACAGGTAGCGTAGAAAGTTGGTTCTGCGAAATGACCAGTTAATCTTTGTATGTAAAATCTATTGTCATTTTTAAATATGTGTATTTTATACCTTTGAGAATAACAACTGGATGTTTACACATTACACATTAATGACAATTTAAAAAAAAAAGTTAACCAATAACAAGTTGTAAAAATACAACTAGCTCCTAGATTGTTATTTCTTTACCAGCAATACAATGGTAACCATCATGTTGGAGGCTTAATGGAATTTTTACAACACTCAAAAAGAAAAATAGAATTTAATACTTCCTATATTTCGTCCTAGTCACTAGGACATCTACGGGGATTACAAAAACAGTTAATGTAACATACACACCAATAATAAACAATACTGAGCCCCACCACGTGGGTGACACTAAAGTCCTATCTAGTTGGAGCGCCCTCTAAGGGCAGTAGTAGGTGGCCTGGAATGTAAGGTGGGACCTCTGGTGATGAGTGTTTCCCAAATCTTTGGAAGCTTAATACAACCGTATTTATTCAGATTTGGTTGGTTTTTGAGAGCTGCTGCTGCTTCCAAGAAAAGTCTCTCTTTCTTGAATTTGCTGTGGTGGAGCATGGTGGTTTTCTTCCAAGATACCCTGTGAGTGGTATCCAAAACATGGTCAGCCAAGCCTGAATGGCCATAGTTGTGTTTGCAGATGTAAGACTTGTGTTCCTCTAAGCGGATGGATGCCCATCTGCCTCTGTCCAAAGTACGCCAGCTTACAGGAACAGGGTACTTTGTAAACTCCAGGCAGAGAGAGAGAGAGAGTAGGGAGCTAATCTTTCGTAGAACGGATAAGGGCAGCAAGTTTGCGGTGGGGCTTATATGCTGTGTGTAGGTTGTACTTTTTTAGTATCTTGGCTATTTTTTCAGATGTGCCACGGATTCAGATTTGGGTATGGTGATTTAATGGATTTTTTACAACACTCAAAAAGAATTAAAATAGAAGAATAGAAGAATTAAAATAAAATAGAATTAAAATGTTCGTGTGTAGAGGCATTTAAGCCTCTACACACGAACAATGGTAACCGTCATACATATGTAAATTAGGCCTAACTCGACGCAAATACGAAATTCTAATCAGTGCAAAACCACACCACATTACTGACTGTACTGATCATATTAATGACTTTCATTCTATTTCGTGTATTTCGACTATAAGGTTGGAGATCAGAATGTCTAATATTAACAAAAAAAAATTTAATATTTAAAGAATATTTAAATTGCTTCACAAATAAAAACTCATTAAGTTTTGATATTGCTTTTATCTCAATCGAATTGTTTTATTCAAACAATGGGCACCCTTTTGACTTTCTGAGTGGCATTTTTTTTTTTGTGTTAGATTTCGGATTTGTGCTTGAAGCATAGAAAAATAATTAATTTCGCAAAAACCTCCTAACCGATTAAACTGTTTTAATATCTCACGCTATCTTTCGATCAAGATGATATTTTCAGAATAAGCCGCAGAGCTAAAATAAGTAAATAACATAAAATAAATCTACCAACGCCTTTTTATTCCCCAATAAAAATTTAACGAGGAATGACAATAATAACTGAAACTACGTTAAACATTAAATAACAAAACTACTTGAAAAGAATCACAATTAAAGACAACGCACTTACTTATACTCAGTCAATAACTGAACTGATCAAACAGTCTGGCCACGGATGTATTTATATTTTTGGAGAAGTTCTAGAAACGTCGCAAATGGAAGTCAGTGGAGGGTTCGTTATTATTAGGAACAGGCGATTGTTCTAAAAAGAAAGATGGGTGACAAAAGTGGCGCATGAACTGTGCCTAATGATTGGCAGAAGAGTGTTTATGGGGGGAGGGTTCATAGCCACTCCCTCACCAATCATCATTCGCTAATGTGAGCTAGTTTTGAAGTGTCGCCATTAGCGGTGATTCAAGCTTAACATTTATTGTTCCATAACTAATTTTGCATTTTGTTTACTTTACTTGTTTTTCCGCCATTACTGATTATTTTTCGTGTACCCCTGAACGGCCCAGCACGTGCCCCCCCCGTGGGTACGCGTACCACCGGTTGGGAACCGATGGTCTAGAGCATCGCCATACAAGATCTTGATGACACCGTTTTTCACACCAACGCCATCTACCGCCGACCGCCACCACTATTTTTTCCACAGACAATCACAAACATCCATGTCCACGGCGGGATGTTTGCGAACGCTAACGGATGTTCGCAGGGTGTTTATAAACAAAATAAATTTGTTTTGTTTACAATAGAAGTTTTTATGACAAACAATCTATAAATAACATATAAATATTATCTAAAACACAATAATATTGAAAAACGTTATATTTCTCTTTTGTTTTTATACTTCAAGTGATAATCAACGGTGCCAATCAAGGAGGATTATTTTATAGTCCTATTTATTTATATGTTATTACCAAAAGTGAATTCTTATTTGTAAAATGGTAGTAACAGTAACTATAATATTTTATTTAATAAAATCACTTTCGAGACGATGAGACGATTTTACATGAAAAAAAAAAAAAAAAACTCGCTGTCTGGTGCACATTTACCCAGAAAAAAAAAAAAAAACACTCTCCTTTACAGGTTAACATTTACAAATTTAAGGAAATACTTATGACAACAGCTGCCACACTTTATTTCCTTCCTCCTGTCTTGTGTTCTTCTAGGAGGATCTATAGCCGAGCGATGATTTTCTAGAAAATATTTGACATAGGAATTCGGATAAAATTCATTCAAGGGTTTCCCATTTATACATATTGTCATTAAATCCGAAATATGTTATAGTGAGAGAAGATCTCTTCGTCGTTACGATGTTATTCATCACACTAAAAGTTCTTTCGGCTTCAGCGCTGTAAACTGTAATTGTTTGTTGCCATAATCACTTTGGCTTTTTTCATCGTGCTGGGAATTTCGTTTTGCAACTTTCCAGTCAAAGCCATTTCCACTAAATCTCTAAAATCATTAATCTTAATTTCATATTTCAGAATAAAATTTAAAGATCATATTCTCTTTTTTTTTTAACCATGGACACGTAACTTCTTTCATATTCCATGTTTCAGGATAACATACATTGAAAATGTTTTTGAGTTCTTTATCTTCCAAATCCTCATAATTTTCATTTTTAAGTTTAAAATTTCTTTGCTGCATTAATCTATCCTTGAAAGACATTATAAGAGGGTTTAATAATGTTTCTCGCGGTAGTTAGTGAAATCTGATTTGCGTTCACTTGCTATTCCTTCAGATTCTTTTGATTGTAACATGGTATCAATTTTAGATTCACAAGAACCTACAGAATTTTAAAAATCATTAATTGCATTAATTGTTCGCAAGATTAAGGAGTTAGTTCTTATAATACTTACATTGCGACTTTGTAGAGCTTCTGACAGATATGATAATTCCTGTAGGATATCAATCCTTAATGCTAGATCTTTTAAAAATTCCAAATTGAGAAGTCGGTTTAAAAAGCCCTTATGTCGTTTGATGCAAAATGCTTGCATAAAGCTGAGTAATTTCTCCACACAGCAAGAGCCGTTCGCTGCAAGCTGCCCATCGTGGTCCAAACACACGGCCGATCTTTAAAATTTCGATACCAAGGCCTTTTGCAATCGTATTTAATTCTCGTTGATTTTTACGTGAGTGATGATAAAAAAACATATAATTTATCCATAAATATTTCAAAATGATTTATTTCTTTAATGTTTTTTTATCGAATCGTCTAATGCTAAGTGTAAACGATGAGCTACGCAATGCCAAATCACGATGTTGGAAAATTTTTGTAGAAGTTTGATTGCAACACCTGATTTGTTTCCTGGCTTTACACTAGCTCCACCTGAACAAAATGCAATGAAATTATTTTTTAAATAGTTATCAAAAAATCCATATGAATTTAAAGTAGCAATTATAGTAGCGTGTATACATTCCGCGGTGGTATTTTCTAGTTCTACAAGATCTACAAAAATCATACATGGTTCAGTGAGCTCAACTTGTATGTGAATAACTAAAACACTTATTTTCTATAATAGCAGACGAATCGACAAACGAATTACGGGTAAAAATACTTTTACAATTATAAAAATAAAATTTGCTGAATATACAGTTTTTAAATTTATTATTATTTTTAAATTTTAAACACAAACAATTGCTATACATCAGGGTACTGACGAACACAGAACTAATGTCCAGTGGAACAACCCGCTGATGACAGTTTTACGAACGTTTGATTGTCTACTGGTTAATCTTTATTTATTTTCAAACTTTCGTTATAGAGGAATTGAAACAATCATTCCAAATAATCTATACACTGTTGAATAGACTAACTTTTGTTAGGTTACCGTATGAGTTTGTCGCTTAATATATTTAAAAAAATTATGTTTTTTTTTTTTAAATAAGAAGTAAACAAGAAGAACAAGAGCTCCCAAATTTGAGAAAAATATAACAAAGGGCTCGCGTGAGCCCCTGCGAGGTTCTTATAGCTCACTACTGGGAGTAGGCTGAAAAGTTCTGATAAATAACTAGAACAAAACTGATATTAAAGCAACTAATATAACCACAAGTATTCCCCACGTACACACACACACACACACACACACACACACACACACATGTATATATGATTAGTATATATAGACCGTTTTAAAATTCCTACCAATCAAATCATTTCGTATCTTCCACTACAAAGAAAACAAACACATTTTGTTGCAAAATGTGATTCACCTACCAAGTAAATAGACAAATCGAGGCATTTGTCAGTTGATCTAAATGAATCTTTCGGCTTGGAATTACAGCCGAAACAGCATATCCATTAATTGTGTGTATTCTCCGGCTGGTCTGTCTGTTTTGAGAGATAATAATAATAATAATAAATATGATTTTGAGGAAGGAAAAGCCATATTACTTCATTATCTCATTCCTCTCAGCATGAGATCGACAAACTCATCTTCATATGAAAGTCCCGAATAAGCTTTCTCTGGTCGTAGATAAATTCGAAACAGCCTTTCCAAAGAAGAACAAATATCACGTTGTTCTCGAGTCTACACTATCGAAGATTGCAACTGAACTATTTACATTGATTAGACAAATTATTCCTGGGGGACCGAAATTGTCTTTGTCGAATGTAATTCAAAACTGTTCCTATTTAGACTAAAACTCAGACTGTTGAGAGCTAGAGTTCAGCGCTAAAGTTTCTGAGTTCATGTAAGAAACGCAACTCTTCAACTGAGCATTGCGTTGAGTGTCAGGATTTTGTGATAAAATGCTACAATCATCAAAAAGTCTCTTGTGAGACTTTTTGATGATCCAGCAAGCACATACACAAAGTACAACTTGCATTATCAGATATAATTTTATAACCAAATTTGATAACCAACAAACCAACATTTACTTTTGGTGTTTTGCATTTTTACTGCTTACTAATTTGAATAATGTTGCATCGAAATGAACGAATAAACTAATTTCTTTCGCGTTTATAAACTTATACTGTTTTCTTTCTATCTGGATGATGCTGTGCAGACATTCATTATCCTCTTCTCTGTAATTTAATTGCAGTAATAAACAGTAGAGGCTTCTGGAATGAGTAGGAGATGCTTTGAGGGATATTTTTAAGTGCACAGAAGTTTTGCATTTTACGTAAGCACGCACCATCTTCCTGGTTACAAACAGATCAATTAAAGCTGCTCTTCTGAAAAGTCCATTCTTCGTTGCTTAGGCATAACTGGAAACAGGAGATCTTCATCATTTATTTTTACTCTCTCTCTCTCTCTCTCTCTCTCTCTCTCTCTCTCTCTCTCTCTCTCTCTCTCCTTTAACTTTATGTTTCTTTTCCCATCGTAATATCTTAACCACTTCTTTCTCCTTCTGTCTTTTATGTTTTCTTTCTTTCTGTCTTTCTTTATCGTGCAGATACGCACACATTTTTCTTAAATGCTAAGCCATGATTCTAAATTAAAGAAATCATCAATAGTTTTAACGTATTTCTTGGAAACCGTTTCTGAGTTAGCTCTTTCGGATATACTCTTTCATTCTCTCCTTTTTCTTCGTTCGAGACCTCAAACTCATTATGGTTTCCAAGGTCGGAGACCCAGCATGAGAGGAATCGTCCTCTTCCATCGAGTGTCTTTTAGTGACGCAATAAAAACGAAGCTGTTCATAAATAAGTGAGTCAGTGAGGGATTAGGGACTAACGGGAACAGAATACTTAGCTTCGAGGGACGAGGTATCAAAGCAGAGTGGTGATGGCGGAAGTAATTTAGTTCTGGAGGCTCGGGCTACGAAGTAATTTTGTTGTGCAGGGAATGAGGGGGGTCAAAAGTGTGGTTAGCAAACTTAATTACGGGTCTTCATACAAAAGGATCCTTCTTCATTTTGAAGCAACGGGTTTCGTATTTAAGCGTCATAGTTGCTTGTCTTCTAGAAAGGAAATTTTGAAGAAGAAGGAAAAAATTCATTATGTTCTCAAAAATAAAAGTGTGTTACGACGATTCAATCCTTATCAAAACAGAAATCTTAAAGTGTCCAACTTTAATTTGAAGTCGTTTTGTAATGTTTTCATTCGGTATTATATATTCGTAAATTCATATAGACTGAATAAAAATTATTGGAGAATTTAGGGCTGTTTGCTGTAAAATGAACTTTTTAGAATTGAGAAAGATGATGATTAGATGTTGATTTTCTGTAAACCTGAAGCTTTTAACAAAACAAACAAACAAAAAAAAATAAATAAAGACATTGAGAATAATTTGGGAAGTTATTCTTTGGATCTTGAATAAGGTTATCGTTTTCTCCATTTTCTTGTTGTGTTTCTCCATCTCGCTTGCTAACGAGAATCAGAAATTGTTGTTATTATCATTATTATTATTATTATTATTATTATTATGTGACACCTGCAAGGAGTCCAAAGACTCATCGAGGGAGAATGTGCCAAAAGCATCGAGCTATTCCCTTCCAACTAGTAACCGCGCTCAAACTTGCTTAACTTTTTGCGTGAGCCATTAGTAGCAGAGGCTCTACCAATCGACACAAGATATATTTAATATGATTATTTAAAGTATATTAAATATTACGTATTTGATCTGATTAACTATAATCAATGCAAACTGATTAATTGTTAATATACTAACATGTTAGTAATTACAGATGAATATATTACCAATTTATGAGAGACATTTTTCTCAGACATTATTTTTATTTTAAGCCAAATTCTGTTTCATTCACCAAAAGTTGTTTTACAAACACACATTCAACTTCAACTTTATTGACTCCAAGGGTGAAGCAAGATGCCTTTCATATTCCCTGCTGTCTAAATGGATACACTGAAAGAAAAGGTTTATGAGCAATATGCTCGCCTGAGAGGGCAAGAGGATTATAGATCCGTTTCATCATAGTCAGCTGCTTGTTGCACCAGTGGATTGGGATGTGTTGACGTTTTTAGGAAATACTTTGCTGCAAGAAACTGAAGGAAAGAGTAGATATAAGGGATGTCGGTGTCTCGATGAAGTCGAACATCTCTTACAAACCATGGGGCGTTCAAAATCATACGAAGGCATTTGTTTTGCACTCGCTGCAGTTTGAGGATATTAGCATCAGCGGTATGGCTCCATGCTGGCGAAGCATATGTGATTATAGGACGAATCATCAGTTTGTAGAGGAGCAGTTTGATTCTGGTGTGTAATTTACTGTTTCTGTTTATTAGGGGGATAGAGCTGGGCGATGGCTTTAGATGCCTTTGCACACGAGTCCTTGATGTGGTGGTTGAAGGTTAGTCTTTTGTTCAACAGTACACCAAGGTATATGACTTCTGTTTTCCAAGTAATTTTGGTAAACAGGAAGATGTCCCCAGTAGGAGATACAGTCCTTCTGGAGAAGAGCACGGCTATGCTCTCCAAAGGGTTTATTTGTAATCTCCAATTAGAGAACCATTTTCTAATTGTAAGTTTTTCTTGGAATTTTTTGGTGAATAGGTGTGGGCGAAGAGATCTGGTTAGTATCGCTGTGTTATCAGCGTAGAAGACCAAGATAGATGACATTGGATTGTGTGGAATATCTGCCATAAATATCGAGAACAGAATTGGGGCCAGTAATGATACTTGCGGAACACCAACTAGAATGGGAAGTTAAGAAAATATAGTATAGTTTAACTTGACCTGAATAAATCTGCTGCTGAGGTATGATTGGATCAACTGTACCATCGAAGGCCACACCTTATCGAAGGCCTTGGCCATATCCAGAAAGACAGCTCTGGTAAGTTGGTGCCAATTGTAGCCTGTGGTGATATATTCAGTTAGTCTATGGATCTGTTGAGTGGTGTTGTGATATTGGCGGAATCGAAATTGTTCATTTGGGAGGATATTCAGCTTATTTACTATGGATTGGAGTCTGGTGAAGATGACCCTTTCGGTAATCTTTCCCGGGTTTGAAATCAGGCTAATGGGACGATAATTTGCGGTAGATGTTGGTCTTTGCCTGGTTTATGAATAGGGGTTTCGATATTTCCCTTCCCAGTTTTCCACTGGGAAGGGAAATATCGGAATCTAATGATCGCATTGATTATGTTTGTATACACATAATCACAATAGGGGCACAATAGCTTTGCGGGATAGTAGTTTAATGACTATTAGTGATGCCATCTGGACCAGGAGCTTTTTTGTCGCTAACGTTCTTAATGACCTCGTAGATTTCTCTGCTGAAGTGGGGACGATTTGATTAGTACAGGCATCAAGAAGTTTTAGTACGTGTCTCACATGACGATGAATTTTATACAAGCGGTTGAAATTTAAGTTTTCATACGCAAGTCGACACTTCCCTCTAAATTTTTTGCAATGGTTTTCGCCTTCTTTGCATCCGTGTGCACAAGGCCCAGGTTGGATTGTAGAGGAAGAAGATTTTTTTTTATGAGATTCCTGAAGAGTTCCCAAATAGAGTGATCCTCAGGTGAGGAGGAAGCCAACTTATCCTCCCACAGTCGATTCCTGTGGTTGTCAGGGCGTCTCTCACAGCTCCATTTAATATGTTAAGGATTCTTTTGTCTCGAGGTGCACGAGTATTGTGAAACCCTTTTCTACCTTTATTTTTATCTTTGACCAGGTTCATAATATCCTCCGGTAGCCGGTTTGTTGTGGAGCGAGTTGTGTAAGAGGTAACTGCCGTTATGGCTACATTAATTTGCTGAGTAAAATTTTTGACTGCCGTTTCAATATCTTGCTTTCACCTTATAGGAGGAACAGGGCCAATGAACTCTGGGAGTGATTTTGCTAATTTTTCCCAGGATATGAATGAGTGTGAGGGGGGGGGGGAGGAGACAGGTTGTGTTGTGTTCCCAGCTGTAATAGCACTGGGTCATGATCTAATGACAGCTCGTTTAATGTTCTTAAATTATATTGAAATTTAACATTCTTCAGGATGGCTATATCCAAGATGTCAGCAGTGCCATTCGGGCTGTGATAAGTAGATTCAGCGGGGCCTAAAACGACCCTGCAATTGAATCTTGTGTAGTTGGCGAGGATGCGTCCTTTGTTGTTTGTGGTTCTACAATTCCATGCCGGGTGTTTGGAGTTTAAATCACCAGTAATAATGATGGGCTCTCCAGCATCTAGGATGACATCCAGATCCGTGTGCAGTAGTGTTTTATGCGGTGGGTTGTATGCTGCATAAATTTTCAAATCTGCCAGCCGAGCTAGTAAGACCCTCTACACCAATAACCTCGAGGTTAGTGGTTGGGTGGTTGTTCACTGTATGGTCTTGGATATAATTTTTAACGAAGATTGCAGTGCCACCACTGCAATCTTCATTAAGGTTTTGGAGCTGTCCGATAGCCTTAGATGTATTTCACTTTCAAAACAACGTCTGGCTAAAGTCTCTGAGTGAACTCTTGGAGCTCCATCATCTTGTGTTTGAGGCCATTGGCATTCCACATCACAATCTGTAAAGAGTGTGGAGTTAGTTTATTCCTGTTCATCAATAAGTGCTGAGAGGATTGATCGAGTTTCATATGGGAATCTTTTTTAGCAGCTGGTGAAGGATTGGACCTGCTGGAATCTTGTAGCATATTTGCCAGCGAGGCAGTAATGACAGTTGTCAGGTTTGACTGCGCTGCTGATTGATTCTGATTCTGTTCCTTTGTTGTCATTTTGGAACGGACCACGTCCGCATAGGTTCTTGCCTGCAGTTGGTATTTTGTTCCCTTAGGAGCCTGAAACTGCGGCTATGGGACTTCTGTCACATATTGTTGAACACTGTGAGACTGTGGTGAAAGAGGTGTAGGTGTTCGTGAGCTGATAGAGGCAGGTGATTGTCTGTTTGTTTCGGACCGTCTGTTATTCGGGTGTTGAACACATCCTTTATAGTTAGCTGGGTGAGAGCCACCGCAGTTTGCACAAGAAGCCAGGGTGGTTTTTGGCTTTGTGCAGGTGTTAGCGGGGTGGCTCTTGGCACATTTCAGGCATTTATACTCTGACTTGCAGAGTCTCTGAGCATGGCCAAATCTTTGACACCTGTGGCACTGTCCAGTTGAGGCTTTCTTCCTCCGAAGCTCTGGGGTGCCCCGGAGTCCACAGACTGATCTTAGGTCATAAATATTTTTGTAAGCTTTGTGGATCTCCACTAAAACCAGAGGCATAGGGGTTTTGTCTGCTATAGTCATCCTACTGACCTTAATAGGCGGCAGGTCCTGGTGGCTGAGGTCAGCCTCTATTTCATCTGTAGTTACGTCCTCTGTAACACCTCGGAGGACCACCTTCAGATTCCTCTCCGAGACGAGAGAGAGAACGTGTGATATTGAGTATTACTTGAATCTAACTCTTTGTCAGCTCTCTATAGTCCATTACGGTAGCAGGCTGGATTTTGATGCCATCATCCATGTTCTTAGCTGAGATATATTGTATTTGTAACTTTGTCATGGTAGACTTTAAAGGTGTCCATTTTTTCTTTTCCCGGAGTACGATCGGTAGCACCCTCTCTTTGGGGGGGGGGAGGCCGAGGAATCAGAACTGGGAGTGTCATCTTCCACACCGGAATCCCTGGGAGGTTCTGCGTCGGTAGTTTTGCGCTTCTTGCGCGCACGGACCTCTTCAAAGTCTGGGGGAGTGGAAATCACCAAATCCAGCTTCTCCTCCATCTGGGCAGTGTCTTCTCCCTCCTCAACTTCTCCTGGCAAGGAGAAGAAATTAAGGATATATATATATATATATAATTTTTTTTAAAAATTTTATAAAATATTTAAAAAAATATTTAAATATTAAAAAGTATAAATAAATTAAAAATTAAACTTTATTTCAAAAAAAAATAACTAAGGAAATTAAATTACATTAGTAATTAGCAATTATTATACGTCACACATCATGTCATCTCAATGATAGAAAACTTTTTTTATAGATTTAATATAGCAGGATTAATCATTGATCGAAATTTTATCCTTTCGAGTCTAAATAACAGCCACAAAAATAAAATAATAAAATAATAAGAATAAATAAATAAATTAAAATAAAGGGCAACCCCCATCAGGCAGATTTGAGGAAGATATTGTATTTGTTTTGGTCTGATAATATTATTTATTTCTATTTTTATTATTTTATTTTGTTTATTTGTTGTTTTAGGAGACGGCAACTTGATGCATCCCCTTAACAACCCTTTACATAGATTCAGTAGGTTTCGAAATATTATTATGTTCACAATGAATGATCATCTAGCTAAGTAAAACGTCCTTAACACTTAAGAATAGTAAATAGATAATTAATTATTCACTAGATTGGAGCTATTCTTCGTTAATATTTAAAAAATCAATTTTTTGAAAGATAAAAAAATGTGAACAGGACGAATTCCTCCCAAGTGACGTGCATGGAATTATAATTAACGAATCTCATGGCAGTTGTTAAACTATTCCATCGCCATCGAATAATGAAGGAGTTCGTTTTTCTTTGTATTACAGACTAACTCGCAAAATCAATAAAATGTAAGTTGACATTTTACGCAAAAATGTAATTTTATACATTTTTATCTCCTCCTTTGTCAATTGTAGGAAGATTAGCGAGATTTCTACAGGCAAACATAAAAGAAAACGCATGCGAAAATACGAAAATACTGCTAACTACTGTCATTGGTGTTCCTAATCCTAGCTATTATTATTTTATGAATGTCGTCTCAAGTTCGGTTGTTGATTGTCGTAATTTAGGAGTCAAAAGTACGAGCTTTTTCAGTTAAAAAATCTTTTAAGTGAACCAAACTAACTCGGAAACTAGCTGAAAAAAAAAAAGGCCTAGAAAAAGTTCTAGTTGGTGAGTAAAAATAGAATTTATAATGATCTTTCTTCTGCCGACTTACTGTAAATGGATGTTATCACAAGGGAACGCAAGCACCCCACGGGAATGTAAAGCGAGCCATGTTATAATTGGCATCATATTATTGAGCTTGCGACATTCCTCTCTAATTTCATGAAAATAAAAAAAAAAAGCTTTATTTTATAGATTGTTTCGGAAGAAGTGACGGCACATCCGAACAAAATAGTACAGCAAAATAGTACTTAAGAGTTTGTGCTGCAGAATTAACAGCGCAGTCAACAGAAATGTTGGATTGATAAGCGACCCACCAGTACCATTGTAGATACACAGCAGATGGTGTATCTGAAGGAACGGTTTCGCGTTTGCAAGGAATTTGATTAAATTCCTTGATTAATGGCATTGAGAGCTGTTCAGAAAATTATTATCTACCTTCGGAGTAGTAAGTAAAATCTAAAAATAATAATTAATTTTTTTTTTACTAAGGAAAATTTGGAAAACGATTTTTTTCACCTCCACAGAAATTTCTGTGATCTCCATGGAGGCAAATTGTTAGGTGCTGATTTAAAAACGGTGAATGAAATTTTCAAACTTAAGACATTCTTCAATGTCTTTCATCTCAGATTGTCGTATTTGCGTAGAACGTTCCCTCTATCTTTTCTCAAATTTTTCTATTCGTCTTTTCTAAATGTCTATTTTCCGATCGTTCTCTTTTTCTTCCCGTTAGTATCCATCGTCTGCAATTCTCGTGATATCTTAATCTCTACTTCACTGTCATCACTTTTTTCCAACTTATTCTGACCTTCTCGTTTACTTTTCTTTCAATAATTCATCTCCACCACTTTAAAATTATTCCCGGAATTTTTTGTAATTTTGGAACTTTTCATATCCATAAGTAATTAAGTTTTTTTTTTTTTTTTTCCTAAGCTGTGTTTTACTATCGGTTTCAAAATTGTTCTGCTAAATTATTCTTCATGTCTAGAAGCAATCATTTTAAATTAGCATTAAGAGCTATAAGAAAAAAAACTAAATTTACTTCAAAAAAGTGGAGAAAACTAAGTGTGCGGCATACCTTTGCTGTAAGTCATTAAGTGACTTTAACATGAACAATTAATATGAATAAAACAGATACCAGTGAATTTAAATACTTATTTTTTTATTTGAAATTTAATTATGAATATTGCAATAAGTGGAACTTGAGGGAATTGTGTAACTGCTGCCTGTATAAAACTTCTAAATAGAAATCAGTTTAAATTACAATAAAAATTCTTAAAGATTCAGGACATAACGTGTTATGTAGAATAAGGGTTGGAACTTATTCTCCAAAGCATTTAAAAAAAAAAAGGAACACAGACGCTTTTTGTTAATAATTTATTATTTGTCAAGAACTGTGGCAATGGATTCTGTATGAATAGAAGGCTTTATCGAATTTTAGAGTCTTTTATTGGCAAATGTATATAAATTATGGTTTGTTTAATGCATCCCTATTTAATGATTTTTTTTTCTTTACTTTAAGAGCGAGAAGAAGCAGGCCACGTCAATGAACTCCATTATAAAAAGCTCCTAGTTGAGGCAGTTTTGAATTGGCTATCGGCTTTTACCACAGTTCATTTCTATTTATGAAACCTCGACAATTACATTGAAGCCTATTTTGTTCAACTTAATGAAAACCAATTGGGAAAATATGATACACTCGCGTGAATTGTTCAAATATCCATGAAATGTATATGTATGAAATGTACTGTAAGAAAAATAAATTGCACTAGACGTAAAGTTTTGAGAAATTTTTCAATGTCGGATTTTTACCCAGCAGAATTGGTTAAGAGTAGTAAATATAAAGTGTGCTATTAATAACTAGTCATATAGCATTAAAACCTTAAAGATAGTGGATTTTATTTTATTTTTTATGCAATAATCAATAAGTAGGAAAAGAAGGGGGGTGGACTGAAGCAAAGAAGGTCAGAAAACCTTTTTTTTATGCAACTTCCACGCACGAAAGGTGATAAATCTGTAATATATTAATACTGAAATTTTATAATACTTTATAAAATTATAAAGTATTAATATTTTATAGTTTTTTTTATTTATTTTCTAGAGACCAAACTTGGAATGAATTCACTTTAACCTTAGGGGAGAAGTGACCGTTCGTTGAATATCTTAGATCAGCGTCGCTCGTCAGCGTAAGCGTCGCCATTTCACAGTCTCTTTGTTCGTGGTAAAGTAACTGTATTAACATTCAAATCTGTTTTATTTTACCTATTGGCCATAAAAATTTTAGTGGGTCACGAAGATGAAGTATTAAAATAACCGGGCCACGGAAAAAAAAAAGTTTGGGAAGCCTTGCCTTAGGTCATTTCAGACAGATGACCAATGGAGTTTGGCGTCATTCTAACTTTACTGTATTGACCATCGCTATACGTAAGTGGAGCGTGTTGAGCTATTCTTCAATTGATATTTCATCTTCTGGCGAGGGTTCTGATTATGAATCTTGGCTGGCCCAATCAGTTTTGTTACTTTTGTTTTTCCTCAAGTAAACTACAGTAGCGAACAAATTAATTCGTACAATAGAGGGAGGACCAATTTTTGCCCACAAATAGGGAGGACGGCCCACAATGAGCAGTCCTCTCTGCTTATGGGCAAAAGTTTGCAAAGACTGGACTGTTGAGAAGTTGAAGAAGGTCATATTCTCAGAGGAGAGCCATTTCTTTGTCCAAGGAGAGTGGGTACCCTATGTTCGCAAATCAGCGGATGAGGACTCCCCCCCCCCTTTAACAAGCTCCTAAACACCCCACAGAAAATCTTTTCAGATTTTCTGTGGGGTGGGGGTGGGGGTTGTTTTACACATGATGGTCTAGGATCGGTTAATGTCAGGAGAGTCCAATTATTACGTCCAACTGTACGTAATAATTTAAATTATTACATACAGTTGAAGCTTAAATGTGTGCTTTTTTTCTTGCGATATTAAATTCGCCACTGTATATAAAATCCTAGCTATATTAGACAAGATATGATTTTTGCTAGAACGTGCAAAACCTAACTTAAAATAACTGTCGGTACAAATACCATGGGTCAGTTTAAATTATAGCACATGAAAAGGTAATGAAGATTTTGGGGACATTTTTTTTCTATAAAAGAGTCCACCTCCCCTAACCCCACCAAAACAAAAAAGGACTTTGAGTGTGACAGAGTCCGAGCGAAGAGTACACACTCTACTCAATGTTTCCTGCTTGCTAATATCCCAAACAAGTGGAATAAAAGGGTTGTTGGCTACAACTTTACCAAAAACTCAAGCCACAACTCACTATGGAGGAGGGATGTACAAATAATGTTAATGACATTTTGCCTTTTATACGGATATCCCGTCATCCGCTAACACACGAACATCCTACTGGCACTGGCCAGTAGGATGTTCGTGTGTTAGCGGATGACGGGATACCAACCTAACATCTATTGGAACATCCTACAGTTATTTGAATAATAGGGTGAAAGCAGGGTGATAACAGGGTACAGTAGGCGACAATGTGGTGCCGTTTAAAAATCTATGATTCAGATGGCTGCTCATAGTGGTCAAGTCACTATTACTTCTATTTGCTGCGATCTTTAATATTTTCTGCGTGATTTTATTGAGTTCCTCTTGGCTCTCAGAGGGAAGTGTCAATCATCGTTTAGAATGTACCGTGCAATGAATTACAAAGTCAGAAGGCTCCCTAAATGAAAATCAAAATTTGCAATTGGATTCTTTTATTTATTTTTACACAGCCTGAACGAAAATAAACACACGATTGACATTACAAGAATATAATTTTAATAGTTAGAAAGGTACTCATTTACAGATATTTATAATAAACTACATCCTATTGTAACCCAAGTCAATGGATTAGGAATTACAAAAATGGAAAACGTAAATAAATAAATAATTTAAAAAAAAGAAAAAGAAAAATAAACATAATAATAGTAAGAACTCTTAAAATGATACACAAATGTTTTTACAGACAGAAAATGTTTTTAATCTTCGAGAAGATCGAGATAATTCTGGATCAGCTTTGGTAGAGGAAGTTTTTGAATTCCCTGCGGAAGCTGCCAATTATCGTTTAAGCATTTTCTGACGGTACAGCGGCACAAATGCTGGAGTTCAGCGGGTTCAAAGTAACGCCTTTGTAGTCTGGGCACAAAGTGTTCCTCGATGAGAAATCTAATGAGAACCGAGTTGTTGATTTGAATCATTTTTCTTGACCCACCGATGAAATGAATCATAGAAAAGTCCAGACTACCAAAGTTCAAGTGAGGAATCGCTCTTAGAAGAAGATTGATGGTTGTTAACGTGTCATGTCTTCTTTTTATTTCATCCGGTTTTGCCATCGACTGCCTGATTTTTCTACCACTTACGATGTCATCCATATCGCTACCAAAATCAAACCAAGCAAGCATAAAGAGGCTACGAAAAATATTGGAGTTTTCTAAGTCGTCTGTGCAAAAAGGATCGAACTCTACGGATGCACCGAAACGTAGAAGGATCGAAAGAACTTCGTAGTTGCGGTACAGAGCTGTCATCGTAGCTGGTGATGCCCCGTGGGGCGAACCTAACGGTATGTCAATGATTCGACGGCCATCGACAACTAGTTTAGTCTGACATAATTGATGAAGGAAGTAAATTAGCGACGAAACAGCTGTCTTGTAATTTTCACCGCCCTCTAAACAGCAGACGATTGGTCTAATGAAAACTGGCGTGAAATTACGCTTGCAATAATAAATACAATTCAAAAGTTCGCTGATTATAACGTCGTTTTCGATGTTGCATTCGAAACATAACTGCGTAATTAGTTCAAGTATAAAATCTTCAAAGGCGGTAACTTTCAAAGAAACATTACATTTCCAATGACGGAAAGCGAGTAACATTTCGCTTATAATATTTTCTATGGCCTCTTGATGTTGTTGCTGCCTGGCGAGTTTTGCTTGTTTCTCGAACCATTCTTTTGTCGCAATGGTGCAACAGTATTCATCAAACTCATTCGGTATAGGAAAGAGTTGCTGATTTTGCTCATTCATATTTAAAACTTCAAGATTTTCTTGATGTTAATAGCTATCTAAACTTCAGAGAAGTAGTTTCAATTCACCCTCTCTCTCTCTCTCTCTCTCTCTCTCTCTCTCTCTCTCCACACCGATGGACTATCTCGATTTTTTACTATAGAAGCACAACAATGAAAGTGGGTGTAAGAATGCTCTATTTTATTTGTTACGTTGTATGAATATGATGCAAAACAAAAACATCAAACTAAGCAGTTATTTTATGGTATTGTTGAAATAAACGTTGTTTCGCAAGCATGAAATAGACGCCACCTAGTGATTTTATATTTTAATAGTTGTTTTGTAAATAGATGGAAAAAATATCTAAAATATCATGCATTGGCTAGGTTTTTTTTTTTTTTTCGTTTGCAAAACTGAAGTTAATTTTAACAACTGCAATACTAACTTTTTTTTTTCAAGTTCAATTGCAGACTACGATTCCAAAATTCCAAATCACGTTATGATCCGTGAAAAAGTTAAAAAGCAATTAAAGAAATATTGACGTCTTTATAATGGATTTGAATAAATGGTGAAATGATTATGCTATCATCCATTATTTTCAGTTTAAGCACCCAAATAATTTCGATGTGATTTATAATTATAAATGGATTCTAGTGATTCAATTTTCACAAAAGGACACTTTCTTAAATTTAACCTACGACGAACCTCATTAATTTAACTACATTTAACTATTTTAACTGCATTTAACCACTCAATCTCTACGTAAATAGAAACAATTAACAACCTATTGTAATTTTCCCCCCAAGATATTATTATTATTATTATTATAAATTAATTAATTAATTAATTAATTAATACAATACAATAATACAATTCTCTTGAAATTAATACAATATAATTGCAAGAGAATCCGACCTACAGCCTACCAATATAAAACACAAACTCTTCGCATCCTTAAGAACAAGATTAGAAATCACTTAAAAACTATATAATGGAGATCTCGAACATATCCAGTCAGACAACATAAACTTCAAGATCTTTGACTCTTTGAAGAAATGGTCAGACAACATTTCCACCAATAACAACTTCACTATCATACACAAAAACATAAGAAGTATAATAAAACACTGGCTTACATTGATAACACTGCTCAACTACGCCCTGACAAACATAGATGCGCTAATACCGACCAAAGTTGCGATAAACGGCAAATTTGATTACATACGCATGCAATATTAATAATTACCAAACCTACAACTTATGTAGACCAAACAAAAGAGGAAGCATCGTGGCACTTATCAAAGAAAAATACAATGTGACTGAAAAACAAACTCATTTCGATCATGCGGAAATACTAATTTTGGTAATCACAAATAGCCACAATAGTATCAAATACACAATAAACACAATATACAGACCCCAAGATAATAATCCACTCAGCTTCTTCATGAGTTAGAAGCATGGCTAAGTGGCATCGAGCCCCGTACAACACAGGCTCATCCTAATAGGAGACATTAATATCAATACTCTTGACCACGCTTCTTCAACCACTAATACATGCCTTGATATACTAAGTCAGTACAACATAAAGCCTACCATTAACTTCCCGACAAGAGAAGAAATACTCAACAAATTATTAATACAATCATGCGTTGATCATATCAACATACGGGCTCCCATCCATACATATACATCATCAGTAATTAACGTTTAAAAAATTGCCGATCACTACTTTGTCTGAACTTTGTTTTATTACGTTACCCTACCCCCCCCCTCCCACCACTACAAAAGTCGACAAAACTCGATCATAATAAAGAGCATTGTCGACAACCTTGTAAAAAATACAGACTGGAATTGCCTACTTAAAATAAATGATCCTGTAACATTATATGAGCATTTCCAATTAACGTTCACAGAAATATACAAAAAAGCAACAAAGCCTACACAAACAAGACGACAAACAGGCAATAATCCATGGATAAATGGCGACACACTAAATAGTATTAATGTGAAAGAAAATCTAATGAAAAAACTTAAAAAGTCTCCCAGTAACACACGTTTACAAACCTTATACAAAAACACAAGAAATCAACTAACAACAAAAATTCGTAGGGCAAAAAGACGCTACTACTTCCAAAACTTCATGGAATATAACGACAACATGAAGCAAACATGAAGCATGGGCTACACTCAACGAATTAATAACTCGAAAAAAGAAAACTTCTGCACAAGATTTTATTGCAAAAAGTTTCGGTTAGGATGCAAACCAAGAGGAATTAGCAGACTCATTCAACCATGCCTTCACAAACAATATCACACAACTCCAAAAAGGCAAACTACCAACGATCAACAAGAAACTACAGACACAAAGTCAACAACAAACGATGTATTTTCCACCCGTAACAAAACAGGAACTGAAAGAAGCAATCCTACAACTAAAACCAAAGACCACTCCAGGAATAGACAAAATAAGACTCACAGACCTTATAACAAATAGACTTTGAACAAATAAATCCAATACTTTTGAAACTCGTGAACATAATATTCGACACAGGCATTATTCCACAACAACTGAAAACTGCAGTAATTACGCCAATATACAAACACGGTAAAAGGAACGATACTCAGAACTACAATAGCTCCACCTTGCGGTGTCGAGGGTTTATTAACATCAGACCGTTCACAGGATAAGGTGGTCATCCCTACTCCCCAGTGTATCCTACTGTACGTCCGTAGGTTGAGTTCTCAAGACCGGTTTGCCTACTTGCGGGATGAAAAACTCCCATGATAAACTGAGGAAAAACCCCTACTATCCAAGCCCAAGACCGGCTAACTAGACTATGGCTGAGGAAGATCCTTCAGCACCTCACGTCTCCGCCGGGAATCGAACAGGACACTTCTTCCCCAGGAATATGGTTGCGAAGCACACAGCCACTAGGTTAACCGCGCGGACATCCTCATCATCAAAGACATGAAAATACTGATATATACGTACGTATATATAAAATATATTATTATTATTATTATTATTATTATTATTATTATTATTATTATTAATGATAAGTTCCTAAATGTAGATCTTTAATCATAAGAGAATAAATCCTCAACTCGGCTACTCGAAATGCATTTTAAACAAACAATTGAATATCACGTGCATCAAAAAGAGTTGCATGTTACTCTATTGTAACCAACTTTCTTTTTTGAAAACGGCATTATTATGTAAGAGGCTATACTCAGTTTGCTTTATGCTATTGATTAGTCAGACTTTCTTTCTTACCTAATTGACGTAAAAATAAATTGTAAAGAGAAATTCCAGAAAAAAACAAAGTTGATAAATTGCCCACCAGAGAACGACTCATTAAATCACAAAAGTGAAGAGAAACAAGGACAAAACGAAGCTCACGTGATTTCAAATTTTATAACACCTCGCCAGCTCAAAACAAAATACAAAATGCGTGCAGAACTTTCTACTTCCACTCCGTTTTTTTTTTTTTTTTTTTTGGTCAAAAAAAAAAAGGAAAATATTAAACGCATCAAAGAACTATATGGATGTCGGGACAGTACAACACTCGGCAGTTTAGTTAGAAGATAATCAACTCGGAACGGTTGTTAACTGTGGTTAAACAACTCCAGACAGCTGATGGATGGTCTTTTCAATCCTTTTAACTAAATGGGAAATCACCATGTTAGCTTCGGAAGTGCGGCCATCTTTGATCTGCCTTTGTCGTGGATAATATTACAAGGAACATCGTTCAGTTTCTTGGTATTATGCAGTTCATCCCTCGTGCGAACTATGATTACAAAAATCGAGTGGTGTTGATACACTTCCAAGTGCGATTTCACGCACTGTTTGATTGGTATGAGAAGGATAAATTTTAGGGAATTACAGGATAATAAGTTTTAAGCATATATTACAAACAGACATGGCAGTGATATCTAGGAAAATACGTGAATTATTGGAAGAAAAAAAAACGGATAAAAATGTTACAATAGAGGATATTATGGATCCAGCCATATTTTAGAGATAAAAAAAAAAACCGTAAAAGTTTCGAAATTTTGCCAGAAAGTTTCTGAGAATACAATCTCCGGCATCGGAGTTGCCTTGGTTTGCAATACGTCAAGATACAAGCTCTGCCCACGAGTCCTTTTGTATCGCCTTTTCTTAATGCTCATGCGCACATATGGAGACCACTTTAAGCACATACAAAATGTGCTTTAAAAGATCGTCTGCTTTTCATTTGAATTTTCGTAAACTTGTTATATGTAATTGTTCATTTGGTACTTCATTCTTAGTTCATTTAGTACTTTATCCTTAGTTTATTTAGTATTTTATACTTTGTCCCTTTATCCGTTATTTATTTATTTAGTCCTTTTTCCTTTTATCATTACTTCAGTACTTTATCCATTTATCCTTCGCTTAGTATCTAGAAAATTCACCGAAAACAATTCATCGAAAGACACTTTATCGAAAAAGAAATTCATCGAAAGACAATTCACCGAAAAAGCAATTCATCAAAAGACAGTTTATCGAAAAAGCAATTCATCGAACGGAAATTCATCGAAATCTTAATTATTATTATAATTATTATTCCCCTTTATTCTTCTCTTTCCCCAATAGAATGGTTGGTAGGGTAGCAATACTATTTTACTGAGTGATTAGAGAAAAAAGGTTTCCCGTAGTCTTCTTTATAATGTGGTAAAACAACAAAATAATTATAATATCTCAATGTTGTCTACATCTTGGGTGACGTTAAGTATTCCTACGAACACTATAAAACAATAGTTTAAGAAAATTCTAAAATTCTTCCTAAAGATTAACTAAAAACAGTGCACGAAATGCTAGATGGGAATAATGTATTTGACAGCTAAAAAAGACATCCACATAAATTCATCAACAGAGTTACAAACAATACCTTGTCTTGCCTAAATAGCATTTATTACACACGAAAATAGAACTCTTCTATAGATGCATGCTTCTTGTGTGTTTAGTCTCGTGAAAACTGGTGAGTTGCTCGTGTCAAATGCAGTTTGTGTTCTTCTCACCCAGATGTTCTAGTCATTTGCTTTATAGTCTTTCTTGTATTCTTGGTTGGAGTTTATAGTCAACTAGGATGAAATTATGTTTGTGTCTACACTGATATACCAGCGACAACTAGTTATAAAGAGTTCAGCATCACTTTGGCTTGTTTAGATCCCTCCTCTCTTATCCAAGAGGGGTGCATTACATCTGGAAGTGACACTCATTGTTTTCTTGACGAAAGCGAGAGATATAACGCATCGATGAAAGTGTCGTGCCCAAAGAGGCAGAGAAACACACTAGCTTTACGATGCAATAAATGAACGTAAAGGCTTTGTATGCGTTATCAGGACAAAGATTGTGTGACTAGTGGACAGTGAATGCATCAGTAATAACCGTTAACCGAACTAATGAACTAAACATGCATCAAGTCAAACATGGAAAAGTTTTAGTATGAAAGAAAACTCGTGTTGTAGATCGCTAGTGGTATTTAATAAGGAAAACATTCATGGTATGACTACGCTTTGCTAAAAACGATTTTTAGTTGTTTGTGCAGCTTTTATAGGATTATGTGACCACCGCGATTCGTTTTATAGTTTGGAGTAGCCATCTGAACTCCATCAACCACTCAAAGGATACACCATTGGGAGCACCAGCAGAACTGCGTTGTTATAAATGGTGTGAGAGGCTGGAAAATATACACCTTCGGGAAATGCATGTCATAAAGTATGTATAATAAACGTGTGGGAAGAGAATGCAATCTAGTTAGTAAGCGGAGATAGGAAACCAACACGTATAAGTATTAATACTTCCATTATTCATGACTTAACAGTTTCCAGTCTGTTTTATATAACGTTTAAGCATAAAATTTAATTTGTGAAAATAAGCCATAGACCGGAGATCCAGTACTGCTCTTCGTTCACAAGTTGCATCACTGTTTGATCGTTGGTTAGAATTTGTATTTATTAAAAACAATATCATTAATCGCTTTAATGATCATACGTAAGACTAGTTATCATTATTCACTCTCCGAAGAACAGTTCGGGTGTAACGTGTTTACTCTTTGGTTGCTTTCCTTCCGGTCAGTGATTCAAACTTAGGTTTGGCAAAAGATTCGAAGCCAATGAATCAAACTAATCAGTTAAGTTGTAAAGCATTTTTCGCTATTATTAATTGAGAGAGGAATATAATGACCACGGAAGAGACTTTGACAGGGACCTTGGACAAGATAGAGAGTTTTTACTTCTAAAAATGTAAACGCTACACTACCTATTCGCTTAATGCGATGGTTACATGTCTGAAAAGTCGCATAAAGCGAAACAGCATTAAGTGAATGCATATTTACAGAAGAAATAATACAAATTGAAAGAATTATGTGCAAAGCTATAATTTCGTGGCGATATATCGTATTTTTTTGTTATTTTATTAAGTAAATCACACTTTCTATACACGTTCTTTGCTGTGTGTAAATTAATATTATGGTAAGGTCTATTATCATTTATGGCGTACTTTCTGAAGTTATAAATCTGATAACATTGTGATACTTATATGACATTAGTATTTGAGCTAATATTGATTTAAAAATTCGCAATTTTTAAAAAATTGCGATTTTGATGACTGAAATATAACCAGTGAAAAAAAAATGGATCATCACTTCATTGAAAACAAGATTAGAAAATTAAAATTTTTCAACCTCGGAACACGTACATACAAAAAGATTCCAGTAATGAATTTGACTTTAAGTTCAAAAACAATGTTAGGGGTAATTACTTTATAAGAATCGTCAATATCTTCAGAATAAAGGTTTACAAACTTTAAATATCAGTAATATTAAATGAGTCACATTTATTAAAATATATATAATTCTTATTGATACGGAAACATTTATTATTCATTCCACTTGAAACTGAAGACTTTATAAAAGAAAGAAAAGGACAGCTCCAATTTTTAACAACTTTTGGAAATTAAACAAAAGTATTCCAAAAACATTTTTGCGCATATGTTTGCTCTGATATACCAAAGGATAAAATTCTCAGTACTATTCTATCAGATTCCATTGATGTCTCAATTTCTCTGTCTCCTAATGATCGATTTTTTTTTTTTTTAAATTCCTTTCTTATATGCTGACTTTCTCCAATACAGCTTTTCTAAATAGTAAGGGTGTTTTTCTTGAAGACTTTAATCTTCACACCTGCATCTGACTGTCATTTACCAACTCCGTAGAACAAACAGTTAGGATACCAAAGCTTCAATAGTAGAAATATTTCACCGTACTTTACGAGAGGACGTATGGGCCTTATTTCACTTATGAAAATAGGGAGGGGGAGGGGGGGTCATGATACATTATCAGTCTCCCTTAGGTTTCTTAAAAAGCTTTTTTGTGTTTAGTCTGGGAAGAGAGGTATATTTCTGAAAGAATTATCTTGTTTTTACTTGTTCGGATGAAAACAGACTGTTACAACCAGTTCCCCCGTTCATTAGGGAAGATCTCAGGTAGGTCCACTCTCTTGAAAACATTTGCGGAAAGCTAGCTAGCTAGGAGGGGGGGGGTCAGTGTTTTCTTATTTCTTTTAAAAGCTTTTTACGCTTAATTTTGGAACTTTGTTGTTTGTACGTGTTCGATATATTTCTTAATGTAGTTTAAACGAAAACAGACTGTTTAGAAGTTAATTTTCAGTGTAAAATTTTATATATAAAGTCAAGAGGGATATGTTTTGTGCTACATGCTTCAGAAACTTGCACACTCAAGAAGACAGAGATATGAATCTCAGAAAAATAAATGGACAGAAAAGAAAACAAATTAAACTGTAAGACAAGATCTAAAATATATATACAGACTCATTAAGAGAAAAGATCAAAAGAAGACAACTTCAGTGGTATGGATATTTCGAGAGAATACCATCAAAAAGGTTACCCAATCTTGCTCTATATGCAAGATTAAAAAGAAAAAAATTAAGACCAAGAACTAAATGGATAACATCAATAAAGGTTAACTCCGGATCACAAACATATAGACATCTCACTAGCCACGTAAGAAACCGACACTCCTGGATGTTGTTGTTGTGGAAACATGGAAGACTCAACCCCTCCCCGACAGAAGAATACAGTAAGAAAGTAAGTGTTTCCTTCCCTCATTGTTTGTAATGCAAGAAAAAATATGAATTAATAATCTCCTTTTCGTTTTTTGCTTTTTTATATTCATATAAAAGTGTGTATTAATAGTTTGTAATTTTAACTGTAGTTGAGGGATGTGAAAAGATGTGTATCCATACCTGTTTGATTTTATTTAAAGGTCTCAGGTAGATCATGTGAAAGTATTTGTGGTAAGCTATCTAGGGGGGGGGTGTTAGTTTCCCCCATTTCTTAAAACCTTTTTAAACTTAGTTTTGGAATTTTGTTGCGTGTACGTGTTCGGTATATTTCTGCATGTATTTTAAATGAAAAACAGACAGTTTAGAAACGGAAAGTTTAATTTTTCATTCCACTTGAAACTGAAGACTTTATAAAAGAAAGAAAAGGACAGCTCCAATTTTTAACAACTTTTGGAAATTAAACAAAAGTATTCCAAAAACATTTTTGTGCATATATTTGCTCTGATATACCAAAGAAAATGGAAACAGGTTCATCTACGACTGAAAATACTGCCGATGGCTACACGAAGAATACAGGTAAGCATTCTTAAGCAATGTAATAAATTTAGCTGATTTCTCTAACTTTTTTTAGCAATGTAGTGTTCTCCTTCCCTCTTTCAAGCATTAATAGAGAGAAGCCACATGTTGGTTAATTAAAATCATTAAATTGGGGAAAATTTCAATAGCAAGTATTTCTAATATTCTGACCAAGAAGTGTGCATGTGTGTAAACAATGTTTTTAATAGGAATGATTCAGAATCAATAAATGTGTAAATCACTTTGAGCACTTGGTTAGCCAACTGCTATCAACGTAAGCCATCATTGTCATCAGAATTGATACTAAATTTGGTTCCCTATTTATCTGGATATCAAGAGTTCTGTGGACCTTTTACTTAAAGTAATAATAAGAATATATTCATGAAAATGGTATAATATTCAAGCCATATTAAAAGTGAAAATCAAATAAAAAATAGCAATATTATATTCCCATTGGGTCGATGAATGTGAATAAGAATGAATAAGAATACCAATTATTAACAGCCAAATAACTTACAATCATAGATTAAAATTCAAATAAAAATATTGTATTACAAATGAGTCAGTGTAGATTAAGTCAATTTGTGTTTCAACAAATCAAAAAATAAAAATTCAGGTTTCAAAAGGATCTTCAGGGAATTATCATGTTTGCTTTCTGGTGACGAAAAGAATTCATTCAGTGTGGATATCTTGTCCTAAAAGCTTTCAAAAGAACGCTCACAAAGCAGTTCAAACAAGGTTGTGTGTGTGTGTGGGGGGGGGGGGTTGTATACCTCAAAATAAACCAGTCGGGTTACGTAACTCTCCCCATAGCTACATCAGTGACATGTCACCCAGCTGTCCTCAAAACAGGACCTCTGTACGAGTAATATGAGTAAAATGAGGGGGGTAATTACTTTTTGATAAGGGAAGGAAAGAATTAAAATTACGTTAGAAAAGATGATGAAAAAAAAAAAAACGATCAACGTCACATCAACTGATCTCAAAAGACCAATCACAAACCAGGTCAGACCGTTTGAGGGGATGATGTCATACCAGCACAGGCTCAAAGGCGACCCTGAATGACCTAATTAAAACATTGCCATTGCAATTAAAACTCTACCACGTACATACAATACTATTATCGTATTTTTTTGTTATTTTATTAAGTAAATCACACTTTTTATACATGTTCTTTCCTGTGTGTTAATTAATATTATGGTAAGGCCTATTGTCATTTATGGCGTATTTTCTGAAGTTATAATTCTGATATTTTTCATTCTTGGAAAAAAAAGAAAGGGATCTACTGAAAATGTTGAACAAAGGACATAGTGACTGATGTATTCTAGAAATGACTATTATTTTTTCAGAGGAATCCTATAGAGTGATTAATTACAGCTGAACAAAAGTCAAAAAATAGTAAAACAAATTATATGGGGAGAGAATAAGAAAAGTAAAGAGAATAAGGAAGTAAGACAACAATCTAAACAAAGCAGTCTCCATAAATGTAGAAACAGTCAACTGTAAAAAAAAAAAAAAAAAAAAAAAAAAAAAAAAAAAAAAAAAAGAGCTTTCATTTGATTGGATCATGAACGCTATCTGTTTCGACTTCAAACTGAATTATCTTTGGAAAGTTACGGACAGGGCGCGCGCGAAGTATTGCGTTATGCTTTTAATGAAGAAAGCACGACGTCTGTTATGACCCTAAATCGATTTGTGGAGAGGATTAGGAATTATAGAGGAATAAGGCTCTGTGACAGTTTAGCAAATATTAACACGTATTAGTAATTACGTAAGACGATTTATTAATACGCACATGTGCGTGCTGTGCGCACGTACACATTGAGACCATCTCAGAGTATGAAAGTTTGTGTAAATTTAAGTTCCAGAGTAAAATCGGTTTTTGTAGGTTATATGGATATTTCTATAGAAAGGAGAAAAAAATTTATTTATTAACCGATATATTTTTAAATATCCTAAATTCTATGAGATACTTCTTTCATAAACATAACGCTTTTTATATATATAGCACAATAACATTTCCGTAGCGCAGTCGATAGCAGCGATGCTCTTTTGACTGTAAAGACACGAGGAACAATTAAAAGGGATATTTTTTTCGACGAAGGCGAGTTAACTAGTCTTGTAGGAAGGTGACGGTTTCCTCCATGCAAAATATACCGACCTGTTGGAAAACACAGACTGAATGAGTGGTGACGCATTCGTGGCTTTAAATTGTCTTGTAAAATTAGTTCACCAATGCTGTAGCTATTGGTGAACTAATTTTAGAAATGTTGAGCAGTTGAAAGGAACGAAAGTCATCAAAAACGAATATACAGATGATGGAGATGGATGCTGTATTCCTTTGTATAGAGTGAAGGATTAGGAACATTATGATTTTCTACAGGGGGAATGTTTGTCTTATAGTAAAAAATGTCAAGTTAAACTTATCCAGCTCTTCACTCAGTTTAAAAAAATTCTCGTCACCTCTCTCCTTTTCTGTAAGAATACGCATATAAAAACTTTTTCCTTTTAACAGGAGTATTGTCTAGAATTCAAAGACAGCTGACAGTTTAAAATTTAAAAAAAAAAAAAAAAAAAAAAACCGCTTCTCTGACCTCAAAATCTAGTAGCCTGGAGCATTTCCTGTTCAAATTATAAACGTCGGACACCTGATGAGTCAATTATTCTTAGATAATTTTTGGATAGATAAAAAGAGACAAGATGGAGTTTGAAATTGCCAACAAATAAAAAAAAAATGTTTGCCACTGGTTGAAATAATATCATGTAATTACTGGAATATATCGAAATATTAAAAAAAAAAAAACTTGCACTTTTGTAAACAGCGATGCTTACCGAGGAGTTACTTAGTGATGAAAGAAACAAAGTAGGAGAGAGGGGGGGGGGGAATAGAAGGAGAATATAGATAAGTAGGCGCAAGATGGCTCTTGCAGTATGCCAGAGAACGTACAAATAAATAAATATTCAAATCCACTGGTTGATATGCGCAAAGAATGTTCTGTCATTCAGCTTTTCTGTTCCTTATTGTACAGATAGTTATTGAAAAAGCTTTTTTTTTTTTTTTTTTTTTTGAGCAGAACATGTTCAACAAATGAATGCGAAGTAGTAAGCTGGCAGAGAGAGAGAAAGAGAAAGTGTACGTGCCTACAGATTGCATTCTACAATTCAAGAAAACAAACCTCGTACCCGTCGAACTTTATATTTTCGCATAGCCAACCGAAATGGTGAAATGTGTGAGACTTGACTCCACTGGGTCAGTTTTTTTTTTTATCGATTCTTTCACTTCCGAATGTTGATTCCACGTGCATACACAAGAAACTTCTGCTATATGTGCGTGAGACTCTATTCAGAGGTGAAGCCTCCTTGACATTTGCACTTGAAATCCGATCCGCGTATCTGAGCAGATACTGTTTGCAACCGTACAAAGTAAAACAGGTGAATACTAAATGTTTACTTACCTTGAATAACGATAAGCTTCTATAGGCTGACAATATGCATCAAGTTTGAAGGCTTTTATTTCTAGAAAATAGAACTAATGTATGATTTATTATTCAGACCGAATACGGTAAATATTTGCTGCTAGGACCATAGCAATACGGGATGTTTTCAGTAGTTGGTACGGGCGGAAGAAAAACTTACAAATAAAGTGTGTCGAATTCTTTTTCTCCAAATGGCGCTTGTGTGTGTGTGAAGGGAGGGGATGCGTGCATGCGAGCACGGAGATGCATACTATAAGCTCATTTGTTAAATCCTGATTTTATTATTATCACGTGACACCTCCAAGGAGTCCAGAGACTCATCGAGGGAAGGCATCTACTCTACCACTCATTCCACCAATTACAGCGAACCGCATCATCTACACCAACGCCATCTACCGCCCGCCACCACCACCATCACCACTAGTATTTTCACAGACAATCACAAACATCCATTCCCGCGGCGGGATTTGAACCTTCAGCCTTTTTGACTGGAGAGCAGATAAGCTAACCACTCGGCCAACCAGGCCGAAACTGGCTTTCTTCATTAAACTGTGATATTTAATATACACGGTTTGGTAATAGTGAAAGTTAATGAATGCAAGGAGCTGACTTTTACGTATAATTTCAATTTTATTAATTGACTGCACCTTCTTCTCTCTGGACTAGACTTGCAAAACTCGATCTCGCCTACGAGTACATCTGAAAGAATTTCGACATTTGACTAAACGTTTATAGAGAAAAATAGATGATAAACATTGTCACAAGTTAAAATTGACTTATAATTCAAGAGAGAGAGAGAGAAACGGAGATAAATGTGGTGTTTAAAGAATTCCTGAGATTTTCCGTAACCTTTGTATTAATAACAGATCGATTTTGATTACCAAACATTCAAATAAACAGTAATGTTAATATATAAAGTAAAAAGATCACTAATTCCAGCAAAACCGGGTAAACCAGCAGATAAACACACTCAGTTAGCAAATACGAGTATACTGGCGTTTTTCACATGCAGCATGTAAGCAAATCGGACACACACACACACACACACACACGCACGCACACACACGCACGCACGAGTTTACAAAACTATCATATTAAAGGCTTTAAATGGCGTTTTAAGCAGATAATGAATCATGGCTTGTCTGAAATGGAAGATTGAGTAATATAGACGATGGATTGTGTACTCTTCTACGATGACTCCTTAGAGGTGTTCACGTACTAATAATCATAATAATTTGTTTGTTTTTTTAATAAAATTCCAACCAACTGTAACTCATTTACAAAAAAAAAAAAAAAAAAAAACATAACATTCTGAAGTTCGTTCGTGTCACACCAGTTGACACTCTTACTGTTATATTTCAACCATTAACTTATTCAAACAAAAAGGAATATCCCTCGAGATCAAAATGTTCATCCCATAATCTCCGAAACAATTTAATGAACCCTACTTGGTAGAATCAAAATCAGCATCTTCTAGTTTACCGTCTTCTCCTTTTTCTAGTAGCATTTCTCTCTTCATTGAAGAAGACAGTAAGCTCTATTAGCAGTGAAGAAGCGATTTGTCTTCACTTCAGCATTAGTGAAGATTAGAACCGTAAGATTGTCACTAAAATCACGGGATGATACTGTGAAGGAAATCCGCCATTAGCCAGTGGCAATTTTCTTTAAGACAACAAAGGTAACTTGTTCTGGTGTGCCAACAGTTTTAAGTTAGCGGGTTTATCAAACTAGTTGACGCTTGCGCAGTCTGTGTTACAACCAGTGGCGGCCCATACATAAGCACTGCGACACTGCAGCACTCCAAGGAAAAAAACGAAAAAAAAAAATTTTTTTTTCGTTTTATGTTTCGACAGTGATTGAATAGTTGATAGTTGGAATTGTTCGATTAACGCTTTAGATTACGAAATAAATGCAGGAATTATCACGTTCGGTCAGTTCCGGCTAGACTCGCCGATATTCGTTTGCACTTGTCACTGCACGTAACAAGTGAATCCAACACTGCTCGTTGAGCAGTGTCGCTACAGATAAACTTGTTCTTGCGCGCGTTGTTTCTGTGAGATACGAAACTTTTATTATTGGTGCGTGTTCGTGGCGAGGGTGAAATATTTTTTAATGAAGCAATTTTTTAATATGTAAATTTATTTATTAATAAATTGGTTATTGATTAGAAAAAAAAAGAATTTTTTTTTTTATTTTGTGTATGCATAACCCCGGCTTACAATTTTCACCGGCCGCCACTGGTTACAACTATCAGTGGGTTACATTTCTATTTTCTATAAAAATTGCTGTTCATGCAAGTTTATGGTGAATTGCTCTTTTTTAAATGCAGCGTTGAAAACTATTTTTCCGTTTTAAAATTGTATTTTTATTATTTATTTATTATTTTTTTTTTTGGCTAGATGAAGCAAGAATGCTTTTCATATTCCTCGTTATCTGCAGAAGAAAATCTATGGATACGGTGTTATTGAACTATAAGCTCTGGCCATGACGGGGGTAATGGCAATAGCCAAGACTTAGTTAAAACTTCATTGGCTATAGCATTGCCATCTGTTACCTTCTGGAATTATCGCTCACACCCTTCCCTATTTTTATATTTTATATTTTGCATAACGCTGCTGTCATGATGGGTGAAGCAAAAATGCTTTTCATGTTCCCCTTTGTCTGTAAGGGAAGATATTTGGGAAAGGGAGTTTTGTGAGTTTTAAGCTCGTCCTCTGGGGGCAGTTCTATTAGGTATGATCAGCTGGGAGTAGACTAGCCTTCGGTCTTTTGTATTTGTAACACTCTGTTTCGTTGTAATTGACAGCGTGTACGATCAGCGGGTTTGAATGCGAACTTGACTTGACGAAGAATTTTTCTGCGAGATCACGAAGAAGGGAGGAGATGTATGGAATGCCGGTTTCTCGATGAATCTGTGAATGTCTGATAAACCATGGGGCGTCTAGGATCATCCTTAGGCACTTATTTTGGATTCTTTGTAGTTTTGAAATGTTTGATCGTGAAGTGTGACTCCATGCTGGTGGGGCGTAGGTAATAACTGGACGTATGACCATCCGGTAAAGTAATAATTTATTTTGTAAGTTCAGTTGGCTCTTGCGGTTGACCACTGTGTAGAGTTGAGCTGTTACTTTGGATGTCTTGGCGCCATTGAGATTGATGTACTTTTAAAAAGGAGTTTCTTATCCAGTAATACCCCAAGATATTTGGTCTCTGATTGCCATGAGATCTTTTGACCAGAGAGCAAGATGTCTTCTTTAATGCAGACTTTTTACAAGATAATAAGATGGCTGAGCTATTGAGGAGGTGAATCCTCCAGGCTAGTGAACGATTTTTTTAGTGCGTTGATACTTCCTTGGAGTCTACTGATTGCCAGGAAGGGCTGAGAGACCTTACTAGAATAGCGGTGTCATAGGCAAAAAGGGCCGTAATGGTTGTTCTTAAATTTAGAGGGATGCCTGATACGTAAATTGTGAACAGTAGTGGTGCCAGAAGGGAACCTTGAGGTACACTAGCTAGAATTTTGCGCCTTGATGAAACAATTTCGTTAAGCTTTACTTGCATGTATCTTTCGCTAAGATATGAGTTAATAAGTTTTACTAGCTTAATTGGGATATTGTTTTTAATTATTTCGAAGATAAGGCCTTGATGCCAGACCTTATCAAAGGCCTTGGCAACGTCCAAGAACACAGCAGCAGCAGTGTGGAGGTGGCAATTGAAACCATGGATGATGTATTCTGTTAATCGGTGAATTTCTTGCACTGTGCTGTGAGCTTTGCGAAAACCAAATTGCTCATTTGGGATTATTTTATGTTTGTCCACTGCTGATTGTAGCCTTGTTAGGATGACTTTTTCTGTTACTTTGCCAAGACAGGAAAGAAGACTGATGGGCCTGTAGCTTTGGGGGAGTTGTGGGTTATTACCAGGCTTTTTCAGGGGAATGATGTTAGCAGTTTTCCAAGCTGTGGGAAAGTACTGAGTCTTAATATGGAATTAGTTATATTAAGTAGATGAATTATGGCCTTCCTTGGAATAATTTTATTATTCTATTGGTGATGCCGTCGGGACCAGGAGCCTTTGTATTCTTCAGTTGGGATATAATGTTCATTATTTCTGTTGGAGTTGTGGGGATGATGAGATCTGAATCATCCTTAGACTGTCTTAAGGCTTTTTTGACTTGACGATGAACTTTATAAATGAGATTAATATTTAAGTTTTCGTAAGATGAGCTGCACTGATTTTTCAGATTGTCAATTAGAGCTTCTACTTTTTCTTCACCTGAGTGTGCAATTCCATGTTTGGTCTTCAAAGGGGGAAGGGGTTGTCTTTTGGTACGAAGAGTTTTTAGAAATTCCATATGGAGTTATCTTCTGGGTTGATTTCCGTAAGTTTAAATTTTGAATTGAATTCCCGTGTTTCTGGAGAGCTTCTCGAACCTGTCTGTTCAAGTTGTTTAAGGTTGTTTTGTCCTGCTGTGCTCAGGTGTTGTGCTATCGCTTTCTGGCTTTGTTTTTAGCCTGTAGTGGGTGAGCTCGGTAGGTCCAACTACTATTGATAAGTTGAGTGACGTGTAGTTAAATAAAGTACGGCCTTTGAAGTTGATTGACGAACTGAACCAAGTTGGATGTTTGGAGTTGAGGTCTCCTGTTATAATTATGGAATCCGTTGAGCCGAGGATGGAGTCTAAATTCGATGTCAATAGTAGAATGCTGGGAGGATTGTACGCTGCATAGATTTTAAACCTAGCTGCGTTGTTGGTGTGCTCCTACACACCTGTCACTTCAAGGTTTAAAGTTTGAGCGTTGGTTAAAACATTGTGGCTTAAATAATTTTTAATAAAAATGGCTGTGCCACCACCACTAGAGTTACGTTTGTCTGTCCTATATAGTATATATCCTCTTAATCTTGGACTGTTAGATGGTCTGAGGTGTGATTCGCTGATCAAGATTATGTTCGGATTGTATCTGTTTGCGAATTCATGTAATTCCAGAATTTTATTTGTCAGGCAATTAGCATTCCATGCTATAATCATGAGGGAGTTTGGTTTGAATTTTTTTTATACATTGTAGAGAGCTCTCAATATGGATTGGGATTCTAGATAGAATCTCTTTCTGGAAGATGGTGAGGTGCTTGCTTTGTTGAATTCATGCAGCATTGTGATGTTAACTTGGAGTTTGTTTGCTCTTGAGATGAAGGAATCTGAGTTCGTGCCGCCTCTGCATATGTTTTGGTCATGGATGAAGGTCGCGTGCCTTCCTTTACTGCTGAATGTGAGGTATTTCGAACAGGAGGGCGACCTGCTTGGTTGCTTATGGTGTCATTGCATGGGGAGCAGGTCACTCTTGCTGACCCACGATTTTTTGGGTGGAAAAGGCACCACTTGTAATTATCGGGATGTGGTCTTCTACAGGTAGCACAACAGGCAGGTGTAGATCTTGGCTTGGCGCAGATGTTGGCCTGGTGTCCCTCTCCACATTTTAGACATCTGTAGACAGCTCTGCATAACTTTTGGGCGTGCGCAAATTTTTGGCATCTATAGCATTGCCCTGCCGATGCCTTCTTCCTTAGAGACTCGGTTGTAATTTTGAGCCTGCAAATATCTGTCACTTCATGTATCCTTTTCTGTGTGTTGCTTATTTCTACCAACACTAGCGGCATTGGCCTTTTGTCAGATCTTAGCATCCTGCTGACTTTGATTGGGGGTCAGTCGTTGACTGATGAGGTCGGCAGTGATCTCATCAGTTGTGATGCCCTCAGCAACCCCCTCTAAGCAGTACCGTAAAGAGGGTATGAAACGCCTGTAGCAAGTATCTAACTAGCGCCCCCCTCCAACCCAAAAGTGACAATATCTTTTTCAATTGATATTATAGACATGTTTGTCAATCGCTCTTGTCCAATAGAAGAACGAAGGTACGATTTTTCAATTTCCAATTTGCTAAACGAATGCTCGCAGGAAGCTGTTGTTACAGGCACTGTTATGAAAATCCTTAATGCTTTGTCTAGATATGGATACGTGTTTTGTAATGAGATTTCTTATTTTATTAAATTAAGGCTTTGAGCAGTGCATGAAAACCTTGCCATATTCTTTAAACGCAATCCTGGCTTGTATCCCCTTGTATTCGCTTCTTTATCATATGACTGTCCTCTTATATTTCTAATATTTAATCCGTCTGATATTAACTTTTTTTTTTCGATGTCATTCGCAAGTGCTTCGCCAGTTTTTTCATGCGTCCCAATGAAATCTATGAAGGTTTCTTCAATGCTACATTTATTCGTGTTAGGATCAATGTTAAAATTGCGCAAAATTTGCGTTATCTGTTCCTGGTGAGAAGTGTCCGGTGTGCTATCAAATAAAATAGAAAAATATTTTGCTTTTTTGAAATATTTGAAATATTTTGAAATAATATGCCGTCTAATTTTAGAAGCAACTATATTAATTATATCATTTTGTATTATAGGAGAGAAATAATTAACTTGATTTTTCTGATGACTTTCAATATGTTGCGCAATAATAGGATCTTAATGACTAATTAATTCTATCGTGTTCAAACATTTTCCACATTCGGGATGACCAATTTTTTCACACGTTCCTCTCAAAGCGTCATTAGTTTTTACGGAGTGCAGAATGGCATCCAAAATAATTTTTAAAATATGCGTACACTTTTCTTTTTCTTTTAAAATTGCTTCTTGTAATTGATCGTCTATAAAAACCACCTTTCTTAATTTTTGATTCGAAAGTTTTCTATTCGACGTAATTTTTTTTATGATATAATGGATTTTCATGCCGTGATAACGCAGGATTCAAATACTGCCAGTCTCGAAACCCCGCAGTGGTCCATACATTCTGATTTTTTCCAAAAAAGAATACACGGAAAACAGAACAGTGCATCTTTTCGCTTGCAATATATCAACCAATATCTGAGAATTTGTTCTTCGTTTGACATGGTTTTTACAAACCATTTTTTTTATCAAAATGCCGATTTTATGTATCAGGATAAACACTTATATTATCGCACAACTCGGGTCCATGTTGAACAAATATTTGTATGTTGCTATTGGTTATGTGCTATGTTGTGGGATCATTAAAATCCATTATTTTTGCATTATCAATATTTTCTAATTTAACATCCACCATATAATTATCATTATTCCATTGCTTCTCGATTTCCTGGGTTTGATGGATGTAAATAAGGGCTGGCGAATAATTTTTGTGGGTGGGTCATGAAACGAGGGATTCAGGTAGATGGAATGATATCGAAGGGGGTCATAAAGGGATTAAAATTATAATATGGAAGATAATAAACTTGGGATGGGCAGATAGACACATTAGGAGGATAACAGAAGAAACTATTAGATTATCTATGCAAATGTTTAGGATTAGACGGGAATTTGGAGATACAAAATTCTACAAAATCATAAAATTGGAAAATATTTTGGAAAAAATAAAATTGGAATTTTTATATCTATTCATTTTTATTTTTTACATTCTTTACGTTTTGTGCCCCAAACCTAGTTGCGGCCGTGGCGGGCGCCTCTTTCTCCTCGCCCTCGTTACGGCACTGCCTCTAAGCACCACTTTGTTTTTTCTCGCTTGCTAGTGCGAAGGTGTGGAAGGGCAATTTTGAGTTGTCCAGCATTTTCGTTATCTTAATATAATCTGAAGCAGTAGCAGGATGAATCTTTACACCATCATCAGTATCTTTTGCCCTGGAGAAGTTGATGTTTTGTTGTCCTAGGGGACCTTGAGACTGAGGTCAATTTCTCTTTGTCTCGGAAGATAACTGGAGGGACCTTTTATTTTCTGGCTTGGGTATCATGTGTTACTACATCCTCTTCCATATGATCTTCAGATGTTCTTCGCCTTTTGTTTGATTGTTCCTCCTGAGAACAATCATATTGTCGGGGAGTCTTTGGTGGTGGAACAAGTGTGAAGCCCCCTTCAGTGTCCACATCACCTTCTTCCGTGTCGTTAACCTCAGTGTAGATATTCAGGAAGCCGAGATTTTCTGCCTCAAATTTCTTTAAGGTAAATTTAAGAACGTAAAGTGTCAGATCTCTGTTTAGATTTTGAATGGCGTCCTTCATGTCTTTTATGTTTTCCATTTTTGTTCACCGTATATTGTTGCAGAATATTCCGGTGTCTGTAGATAATCCTGTAGACTTTAGAGGGTCTACTGACGAAAAACCCGAAGATCTTACGTCTTCCAGCAAAGTCCCGTAGACACACAAATGTGTCTACCAGCAAATCAATACTTGAGTTTAAAATACCCTGTCCCCCTTCATCTGAATGAAGAAAATGTGTGTGTGTGTGGATGGGGTGTTATTGAGCTAAAAGCTCTAGTCATGGCTGGGAAACGGCAATAGCCGAGCCTCAGTTAAAACTTCATTGGCTACAGCATTGACATGCGTTACCTGGAGAATCCTTAAATCATCCTTAAAGGGCTAGATGGGCGGAGCAAGAATGCTTTTCATCTTCCCTGTTATCTGTAGAGGACAATGTAAGGATAGGGTGTTATTGAGCTATATAAAGCTCTGATCATTTCAGGAGGGTAACAGCAATAGCCGAGCCTCAGTTAGAACTTCATTGGCTACAACACTGCTATCCATTACCCTCCCTGGATACCCATTTTTGTCGCCTCGTACGACATGCATGAGCTGCATTGAGGCTATTCTTATCCCGGCCACCATACGGGGTCGTTTCATGTTTTTTTTTTTTTTTTAATTTTATTATATATATATTGGCTAGATGGGTGAAGCAAAAATGCTTTTCATATTCCCCGTTATCTGTATAAGAAAATGTATGGATGGCGTAATATAGCCCTATAAGCTCTGATCATGGCAGGAGGGTAACAGCAATAGCCGAGCTTCCGTTAAAACTTCATTGGCTACAGCATTATCATCCATTTCCTTCCCTGCGTACCCAGTTCAGTCGCCTCGTACGACATGCATGGGCTGCAGTGAGGCTATTCTTATCTCTATCGCCACACGGGTTATCTGCAGTTTATATATTTGTGATTTATGTTATTATTCGTTTGGTTAGTAATAATAATGCATATAATAAATTTTAAACCAAAATAAAATAAGAAATTATCAGTAAATCAGCTGGTTATTTTATTTATTTAGTGTTATTTTCTTTATATATTTTGTTTTCTAGTATATTAGAATAATAAATTCCAGTTATTCCTAAACAAGTATTGTTTGCGTTATATAATGCTATTTTGCTACTAATCTCTTTCGTAGTAATTAACATCTCATTCCATTTATGATCTCATTACATTTATGACTCAAAAATTAGGTGCCAAAGTATTCACCTAATACAAAATCTATTACCAAATATTACCAAATATAGATTTCATACATATCTTTTTTTTATTTATTATCATTATTATTTTAAAATGGTGTTTTAAAAAAATTCCTTTTTTGAAACTTTTATTTCATTAAAAATTAACTTAGATTAAAAAACTCATTATTAAAATTAATAATAAATGATATTATATATCAATATTTAGATTAATTTTCTTTAATATCCTTCAAATAATTAAGAATGTTGTACTTGTACAACAACATGGGATTACTTAGACTGGAAAAGGATTACTTAGGAGGAACGACATTACTCTGTGACTGCTGTCAGAGTAATGTTGCTTCTTTAGTGTTCACACATCAACCTTGAACAACTTAATAGTGAAGTGGAGAGTGCATTGAATCCCGCCATCAATCTAGTAGACAAGAAAAATTACCAGCAAAGCGTAACGACATGAAAACGGATAGTCAGGCGAAACACACCTTTTTTTTTATTTTTCATTTTAACTAAGTAACTGAATTAGATCTTTGAAAAATGGAAAACTATCTTGGAAAGCAGTTGGAATCGAGAATCGTACTTCGCAATACTCTAATAGGAAAGCAATCCAAGAAATTCAATCAAATAAATAATGAATTCCATTACTAGGTATCGCTCTGACGGTTCCATTTTGGATCTGATCCAGTTTTTTAGTTATTGATTTTTATTTATTTATTATACAAAGGAATAATCAAAATATCATTTATTTTCAATTAAAGTTCATTATTATGTTCTGAATAACAAATTCTCTTTTTCTTCTTTTTTTCCCCCTTTTTATCAGCTTATTCTTATCCTCGCGATACTACAAATATCTTCTAAACACTGTCATCGCCCATGCTATCTGTGTTAAATTAATACACTCATCAGCCAAAATATTATAATCCTTGATCCTGTTTCTGGCTAACCAAGCTGCACGGTTGGCTTGAAACAGTCTCGTGGTGGCAGTATCACCGGATGTTCTCATCGTTGCACACCTTGACCACTAGTTTCTACCTGGTGATGATTTCGGACAGATATTGCTCTATATGGTGTCAGTGTGACCCGTTGAATCTGGGCTTTTGCAGCACAGCATCGCCCGGTGTCACAAGGCTTGCATTGTGCAAGCATTCGTGTACCCCCCCCCCCCTCTGGCAGCTTAATTCTACAATTTGAATCCCATAGAATAATTGTGGGATTCTGTGGATTGCAACATCTGCCGGTGGTTACTAGTGCCTCACCCGTTCACTCACTTCCGGGGGAAGTTCTGTCTATTCCGGGTGGTCTCTAGTAGAGTCAATGCCAAAATGGATGCAAGCGATAATTTTGGGCCAAAAAAAGACCTAACAGGCTACTAAGTAGACAGTCATAATGTTTTGGCTCGTAACTGTATGAGAGCGCTAATGTTCATTTTGAAGAGCTGAAAGAACACCAAAGTATCAGTAGGATGTTACGCGCACACACACACTTGCCACTGAATTAGAAACTAATTTTACCGTGCTGTACCTCTTTTAGCATGATTATGCACATACGAGGTTTGGCATGATTTTACAGGGTATTGAATTGCATCCACGCCTACAGCATACCAAGCGTAAACAGGTAGTCCTGTAACTGATTCAGATTTGACGGAAGAAGACTTTGCTCGCGGATCTGTTTTTTTTATTTATTTATTTTATTTATTTTATTTTTTATTAAATATTTCCCCCATACATTCTCAATGGGGTTCATATCCGGAGTTTGTGATGACCAGGGAAAAGATGATGCAAGTCGTGCTAGCTGAACCACTGCGGAACAATTCTTGCTCAATGGACGGTAGCATTGTCGTCCATGAAACAACTGTCAACTGCTGGATAACAAGTCAACATTGCAGGATGGGCTTGATCGCAACCATGTTCAAATATTCTTTGGAAGACACTCGACTTTCCAGCAATATCAGGAGACCCGTGACGTACCAACAGAACAGAATAAGGTTCACCATAAATCATCGGACCACATCACGTTTTTCCAGTCTTCCAGTATCCAGTCACGATGTTCCCTACACCGCTGTAGACGAACTTTTCTGTTCTTCGCAGAAATCAGTGAAGAATCGAAAAGTTTCGTATAAGCATGCGACTGCCAATATTGCAAATCCTCTTCAATTCCCTTAGTTCCCTTCAATTCGCATAGTACAGTGAGATATGAGTTGGGAAAAGCCGTCATTAAATGCTTCGGTCAATTGCTGCAAACAGGAAATTCTGTTTATCCTTACAAACCTTCTTAGACGACGGCGATCTCGTTCGTGACGGACTGTCAGGAACTGTTAGACAAGCAAAGTGGGTTATTTTCCCACTGATTAAACAACGGAAATATCTCTCCTTTTGAGAAACCAATCAGCTTTGCTGTTTTCAAAATCGTGGCTCCAGCCAGACGGGACCCACAATAAGTCGTTTATCGAACTCCGAAAAATCCTTTGTTTTGTACATTTAAGCAGAATAGGAATGCATCTCTGTGTGTACCTGATTCAAGATCAAATTATATTATGCTGAAATAAGTACTGGGTACACCCTCTGTTTCAGCATTAGACATACTCATACGTATATCCCAGGCAGAAGGAAAATTGATTACTACGCAATCAAATTTCGTTAGTATAAAGCCGTTCCTATGAAAACCTTTGTTTCCATAGGAACGGTTTTCATATAAGAATCATTTTTACAATCTTTCAACGTCGTAAATGTGTTTTCCGTATTTCTGAATGATGTTTTTAATTATTCGAAATTTAGAACCAGAAATGCATTGCAGTATGAAGAGTACACCTGTTCTTTCTCATTCATATTTCCTCATAAAGTAAACCCAATGGGATTGAACTTAAAGATTAATATCGCAGAGTAAGAGGGGAGATTAATGATCATGCAGAAAGCTCGCTTTACAAGTTAGTAAATAGAAAGTGAACTAGCTCCTTAAGTTAGAAAAATACTGAACTAGAAATAAGTGAATACCGTATAACGTACTTGTTTACTGTCTTATGACACATTTGTCAAAATCAAAATGATTACGACGTCTTGTAAAACAATCCAAGCTTTATATATATATATATATATATTTATATATTTATATTTATATATATATTTATATATATATTTATATATAGCCCTATACAGGGCGGCATAAGGCTAGTCACCTTATCCTCGGGATGGGTACGACTTAGAAGGGCTATATATATATATATATATATATATATATATATCTTTTTTTTTTTTTTTTAAAGAAAAACCTACTGAACTCCTTATAATATTTCACATTCCAGAAAAGTATTCGACTACTATGTATTTATAGAGATTACGAACAAAGTGTTCACTTTAGGTATCTTTCCAGACTATGTAGCAAATAACTTACTAAGAAATTTCAGAAAAAAATAATTAAACAATGTATCCCCGTGAAATCACAAATTTCACGATTCCATTTTTTCGTTTCCATGGAAACTGATTTAGTAAAAGCGTACAATGAACCGTTGCATATTTATTTCTTTCGTCCAAAGGATAGAGCTAAACTTTTCTAATACGCTTCCGTACAATGCGATATGATAATTATTTCCTATAAATGTATATGCTGACTCTTGATTTCATCTTCACGAGTGATTTTTATGGTTATGAAAGCGCACGTTCACCGTATCATCTCCTGTCTCTTTGACTTCTATTGACATATATAATTTATAACCTTATCGGATACTAATATCCAAGCTATTACCTTACATAGGTGCATAGAAGGGCAATGTTCATAGCTAAAGAGAGAGAGAGAGAGAGAGAGAGAGAGAGAGAGAGAGAGAGAAAATGCATGTCAGAATCACATATTCGGAACGCTTCTCTCCATTCCATGCTCCAATAGACTAACTGTCTCTTCGAAGAACTCTTTCGTTGTCATAGCAACTACAAGTAATAGTGACATGTCAACAAGTCATTCGTAATGAGTTCCGAAGAATGTTTTTATCTCTGTTGCTTTCCTTTATTGTTGCGTAATTCTGGTAACTGTTGCAGAAAGAAATGAGCTCTTACTAGATGCTGCATTTGACTATTTGAAACACTAACGTTACACGAATATTCGCCTCTTCTGTGAGTTATTCTGTCTGGTTTCGTAGTTGATGTAAGTCGGAAGAAGTTAAACGCACTCCGAAGGGAATTGTGACAAAAGTTTGCGTCATCTTCAAAAACTTGCGTGTTAGAAACTAAACAAAACAAAACCAAAAAAAAACAACAACAATGCTCTCTTCATAACAATCAAATATTATACACGTTTCTTTTATACATTGTTGCGTAGTAGTTAATTTAATCAATTTCTTTTGACATTATAAAATCACATTTTTTTTGTCTAAATCCACTGATTTAAATGAAGGCAACCATGCTATTTCCCATAATGCCCTCTTAATTTTTTATACCCATAATCAGCATGTTATTCTAATTTTTTTTTTTTTTTTTTTTTTTTTTTGACGTTAGCGAACCAGGTAATGGAGAGAACAGTTTGGTAATTAGAACATCCTAGAAATCCAGGGAAGAGATTGGAAATAATATAAAAATAAACACGGAAAAGAAACAAATTTACTAACGAAGTCTGTACAGATGGATAACATAAATTAGGATATACCCAAAAAGTAATAATTTCTGTTAATATTTAATACCGACAAATATCCTGGGAAATTAATCTATTTTCGTAGTATAAATTCTGTATTCAATTGGGAAGATTCTATGTTTAGCTATTTGAAGAGTAAAAAATAAAATAAAAAAGAAAGATGCAGAATAAAATCTTACTAATAAGGTGGATAACGATCACTAGGTTTTCACCAAAACCGAATCGATATCTGAATTCGCTAATGAGTTTCAGCTGTGTTGTTCTAAATCTCCAAGCACTTTTTTGAATTGAAGTAATTACATTTGTTTTCATTTGCTTCGTAAATGTAAATGTTAGCTGAACACACATACACACACGCACACGCGTAGATGCTTTTTTTTATCATTTTGATTCGCCATCGGTACTTCAAACAATTCACGACTATTTACAGAGACATAAATGAAAGAGGTTATTGTGGGCCCCTGTATAGTGTTATCGCTTTTCTATTTCCCTTTTAAATGATAATGCTGTTAATGCAGATCTTTATTTATTTTTTTTTTCCCGTCACTAAATGATGTGGGCTTAATGGTCTTTACTTCATTTCTCATTAATTTTATTTTCATTTTTGTTATGCTTTGACTTGTGTGTTAATAATTGTCCTGAAATATTTTCACATTTCATGTATAAAAATCCACCGCATTTAAAAGTACTACAGGAAACTCATTAAATGCCTGATAGCCAAAATGTTTAACTTTAACTTCATATCCCCACTACTTGAGCCAGCTCTCTTTTATCTAATACGTATCCAAGCATCTAACAAACCAAATCAAAAACTCCTAAAAGATTCAATTTAAACGACAATTTATCTGTTATATTCTACAAAGGCAACGTAAAAGTTACTAAAACATTGTGTTAGCGTGCAGCCTCTCGAGCTAACGCATTGTTGCGTCATGCAGTAAAACCAACGCATTGCACTCATTCAGTTGGCAGCGAGCCAGCACATTGTTGCAACAAACTAAACATTCGAAGAACTTTTTTCTTTATTATTAGACTTCGATACAGTTTCTTTATTAAAATTGCATGCAATTTTATTGTATAAAGTATAAAGAAGATACAGTAAATAAAACAGTATATGAATTTATAACAATTATGGAAAAAAAATAACTAGAAAATGCATTACATTATGGCCTCTATTTAACGGAGTTTAGGGGATTATTGAACGTGTGGCAATGCATAGTTTCATCGAATAGGCTAAATATTTATTTATTTTGATGCATATCAGACATATATATATATAAACAGAAAATATAATAAAACATTAAAATATGCAAACTTACACTTCCGTCTGATATAACTGCACCAGCCTTTTGGAAAATAGTTGCGAATTGAAGTTCTGTGAAACTTAAGAGCTTATAACTTAGAAAAAATATATATTCATAATTTACTTAAAAAGGAAAAATAAATAAAAATTAAGAAAACCTGGTAAGATTATCAGCGTAACCTAGGTCGTTGTAATCACATAATTAAATCAGTAATTCTTATTCTTTATTTTTATTTTTATTTTTTATAACAAATTATAAAATTATATAAACTTATATAATTCAAAATTACTTAAAAATAAAATATATTCTTCTTGTTTTGTTTCATGAAAAAATATTGTTTATTATCGACAAAATTATACAGTTGGGTATAATTCAAAATTACTTAAAAATAAAATCCATTCCTTTAATTGTAATTAAAGGAATGGATTTACAATTTTTGGACATTACAATTAAATCCTTTAATTGTAATGTCCAAATATTTAAAGAGACAGAGTAAACACGATAAGCACTAAGAACATTCTACTAGTGGCGCAAACTGCATATAAACAACAGTGGAACTGCGCGACGGACAGTGCTGCATTACGCTAATAGCTCGCATCTCACTATGACGTGCATATGCTTGCGGGCGTAGCAATATGACACTGTTGTAAACACAGTGTCATACTGCTAGCGTCCTTCTTCCTCCTAAGTGCTACAAGATGGATTTTTATTGTTTTTTATACAAAATAAGAGAATTGCATAGGATTGTTGATGATAAAATTAAATATTACAAGCAAATATAAATAAATTAATAAATATATTTATATATTGAGAAAAATTGGGGGTGCTGCAGTTCCGCAGTGCCTATGCACGAGCCACCCTTGATCGTAATAATATGTAATTGTTGATATGTACATTTATTAATATTAAGTTAATTTTTGGATAATATTGATAATAGATAATATGATATCAAATATTAGATAATATATATATATATATATATATATATATATATATGTGTGTGTGTGTGTGTGTGTGTGTGTGTGTGAAATAACCACGAGTTTCAGTGATAATTATAATAATAATTATTATTATTACATGACACCTCCAGGGAGTCCAGAGACTCATCGAGGGAGGGTACCTACCCTACAACTCTGTCTCCATCACTCAATCCACCAACTACAACTGACCGCAACTATACTAACGCCATCTATCCCCCACAACCGTCACTAGTATTTCCATAGACAATCACAACATCCATGCCCACGGCGGGATTCGAACCCGCAGCCTTTTGGCTGGAGAGTGGATACGCTAACCACTCGGCAAGCCAGGTTGGCCAACTGTATATAATATATCAGACAAATTCAAAAACTGCCAGTACCTCGCTGAAAGTATAATTCATGCTAATTAAACTTAACAGCGTAGAAGGATAGAATACTTAATGTTTGGTTCGTTCCAGAAAGTTAAAAATAACAAAATAATAGTAAGAATATAAAGCATTAAAAATATAACTGCATTTGCTAATGGTCAGAATTTCCCAAGCTTTAATCGCAATCCATCACTGCGATTTAAATGGGAAAGACGTAAGAGGACCTCGGAGAGCTTTTATTAAATACAAAAATTCGTATTTAAAAAAATGAAGCGTGTGGTTTCCCAGAGGATCTTGTGTTCTGCGTCGTCTCAAAGCAGGAGATTCTACTTAGGCGATTTCCGGTAGCAGATAGCATTGGTGTCACTAAGTCTCTTCCCTGCTGAACGGCCTGTTAGTTCGAGATGTGAAGATGACATTCGCATGGAACTTGGTAAACACCTGGTAGAGATAAAGGCAAGAACTTATTCTTGGAAGTAGACAGGAAATTGGATAGTTTGTTATAAAAAAACTGTAGATATAAATCGATAACTTTCAGAGCTGAACCATGCACAAGAGGGGATAAACGTGAGCATCATGTCTGCTAATCACTCTTCCATTCGCAATCCGCTTCACCAATTTACCGTTCTTAGATGTTTTCGACAGTAACTATCCTTATCTTCATCCTTGAGACCTTCACAGGTCGCCAACTATATTCTCATTTGTTTCATAGTTATAACAAGAATTCAACAATAAAATTCATTTTGCACTTAAATGCGTTTAAATCCCCCCCAAATCCAACGTATTATAGATTACTTAAATAAAGAACCAATAGGCTTCACTTCGGCGATGTAACATTATTTAAATTAAGGGGATATTAAATCCCACATTATTTCAAAGCCGAATACGAAACTCAAAGATAGGAATCAAAGAGTTCCATGCCGAATATAGCAAACTATAAAAGTTTCGGCGGATTGTAGCGTAAGCTAAAGCACTTTAGCTTACGCTACAGTCGTTGCTTTAGCCTACAAACAAACTACAGATTGTTTACAGATGTAGATTGTTTACCGTCCTACCTTCTAACACAACTTTCAACGTACAGTTCCTATTCTTTATGCTTCCGGAATCTGCGAACATATCTCTAGATTCTTGAAAATGAATTAATTCATATCTATGTTTTTTCCCCCATGAACAAACGTCCAATTTCTTGACCAAAGGATAAGCTCTTACCTTTGTCTCCACCTGGTGATTAACAAATTCCATGCACGAGTCATCATTCTTAAAAATAGACCTTTCAATAAAGACGGGACTTGGTATCGGTGTTTCTACGTCCCTTCTTTATTGAAAGGTCTATTTTTAAGAATGATGACTCATGCATGGAATTCCACACCGAAAGTCGCGTCTCATATAGTCAAAGAGGAACACGTGATCGGCTGGAAACCTGCTCGATTCATACAGGATCCTGCGTGGACTACTTGCTGTACAAGATCTATATAAAGACTTTATATGGATCTTTTTTTTTTTACATTTTTTTTTTCAATGATGAAACTGGAAGTGAATTCCTCCAAGACAGTAAATGGTTTTTTTATCTGCTTTCAGAGCTGGATAAGGACAATCTAGTTAGTTTTTATCCTGTTTTCTTCCTCCTTGTAAATGAACAAACAAATCCGAGAATAACACCACTATCTTATTTGATGCTGTAAAAGAATGCGTACCAAATCATCTCTTGAAAACTTTTAGTGCACAATATGAACACCAAAAAGTTTATTTGTTTGCGAATATCTTCTCGTGATATCAACTCCTTCGCTTTTCATTAAGCGAAGGACCAATTTTTAAGTTACATAAAACTTCTCTTAAGATTCTCCTTTTCAAAATAGATGTGTACTGTCATAAAATCTTAGATGATGCAATATATTCGGTCCACCTAACTTAATATGACTTATATTATTGCAATCTTTGCTCTGATCCATAGAAAAGTATGTCGGCCACTTTCAAAGCACCTTATGCTAATTTATTTGAGTTGTTTCGTCTCCCCGTATCTGTAATGTTTTTTTTTTTTTTTACTTTATTTCTGTTAACCACCTTACCGGCCATTATGGATCAAATACGCATCCTCATACGCTTCGTATCCATCATATATTTCAATGGAATATCAATGATATTAAATTTTTAATATGCACTTCGCATCCATGATAACCTTTACGTCTATAGGCGTCTTGGCCGGTAGCGTGATCAAATACTCTTTTTTTTTTTTTTTTTTTTAAGTTTTGATATCCAACATCCCAAGATCGTTACAGAACTGCCAACAGGATAAAATATCAAAAGTCAATACTTGTAGGAAAGATACGAAACAACTGGACAAGTGATTTGAGATTTTTTTTTAAGTCACCAATATAGCCTCGAAACTATTTATGACTTGTGCCACTGTGGAATATGTCTAGCATTTATTTCTAATTAGATTTCCGTCATTGTTTTCATTCCCAATGCGTCGACCTAATTTAAACAATAAGGGCTTACACAAGCCAACCGACAACTAATTACAGAAATTTAAAATTTTGATTATTGTTGCTATTATGAAACAACCAATTAGGAACGTTGTATCTGAATGTCTTTACCGAATATAAACGGGACAAAACTTGTTTTAAAATGGCACTTTTATTTAGTTAGTTATTTAATTGCATTAAAAAAAATAAAATTTATGAGCAAGTATAATGTTGATAATATATAAAGTATCCCGAAAGATCCTAATCCTTTTAAAAATGCCTAGATGCTTATAAAATGTACCTGTTGCAAGACTATGTAGGCTTAACACAGATACATAAGGTCTGAAAGGTTCTCGGCCTAACGATTTAAAAACGAATTTATAATTTCAAAATTATTTTCATTTTTCAACATAATCTCCTTTAAGACTAATACATTCATTCCAGCGATGCTCTAGCGCCATTATCCCGTCCCTGTAGTGATTATCTGTAAGATCTGCAAAATATTCCTCTACAGCTACAATCACCTCTTCATTAGAAGAAAAACGCTGACCAGCGAGGAAGAGTTTTAATTTTAGGAAGAGATGGAAGTCAGACGGAGCCAAATCTGGAGAATAGGGTGGATGTTCCAACAATTCATAATGCAGATCCCTTAATTTTCCCATTGCCAAAACACCTTTGTGGACAGGTGCATTGTCCTGGTGAAAGATGCTTTTTTTCTTCCGCAAACCGGGTCTTTTCTTGCGAAATTTTTCGTCTAGTCTGGTTAAAAGATCGGTATAATATTCCCCGGTTATTGTTTTACCCTTTTCAAGAAAATTAATAAACGCAATGCCTTTAGCATCCCAAAACACCGATGCCATGACCTTTCCTGCTGATGGAACTGACTTTGTCTTCTTTGGCGCTGAACAACCGGCTTCTGTCCACTGTTCCGACTGCTGGTGTGTAATGGTGAATCCAAGTCTCATCCATAGTAATAAATCGACGTACAAAATCCATTTTATTCTTGTTAAAATGCTCCAAGCAGTGTTCAGAGATTTTCATGCGAGTGCGTTTTTGATCTGCTGTGAGAAAGTGCGGCACCCATCTTGCACAAATTTTTCATATGCGATTCTTCATGCAAAGTATATCCTACACGTTCTTTTGAAATGCCTTTAGTCTCAGCAATTTCACGCACTTTGACTCGCCGATCATCCAATACCATATCGTGCACTTTTTTCAATGATTTCTGGTGTTGTTACACTTTTTGGACGTCCTTCACGTGAATCATCTTCAAGGATGGTAAGGCCACTTTTAAACTCGGCAACCCATTTCTTAATTGTCGAAAACGAAAGAGAAGAGTGCCCATAAACTTTTATGAACTTCGAATGAATTTCTTTTGGCGTTAAACCTTCTTTTACAAAGAATTTTATAACCGCACGATACTCAATTTTATCCATTTCAAAGGATACAGACAACAATTTTGCTACAGACAGCTGTATAAAACAAACTACTTGATTGAATGACTTGCAATTTCACATGGATGCTTATGAGAGATGTACCAACTTAGAAAAAAAATCTTACTGATAGTGCTACTATCTATGGTCGAGGCCTAGAACTTTTCAGACCACCCTCGTATATATTCAATCATATCATTCAAAAAATTTGATTATTAAAAAAATGACTTACCTTAACTCCTATTTTCCACCGTCTCCTTCGTAGTAGTCCCCTTGGGCATGTATACAGTGATCTAAGCAGGATTTTCCATGATTCCATGCATCCTTAGACGTCCTCAAACGAGTTTAGGCGAATAGGGGAAAATAGGAAATAAGTGTCCTGTTTTTGGAAGACAAGAACTATCGAGGATATAATACTGACAAGAGATGTCAGTATTACTGACATCTCTTGGATGTCAGTAATACTGATATAAAAATAAACGGGAAGTTTGAACATTTTGTGCATAGATCTGGTTTCCTGAATACAAAGTGCTACTGGACACTTCGGGGGATTTGAATAGCGGTTGTAGAACGGCCTTCCGTCGCTATACGGGGATCAGTATGCCAATGTATTCAGGAAACCAGATCTATGCACAAAATGGTCAAACTTCTCGTTTATTTTTATATCAGTATTACTGACATCTCTTGGATATCAATGGAAAATGTTTTCATTGGGATTGGAAGATGGGCCGAGTACTTGACTCTTTATCCCTTCATCTGGTTGAAGAAAATGTGTGGATGGGGTTTTATTGAGCTAAAGGCTCTGGTCATGGCTGGGTAACGGAAATAGCAGAGCCTCAGTTAGAACTTCATTGGCTGCAGCATTGCCCTCCATTACCTTAAAAGGACTGGCTAGATGGGCGAAGCAAGAATGATTTTCATATTCTCCATTATCTAGAGGACATTCCCCGTTATCTGTAGAGAACAGTGGCAGGAATCATGGCAGGAGGGTAACAGCAGTAGCCGAGCCTCAGTGAAAACTTCATTGGCTACAGCATTGCCATCCATTACCCTCCCTGGATACCCATTTTAGTCGCCTCGTATGACATGCATGAGCTACATTGGGGCTATTCTTATCCCGGCCACCACATGGGGTATCCTCCCTTCGTTACCTGTTGACTTCTATGGTGAGATGGACGTCAATGCCTTGGACTTCTATCCCTTCATCGCTAGGTTTTGATTATTTATAGAGAGAAATTTTTGAGCACCTGGCTCGCCAGAGTTAGGGGCTGTGTAGAATCGTTTGAGTCGATGGTCAGAACTGCCTTCGGGCGTTTGTGTTTCCATCTGTCGTTTTCATCGTAGTTTGATGATTCTCGAATGAGTTGGCTGGGATGGAGTGATGCCTGAGCAAAGTATACTTTGGTAGCAGACTGGATGAGAAACGTAGGTATGTCTGGTATGTTTCCGTCTTGGTGGAGGAGAGTGTTCCTAACAAACCACGGGACGTCGAAGATCATTCGGAGGCATTTATTTTGGAGTACCTGTAATCTTTTGACTTTGCTGGGGGAGGTGTGGTTCCATGCCGGCGATCTGTACGTTAGTGTGGGTCTGATGATTGCTTTGTATATTCTTAGTTTGTTTGCTGTACTGACTTTGCTTCTTCGGTTGAGTAGAGGGTAGAGTTGGGCTGTTGCTGAGTTGGCTTTGTTGCAGGTATGTGAGATGTGGGGGTTGAAGCTGAGTCAGTTATCCAGTTTGATTCCCTGGTATTTTACTTCTTTTTTGCCATGGGATATCAGTGTTGAACATCGTGACTGCTCCGTGGTGAGTTGCTTTCCTTCTTTGTAAAGAGTATGGACATGCTCTTGTCAGCGTTGACGTCTATTCTCCATTTTTGAAACACTTTTTCAAGATTTGTTGCTGCGTTTTGTAGTCGTTGTGTGGCTAGGTGTGGTCTGAGTAATCTGGTCAGTATCACCATGTCATCTGCATAGAAAGCCATGGTGGTTGATGCAGTGCTTGGGACGTTTGAGATGTAAATGTTAAGGAGTAGCGGCGATAGGAGAGAGCCTTGCGGGGCACCTGCTGTGATGTTTCTCGCGGAGGATCTGAGGTCATGTAATTTGACTTGAAATATTCGGTCTATCAACACATAGGTGCAGTCTTCCAGGAAGACTGCACCTGTGTGTTGTTTCCAGTTGAATCCAGTAATTATGAATTCTATAAGTCTGTGGACCTGTTGAGTTTTGCAGTGGCCTGTGCGAAATCCAAATTGTTCTTTCGGGTTTAGGTCGATCTTGTCCGTTTCGTCTTGTAGGCGGTTCAGTATTACTTTTTCAGCGATTTTTCCATAGACCTGATAGGAGGCTCATAGGGCTGTAATTCTGGGGGAATTGAGGTGCTTTCCCTGGTTTATGGATGAGGATTATGTCTGCCTGCTTCCAGCGAGTGGGGAAGTAGTTGAGTCCTAGCATCTCGTTGATGATAGATGCATAACTGTTTTATGAGGGAGTGCTTTTATGATTTTGTTTGAAATCTCATTAGGACTTGGAGCCTTTCTTTTGTTGAGGTTCTTGATGATTTGGTATACTTCCTTTGGCGTAGCATAGCTCATGTTTTCTTGGCTGCTGGGTTAATGAAGTGTACAGCGGGCATGCCTGTGGGTTTTTTTCAATGATGCGCAAGTCCGCATGCGTATAGTTTGGACTGAATTGTAGCTCCAGGGCATCCGCGAAGGCTTCTGCTTTCTCGTCGTCTGGATAGACTATGCCCCTTTCTCCATGGATTGGTTGCATGTTGGGGCGGTCGCTGCGAAGGGCTTTAGTCATTTTCCATAGCGAGTTGTCTTCGGTGTTTAAGGAGTTTAGTGTCCTCTCCCACAGTTGGTTTTTGTGATCTTTGATCGCATATCGGACTAAGTTTGTTGTCCTGTTTAGCTCTTGCCTATCCTGGAGGAACAGTGTTGCATGATAACGGCGTCTGATACTGTTCTTGCTGCGAATAAGCTTTAGAATCTCTTCTGGAAGCAGGTTGACTTGAACAGGAGCGGTAATGGTGGAGGCTGCTTGGATTGTGCTTTCCAGTTTACGGATCGCTGTATCTACTTCTTTGGATAAGGAGATTGTTGGGACGGGCCTGTGAGGTTGCAGAGAGTAGCGTTGATCTTTTTGAAATTTGTGCAGGACTGACTGGGGATGATTTCTGTTTCCCCGCCTAGGCTTATTAGTACCGGGTTGTGGTCAAAGCTAAGATCATTAACAACCTGTAACTGGAATTGGTGCGAGATGTTCCTGAAGATGGCTATATGCAGCACATCAGGTCTGCCGAGCGGTCCGTATTGTGTTGGTTTGGAGGGACCTGCTATGGTGATATTTCTTGTCATAGCGAACTTGTGTAGGCTCTTCCCATTATTGTTGGAGTTTCTGCTGTTACATGCGGAATGTTTTACATTTAGGTCTCCCTCTACTATTGTTGCTTAGTTTGTGTCGAGGAGCTGGGAGAGATCCGAATCTAGGAGTGGTTTGCCTGGAGGGTTGTAGACTGAATATAGCTTTAGGTTACCTCTATTGTTGGTGTGTATCTCAATTCCAGTTTCTTCCAGGTTTGTAGTCGTTGCCTTCTTGATCTCATTGTATCTTATGTCTTTTTTGACAAAGATAGCCGTGCCACCTCCTTTGCTGTTGAGTCTGTCGTTCCTAAGTAGTGTGTAGTACCTTAATTTGAGATTGTCACAGGGCCAGAGGTGCGCCTCATTGATTAGGAGGATGTCTATTCTATATCGTACAGTAAATTCTTGTAGTTCCAGGAGATTATTGCTTAGGCCGGTGTCATTCCAAAATGCGATCTGTATGAAGTTATTCGAAGTGGGCGTATTAGTCATTATTTATCATTGATAATATTACTTGAGTGTTTTGGTAGGAACTTGTTTGTAACACTTTGATTGGGGTTGGTCTTACTGAAAACCGTTAGAGCATCTACCCTAGGGTGGCAGCTAGGATAGCAGCTGAGTTTTGATTGTTAGGAGTAGGTTCTGCTGGTTTGATCTTTGAGGTAACTGCTGCAGCGTACGAACTATGTGTTGTTGTTCGCTGATGGATTCCTCCTTCTAGGGATGTTGCACGTTTTTGAGATGGTGAAGTGCTCGCGTTTCTGTTTCTTGCCAGGTTATCTGGGTGGAGAGTGTAGCTTTTATAGTTTGCTGGGTGCGGTCCACTACAGTTTGCGCATGTGGCTGGAGTTGTGCGTGGTTTGGAGCATGTGTGAGAAGGGTGACTATCCCTGCATTTCACAGATTTGTACTCTGCTCTGCAAAGTTTCTGCGCATGCCCGTATTTTTGGCATCGGTGGCGTAGCCCTGCAGTTTTTTTCGCCTGAGTGGCTCAATTTTAATCATTAGCTTACATACAGTCTTTAAATACGATATTTCTCTTTGATCCTTGCTGATTTCAACTAGCAGCAGGGGCATGGGACGCTTGACCTCCCTATACATCCTAGAGACCTTATGCGTTTCGAGACCTTGTGATTTTAGGTCAGAGGCTATTTCTTCTGATGTTATAATTTCTACTAGCCCCCCTATAACCACCTTTAAATTTTTCTCACTCTTTTACTGAAACGTGTAGTACGGAATTTCTAACTCATCCATGTGTTTGGTAAGTCGGCGGTAGTCCGATGCTCCTTCTGGTTGACTTTGGACTCCTTCATCAGAGTTTTTAGCTGAAGTGAAATTAATTTCTGAGTTTTTCATGGCCTCCACAACTGTCGACCATTTTTCCATATCGGGTACAATCACCGGTGGGATTCTTTGATCTTTGCAGCTGTGTCCATTGGTGCTTCATGGTCTGCAGTGATAGCCACTTTGTCTGTTGGTGCTTGGGACTCAGCTGTTGTAGTCACCTTCTTGTGCTTCTTTCTACTGACTCCCTGATAGTAGTCAGGGTCCTTTTATGAGTGAGTATCAGCTGTTGAGGTATTTCCTCTGCTGTTGTCTTCTGAGGCATTGGGAAGAGAGTCAGGGGATTGGCAGTCATCTGATTCAACCTCTGATATCTGGTGGATTTCTACCCTTCCGGGCCATTTCTTATACAGTAGATATCCTACATATTTGTAAACTGTCAACAGCTGCTTAAAATCGAGCTCATCATACGGAGTGTTCATGATTTGATCTGGTCTGTGATTAGAGAGAGAATAGAGATTGCTCAGTTGTCCCGAGCAGAATGGAGATAATCCTGTGGAGTTTTGAGGGTCCACTAGCAAATTCCGTAGACATACACAGGTGTCTACCAGCAAAAAATAATTTATTATAGGTAGCTGCCCAAAAACAACTATGAGTTTTATCTTGCCTGAATTATGTACGTCAATGAAGCAGTACAGAAAGCTTCAGTCTTAGTTTTCGGCTCCTAACAACTAAATATTTCCGAACTATAATGGCTCGTGGTGCCATTTTGAAAGGCACTTATAAGAAAAAAAAAGCTGTTCACACATCTAATAGCCGATCAAACTGTCCAGTCCTCTACGTTACTTATCCTTATAAGGACTGGCTTAAAGGGGCGAAGCAAGAATGCTTTTCATCTTCCCCGTTATCTGTAGAGGACAGTGTAGGGATAAGGTGTTATTGAGCTATTAAAGGTCTGATCATGGCAGGAGGGTAACAGCAATAGCCGAGCCTCAGTTAGAACTTCATTGACTACAGCATTGCCATCCATTACCCTCCAATGGTATTAATCACCGCATCTCACGGTCGATCAATCTTCCAATCCCCCCCCCTTTCTACGTTACTTATCTTTATAAGGACTGGCTTAAAGGGGCAAGCAAGAATGCTTTTCATCTTCCCCGTTATCTGTAGAGGGCAGTGTAGGGATAAGGTGTTATTGAGCTATTAAAGCTCTGATCGTGGAAAAAGCTTAACAGCAATTGCCGATCCTCAGTTAGAACTTCAATGCTACAGCATTGCCATCCATTACTCTCCAAGAGTATTAATCACCGCATCTCACAGTCGATTCGATTACCTTCTTATCCTTATAAGGACTGGCTTAAAGGGGCGAAGGGAATGCTTTCATCTTCCCCGTTATCTATAGAGGACAGTATACGGACAGAGGGTTATTAATTAAGTTATTAAATTAAAGCTCTGGTCACGGCAAGAAAATAACTTCTTATCCTTATAGTCCTTATAAGGACTGGCTTAAAGGGGCGAAGCAAGAATGCTTTTCATATTCCCCGTTATCTGTAGAGGACAGTGTAGGGATAAGGTGTTAATGAGCTATTAAAGCTCTGATCATGGCAGGAGGGTAACAGCAATAGCCGAGCCTCTGTTAGAACTTCATTAGCTACAGCATTGCCATCTATTACCCTCCAAGGTATTGGATTGAATGAATCAATCACCGCATCTCACGGTCGATTGATTCGTTTCCTCCAGCAACCTCCCCAAAATAACTTCTCTTCTTATCTCCTCTATTAAAATATTTAGTATATAAAATTAAAATTACTGTATTTAAAAATTATAAATTAAAATTATAATATTTTAAAATTTTATATTATAAGATTATATTATTAAAATTTATAATATGATATATAATTTATTATATAAATATATAAATTTTAATATGTAAAACCACTCGACAAACTTAATAAGATTATTACACATGAACAGGGGAATGAGAATACTATACAGTATACGAGCTGTTATTTAATATGCATATTTTCATCTAACGATATTAATTGCAAAGTAAATAGCAGCAACTAGGAAATGTCATATCCAACTTCTGAATTTGAAGCTATTCTTAATAATTGTATAATATTTTATGACGAAAGTTGCTGAGATAAGAAAAATAGAAAATTACAAATAATAAGCAAATGTCTTATTTTTAGTGAAAATAATGCGAACTTTTATTTCAAATTTTTTTGAAAATATTGTATTTATATGTGCAAGAAATAATTTAAGTAATTTAATAAAATAATTTATTAAATTAATTTCAATATTATTATATTTATTAATTATCATTATTATTATTTTAATTCGATAGTTTAATTAGTTTAGTGCAAAAGAAAGTTTTCTTTTAAACTATTTATCATAAAATCTTTCCCGCTATCTCAGTAAATTCAAATTAATCATTTAGAACAGAGCAGCTTCTGAATTTCAAAACTTTACGTCCTTACTTTTTCATTTCACTGAATATCATTCTAAATATGCTTAAATCTGTAGGCATCAATGATGCTCTTCCGTTGGAAATTGGGTTCGACTGCTCTTTAGGAAGCGAAGTACATTTTTATAACGTTTTTTTTAATATTTTTATGTTTTCAAGTTTTTAGTATTTATTTATTTTTATTCCAAAACCAAGCAAAGCCAAACGAACATAGGCAGGGAAAAAAAAAAAAAAGACACAATACACTCGTTATTATAGCTTTAGTTGCTTCTACCATAATCCCAAAAATAATAAGTGCCTTCTAACTATTATGATTTTAATAGTATATATGAAAAAAAAAATAATGAGCATTCGTTTCTCAGGTGATCAAAAGTTGATTTTCCATATAATACATATTTACATTAAAATTTAAATTGCACATAAATATTATTGTATTTAATCGTTTCTATTTAAAAATTGAAGAAATTATAGAGTTTTAAGTAAATTTTCTTAATAATTTGATAATAGTCAAAACCACCTATTTTTTACTAATGGATTTGAAATATAAATGAACGCATGTCGCCGTAAAACATTTATTGATTGAATGATCAATCGACCGTGAGATGCGGTGATTGATTTTATATGAGATGCCCATATAGGGTAACGGATGGCAATGCTGAACCAATGAAGTTTAACTGAGGTTCGGCTGTTGCTGTTATCCTGGGTAAATGAGTTCGCTCTCTTAGGTTTTGCCCTAAGGGAGCACTTTGAGTCTCCGGGGTAAGTGTTCTCCGGCACGGGCCGCTGAAGGGTACTTGCCGGTGAATTATTTTCCTCGGAATGTGAGCGGTTCTGCTCGGTACTCGAGTTTCACTGAGTAGAACCAACGCTGAGATTTGGACGGTCTTTCGCCCACGAATGAGTGGCCTAGAGATCGTCCGATATTTTTGAGATATCACCTTTACTTACACATACGGTGATTGACTTTATATGAGATGCCCATATAGGGTAACGGATGGCAATGCTGAACCAATGAAGTTTAACTGAGGTTCGGCTGTTGCTGTTATCCTGGGTAAATGAGTTCGCTCTCTTAGGTTTTGCCCTAAGGGAGCACTTTGAGTCTCCGGGGTAAGTGTTCTCCGGCACGGCCCGCTGAGGGGTACTTGCCGGTGAATTATTTTCCTCGGAATGTGAGCGGTTCTGCTCGGTACTCGAGTTTCACTGAGTAGAACCAACGCGGAGATTTGGACGGTCTTTCGCCCACGAATGAGTGGCCTAGAGATCGTCCGATATTTTTGAGATATCACCTTTACTTACACATTAGGTGATTGACTTTATATGAGATGCCCATATAGGGTAACGGATGGCAATGCTGAACCAATGAAGTTTAACTGAGGTTCGGCTGTTGCTGTTATCCTGGGTAAATGAGTTCGCTCTCTTAGGTTTTGACCTAAGGGAGCATTTTGAGTTACCGGGGAAAGTGTTCTCCGTCGCGGCCCGCTGAGGGGTACGTGCCGGTGAATTATTTTCTTCGGAATGAGCGGTTCTGCTCGGTACTCGAGTTTCACTGAGTAGAACCAACGCTGAGATTTGGACGGTCTTTCGCCCACGAATGAGTGGCCTAGAGATCGTCCGATATTTTTGAGATATCACCTTTACTTACACATACGGTGATTGACTTTATATGAGATGCCCATATAGGGTAACGGATGGCAATGCTGAACCAATGAAGTTTAACTGAGGTTCGGCTGTTGCTGTTATCCTGGGTTAATGAGTTCGCTCTCTTAGGTTTTGCCCTAAGGGAGCACTTTGAGTCTCCGGGGAGGGTGTTCTCCGGCACGGCCCGCTGAGGGGCTTTGTCGGTGAATTATTTCTTCGGAATTTGAGAGGTTCTGCTCAGTGGTCGGGGAGCCCGTCACTGAGTGGAACCAACGCTGAGATTAGGACGGTCTTTCGCCCACTATGGAGTGGCCTAGAGATCGTCCGTATTTTTGAGATTTCACCTTTACTTACATAGTCGGTGATTGATTCATTCAATCCAACACCCTTGGAGGGTAATGGATGGCAATGCTGTAGCCAATGAAGTTCTAACTGAGGCTCGGTTATTGCTGTTACTCTCCTGCCATGATCAGAGCTTTAATAGCTCAATAACACCTTATCCCTACACTGTCCTCTACAGATAACGGGGAAGATGAAAAGCATTTTTGCTTCGCCCCTTTAAGCCAGTCCTTATAAGGACTATAAGAAAACATTTATTGACTGATGAAAATACCGAAAATACCCTTGGAGGGTAATGGATGGCAATGGTGTAGCCAGTGAAGGTTTAACTGAGGATCGGCTATTGCTGTTACCCTCCTGCCATGATCAGAGCTTTAAAAGCTCAATAACACCTTATTCCTACACTGTCCTCTACAGATAACGGGGAAGATGAAAAACATTCTTGCTTCGCCCCTTTAAGCCAGTCCTTATAAGGACTATAAAACATTCAAGACTCATACAAAAGGTTGTAACATATACATACAAGACTCATACAAAAGGTTATTTGCAATGTCAAACTATTTGGAATTGTTTAATGTTTAATTTACTTTAGTCACATTTCTCTGCTTGTGACGTCAGAAGTGGTAGAACTCGCACCACGAAACAGCATATTGCATTACGTCGTTCTGGTCTCTACAATTTCGCTCTGATTCTGGATAGCGAAATGATTCTCGGCTAATTATTCGCTCGACTAGGATCGCTTATTATATATTACATATTAAATCATTTACAAATGCCATTTTAGGTGACTCTCTGATCATCTCTACCGCAAACCAGCCGTATCATTGAAGTTGAGCTAAAACACACATAAAAAATATGGAAATGCCATTATCTTCATCAAAAAAATTATGTTTAACAGTTTTGATTCTTCACGATTGGCCACATTTATAGTTATTTTATGACTTATTATGTTTCTATTAAAATTAATAGAAACTCTCAAGAAATGTGAGTTATTTTTCCACTGATTAAACACCCGGGATATTTCACCGTTTGAGTCGCCTCTGTTGTTTTCAAAATCGTGGCTCTAGCCAGAAGGAGACCCACAATAAGCTCATTATCGAAGTCTGAAAGATTTTTGTTTTTCCCAACACTACTTGACCTTTTAACTTTGTGTGGATATTTTGTATTAATACCAGAGGATAAAGTTCAGACTATCACCTAATCATAACGGCTATGATCGCATAATAACAGCTGTAGAAATGGCAAAACAGTTTCTTCTTTCGAACAGTTTTATTTTATTTTTTTTTTTTTTTTTATTGAAGAGCAAATGTTTCTGAATTATATACAGTAAATTCCAAATAGTATTTAATTCCTTTCGATACACAATAGCAAATGACATTCATCGAACTGAGCGTGAATTACACGCTTCCTTTGGCTTACCGAAAAATTGATTCGACTGCATTTGTTGGGTGTTCGAAAACAAAGGTTGAGAACCACCGATGTAAAAGAATTACTTGTAAACATGTTGAAATAATTCGCTCAAGTGGATTCTATTTCGAGAAATTGCTGTAAGCAATATCACTAGAAACTTGTGTTCCCCTAATCAATGTCATTCTTCCATTTTCCAGTGTAGTTAACCGCAATCAATGTTTTCTTGGAAATGAATAATGCTTAATGTGAGAAAACGGGATCAATATCTTTTTTTTTTCCTGTTTTTTTTTTTCTTCTTTTCCTAGCTTCGTGTTATCTGAGAGAAGTTGGTTATTTTTACTTAACTCGTGCATTTTTTATTATATGAATAAGCACGGTCTGCATTTAGTCCTATTAATAGATAACCTTTAGCGACATTAGCATACATATTAATAAAATTTGATCCCTTTATCACAGACGTATGTTGGACACACAAACCGAAAAGGCATTTAGAAGACTCTTTGGCAGATAGAGTATCACCGTGATTAGCAGTCCGTTATGTGAATTTACATAAATTCCTCGCACGAACGAGCGTAGTCATGGTAACTAGTCACTTGTCTCATGAGAAGCAATTAATTGTTCTGTCTACTGAGATATAATACGCAGAAAATCGTTTTAGTTTTCGGATGATGTGCAATATTTATTTGGCATTACGTGGACATTAGATTCGTAGAAATTAGAAGTGGTAGAAGAGAGGATGAAGGCGTAGGGAAATTAACTTTGCCGCTAGGAATACGTGTGTTAGTAAGTATATATTTCGCTTGATTAAAGTTCACCGATGTTGAAAGTAGTCGGGTCCTTTGGGCAGTGATGACGGCTTTCTTACTAACCGAACTGGCTTTTGTAGCTCGTCTTTACAAATTAGCGAAGTGAGTACGCTTCAAAAGCGATGTCAAATTAACAGACATACAATGAAAGACATTAGAAATAATTATAAACAACGGAAGAGATAAACATGCCTTGGAGCAAAAGCAAACGTATTTCTTTGTTTAAACACGTAATACGTATTAATTAACTAATTATTGGTAGATTTATTCGACATGCTGTTTTGTTGAGATGCTATTTAAATGAGCCACGTGTGCGTGCTGTGATGGGAATTCTTGATGGCATTGATAAATGCCATTGTTAGGCTCAAACATATCAACGGCGTAACAGACTGAATGGAGCTTCCAATATGAAATCAGAATACATGAATGCCTGGACAAGAGATAACTGGAATGGTAGACAAACTACTTATTTTTCATTCTTTTCGATATATTGAGAATTTTATTTTTAGGAAAATCGTATACATGTACGGACTCAGATAATGGTTTATAATGCGAAGGAACGTGAGATCAGTAGTTGTAAGTCTGTCGTTTCCTTTTTGTAGCTATGGTGTTCAGGAAAGTATAAACGTCACTAACAACTAAGTTAGTTTGAAATAATCGAACAGTACTTTCTAGCTTGGAGATTTGTTTGAACAAACACACCGGATGCATTTCTTTCATGACCAGCAAATAGAATCCGTTTCTGAAAATGCAATATTAGCCTCACGCAAGCAATAAATGCGTTTACTTTTTATGTATAATCATGAATAAGTCGAAAAAATTTTATTTATACTTTCCAACCTAATCCCTTTCGACTCATAAGCTAGGATTCATCTCTTTCATTTATGCTTGTTTCTTGTATCAATTTCTGTTTTTCCTCTCTCTAAACCATCAGCTTTCTCAGTCTTTCTTTCTTCGCTAAGTTACTTCCGGCTTCTTACTTCCGGCTTCCTTTAACCTTGTTTTTTCTTCTCCTAGATGTCAAAGCTGCTCCTGGAATTCCACCTGTCCGTTCTCAGCACATAGCCGATTAGCTTCCATCCATGTTTTTCTTATTTCACAGACCAACATTTCAATTTACTCTACGTTTTTGCTTTGTCTGTTTATATAATTCATAATTTATTATCTGTTGTAGCCAGAATATTTTTAATGTTTTTTATTTTTATATTTTAACACAAGCAATTTGTTTACCTCTTTATCAGTTTTCATTTTTCCGATCCATAAAATACCAATGCCTTTGTTATTGAAACACATTGTTATTAATCGTTATTTTGTTATGATACAATTTTATGGAGATGGGCTGGACACATTACAAGATACAACGCAAGATGGTCTAAATTATCGACAGAATGGAGACTCATGGATTGCAATAGACAAAGGGGAAAACCAAGAGATGGCAAGATGAAATTGTCAGTATTGCTGGAATGCAATAGATGAGGAATCTGAAAACAGAATGAAATGGAGAAAATTGGGGAGACCTTCGTCCAACTGGTATTGATCCAGGTGTTGAAGATGAAGATTTAAATTTAAGAATTTTTGTCCAACTTTTTCAGCTGTCTTAAAGAATATTCCAGATTTATCTCGTATAATCAGAGTACTTCGATTATATTAAAAATATGTCATTTGCATTAGCTCAGATCTTTCAACTGATGTGAGATTCTACTGTGTTCCTCTCCTTATGCTCGAAAACCTTCCCGTAATCCAATAAATAGATTGTGAAAAGTGCTTTAGCACGTTTCCTTCTCTTCACATATTTATTAGGAATGCCATAATTTCTTTTTATCATCCATAACGCCTTTGCATGAACATTGTCAAAAGCTCTCTTAAAATATATAAACGTTAAGGTTCTGAATCTATATCCTGTTTAATAATATTCCTTAAAATAAAAATGTGATGCCTTTCTATCTTCTAAAACTACTTTGGTCATATATTTTCTATTGTATTTTTAATCCTATTTTTATGTAACTTTCACGTACGATAGTTTGTAAATCTCGGTACATTTAGTACTGTCAGGTGGCTAAAGAATTTTTTCTATTTTTATTAATTTCATTTTTTATACTTTTATTGATATTTTACCTTGTCTAAAAACCCTGCTCTAAAGACCAACCAATGGAGCTTTTTAAAACCACTTCAGATCTCTAATAAGCGGAAAGACAGTCTCACATCAAGGGGGGTGATGAAATTCATCTCCCATCTAAAGACAATCACAAGAGTGCGGTGGGTAGTCCACTGCAGGTAGCACTTGTAATTGACTCTATGCGCTTCCACCTCAGTATGGTATCATTGATTGTTACCCTGGATGGCTCAATTTACCAACAATTTGCCGAACATATAGGCCTGCATGCATCCTATCACAGTACATTTTTTAAACAAACTCCGTCAGTTCCCTTCTCTCAGCCATTGCACCCAGACATAGTTGCACTGGCTTGGGAACATCATCTTTCTTTTATCCAATTTATACCGGCTACAAAAACGTGACTCGTTACATGCACCTTGCTCATGGGGATATGCTGTTAACTTCTTTCCAAGCAGTGCATCTTGAACATAACTCGTCATGCATTTTAGCTTCCTAAAATATCATTCCCTATCGTTTCATTTAGTTCTAACATTCAAAGTTGCAATTTTTTTAGGTAACCTTATCTATTTTAAAGGTTTCTGTAGGCCTTGCACTTTTGTTGTCCTCTTAAATGGAAGTCATCTGGGATCTCGCGGGTCTCCATATTTGACAATTAGTATAATGGAATGTTCGATCCTCGCTTTCCATGCTCAGAAGTTTTTACGATGATGGTTGATTTCTTCCTTGTGATTAAATACTCGATAGGGCTTTCCTAATGACGATATCATCATCATCATCACCATCATTAGGAGAGATCTAATACCTATGGACATGTCAGCGAAGCGTGTTGTCGTTACATTCTGTAATGTATAATGAATAAACAGCCAAAACTACATCCCTTATCGTTAAAAAAATTATATCTTACAAAGAATTCTTCCCTCTCTAAATTTGGATTTCCTAACGAGCATTGAATCCCTGGAAATGGAGCCAACCTTGTCCTTAATGGCGTAGCACATCTTAAAACTCACAATTCGAAGAGGGGATAATAAGATTCACTATAAGATCACAAGGGCTCAACAAATGCACTCAAGGATACCTGACAAATTTTCAAGAGTGGTAACTGTAAGCTTGTTGGGGAAGATGAAGATCCAAAATACAAAGGTATTTCATTATCATGAAATACCCGTGTTTCTGACAGAAAAAACTATCTCCATTATAAGACTGGCTAACTCATCTTCAGCTGAAAAGCGATTTTAAGGGTTTTCTTCGTATCCTAGAGGGATTAGAACTTAGAAACAAGCAAATTACTAAACGCAAACTACTGTAACATAATAATAATAAATATAAATAATTTAAGCATTATTTCATTCACCAAAATGCCCCAACGAAGTAACTCAGGTATCGATGGCAATGTTTCGTTCACTAGTGAATTTAAATATTTTTACTCTGTTTAAGCGCTTCTGTACGGCATTGAGAACAACTATGTCGTATGGTTAGAAATACTGATGGTCGCATTCTGTCTAGATTGCAAGGACCAATTTATGAATTTGTGTTCTTCACTGGATGTGTTAATTTATTAAGCCAAAAGACTTTCAGCTAAACAGAAATGTTGCATTTGTGGATACAGAATAAAGGTAAAAAAAATTATAATCAGAGAAATATTATTAATTTGCACCCCTTCCAGAAATTTTGACACCACTTGCAAGAGAAAAAAAAAACAGTCCAGTAAAAGAATAGTCGTGAACATTAAGGAAATGAATGAAAGGGCAACATTGGACCAACTGCTTCTGATTGTTTAGTCTGAACACTACAGACGCATGCATTTGTAGAAAGTTTCAGCCCGCTACCCAAGGACAATCGCATCAAAGTGTGATAGACCAGATGACGGTCTGGTTAATGTTAGCAGACAACACTGTTTATTGTCGGTCAGCGATAAAGAAGTGAATGCAGACAATTGCGCTCAACCTTTTGATTTACTCCATTCAAGTGAATGTCGTGTGTGCATTTTCTCTTTATGTACTGTGCTTGAAAAAAAATCAATAACAATTTTGGAAATGACTTTTTCACCCACAGTGTGTGTGTGTGTGTGTGTGTGTGTGTAGTGTCCTTCTTATTTATAGTATTTAATTTAAAGAATATTTCCTTGAATTCATATAAATTATCGGAAATGTGCTTGAAATGAAAGGTTTTTCAGGACTTTTAGACAAAAATATTCTTGTATTCCATAATTCTTGGGGTGGGGGATGTGTGCTAAGAAGAAAAGACGAAATTTGATCATTAGTATCTAAAATAGACAATTCAGAAGCCAAGGATAATTGTTATATCATCAGAATAATGCTACACAGCTAAAAACCAAAGATCTAAGCGAAGGTGGCTTCGCTTTCCAGGAATGTCAGCAATCCTTGGAAAGCGAAAGGCTAGTAACCTAGCGGACCAACAATTCAGATGAAAATCACCTGTGAGAGAAGGATCATCCATTAACCTTATCTATAGTTGATGCTATCTTTTCTAGATAGCATCAAGTATTTTAGAGAGATTTTTGGTGAACTATCCCAAATGTATGAAGAGTTTTTTATTCTATGGTTGGATAGATTTGGGAATTATATAGTGTTAGCGGTTGTTCTGGTGAGAAGTAGCGTATGAGATAATAAGAACAGCTTCCAAGACAGATTTATCCAATGTTTCTCATCTTTGCTTAAAGAGTCACTCTCAATGGTCTGTCAGCGATAAGTAATTTGGTTTTGTATAAATCTTCTTAACGCCATGATTGGTAGTTAATCCTGTCTGCCTAGTCTACTACGTCGTACATTGTACATTGTTCTCTTACCAGTACTTCTGTTTATCAGGAAGATTCAAACTTAGATTTTTTCCATCAGAAGAGCAAATCTAATAACAGTTTCAAAACTGTGCAACGAGCATACAGGTCGCCTTCAAGAAAGTAACAAATATATTTGTTCTTTTTTTTTTTCATTTTTCATTTTTCTTGATGCTAAATAAACCAAACATGTTTTAAGCAGGCGAGGCATTATGTAATAATATTCGAAATTATTATTATCGATTGTATTTTAATATGTTCAATAATTGAGCGAAGGAATAAGAGAAATTCATAGTGATTGAATTGCAAATGTTAATGCATTCTGCAATTGGCTTACACGCTACGACTTCAGTTCAAACACTGTACAAATTTCCGCAAAACTCCTTGACAACACTAATAGTTGTCGCAATTTCCCATGTTTGAATAGAGTACGGAATGTGACCCACAACACGCAACGTGGCCTTGTGCTCACTACACAGCTACCCATCGATCATCCTTGGTAATAAAAGAAGAAGGAACAGGAACACACAGAGAAGAGCTTTCTTTTAATAGGTCCGCAAAATCGCGAGCAACTGGGTTTTCTCTTACTTTTACTACACATCTTTTATGTGCTAGAAAAACTTCGCATGCTGGTGGTGGTGGTGACTTTTAAGGCCTGCTGAGACTTTGTAGATGCACGAGAAGGGAAATCTGTCTGCGTAATGAATGTCACAGGGTAACAAAGTTTAAAAGGGGGAGGGGAGGACTTGGGAAGTGACATTAAGTAATTTTTTTTTCTTTTGTACACTAGACCAAAAGGAGCGAAAGGACATACGATGTTGAAATTCTTGACATTGCTTAACTTGGAGCTCAAATATCAAACTTAGGACTGAAAAATAGTTTTAATTACGTAATTAATTGTCAATTAAAGTTACTCTTTATAACTTCTATTAAATAATTGCCAATATTCATATAAATATATTGGTATATTTTTTGTTCTTTAATTATTCATTTTTTTTTAATATCTGGAAATAAGCACTGAAGGGGAAAAAAAAATTTTTTTTTTTTTTTTTTGAATTCTATAACTGTTAAAATGGCGTAAAATATTCATCTACATAACAAAACTCTTTATTTCTAAGAAACTCAGCTACAAAAAATTCCGAATTAGTGATTGAGAGATCACTGCTAATATTTTATTATTTCAGCAAGCTTCTGAATAAACATATTTGTTTTCATTATACTCTAATAGCAATTTTTTTTAAATATTGGTATTGAAAATACCGATATTTAAAAATTTTTCGGTATTGAAAATACCGAAAAAAAAAAAAAAAAAAAAAATTTCCCATTCCAACTCGTGTAATACGAACGAATACTATCCAATGTATAGAATGTCAATATTCGGCGCCATTTTTGTTAAAAGCCACTGAAAAATATTGGCCACGAAGCAATAAAGAGCGAAGACTTCAAATAGATTTTGCTGGTTCTGCAATAGAAGCAAATCTGACAGGGAGTATTGCACATAGAACGATGCTATTCATGTATTCGTGTAGCAAAAACAGGGGGGGGGGATATTTGCTCGAGTTTTTATTATATTATAATATTAAAAAAAGATTATATCTATAGCAAGCTTCTGAATGAATTTATAGTTTACTTAGTTCAGAACAAGTATCTTCGTTTACAATCAAGGATATTAATAAAACCGAATATATTCTACATATACGCGAGGAAATGGCTTTTTTTAAGAATATCGTAGACGAATATGTCATTTCAATCTCCTTAAGAATAATATTTAACCTCCAAATATGATTATTACAAACAATTCGTTCATAAATAGTTTTAATTTGCTTTTATAATAAAAACTTTTATTATAATTATAGAAAAATCTAACAGATGTCGCTAGACGTAATTGAACCTTTTTGCTTCTATTATGGAAACAAAAAAAAAGTTAATCGAAACTGGTACTAACAACCCAAAGGGTGACACACACGAGGTACTTATAGCAGTCAACTCGTGATTGTCACCAGCTTCCTGGGTTAATTAAGACACATTTGGTCTCCTTACAAGGACAATAGCTCATCGTTTACATTTCTCCTTCGGCCTCTTATGTCATAGTCGGAAAGAAATAACAGGACGCCGTAAGTGTCACAAGCCCTTCTACTTAGAGACAAGAACGGTCTCCTGATGTAATTCTTTCAGCACTTAGAAATTCTTGAGATAACTACTGTCAACCGATGTGCCATCTTTGTCTATCCAAGAAGGCAACCTGTCATTTTCGGACGACTACACACACACACACACACACACACACACACACACACACACACACACACACACACACACACACACACACACACACACACACACACACACACACACACGCACACGCACACACAGTTGTTTTGAACGAAGCGACTTTTCAAAGTATGATGAAACACATGACATAAATATTTCATCTATAGTTTACTTTTCTTGACACAATAGGAAATATAAATGTGTTTTTCTTATCTCTTATTTCAAAAAAAGATAGAAAGAATTGTATCTGAAGCTTAAGTATGGATAACAGTTTGGATATTATTAATGCTATATCTGATAAGGCAAATATAGCATTTTTAGCAAAATCAAGAAATAAAATACCAAATACTGTATATTATAAACAAAATTCTTTATCTTTTCTATAGATTTCTGAAATTTACATTGAAATATATAACGGTTTTCAATTATTTCACTATGTGATTCAAATTTTGCAAAATTTCTTAGTAATTCTTATAAAAATAATTTGTAACCTTAATATTAAAGATAAATTCAAAGAATTTTATTGAAATAATGAATTATTTTGTTATTATTTTTGTTTAATTTTAATAACCCAGAAAAATATTTTCATATCTAGAATATTTATTACTATACTCCCTATATTATCCGTTTTCCCACTCTGCCACAGAATTTCAGACCAATCAGTCTCATTTCTAATCTCGGAAAAATTGCTGAAAAGGTAATTCTTACTAGGCTTCAAGATTCTGTACTCCTGTTAAACATCCTGCCTGAGGAGCAGTTTGGTTTCAGACAGTTGCATAGTACCACACAACAAATACACAGATTGGTGGAACATATCATCACAGGTTTTAACTGGCGCCAATGCACTGGGGCTGTCTTCCTAGACTTAGCCAGTGCATTTGACAAGGTTTGGCATTACGGTTTACTATACAAGCTTATATCATCCGGTATCCCAATCGGAATCACTCAACTCTTAAAGACGTACCTCTGCGATAGGCGCATGCAAGTGAGACTAAGTGGAGTGGTGTCCTCACAGAAACACATCTTGGCTGGAGTTCCACAAGGGTCCTTACTAGCACCAATCCTATTCTCCTTATACCTGCATGATATACCACACAACCCATTATCTTCAATTAAAGCTCTTTACGCTGATGACACAGCGATATTGGCCAGATCATTAAAGCCTCACCTAGCCATCAAGAAACTGCAAGAAAACCTACTGCAAATAGAGCAATATTTTGCCAAATGGCGTCTCCAGGTGAATCCTCAGAAGAGCGTAGCCGTCTTATTCTCTAGAAGATCAGTGCTTCCCAAAGAAGATATTCTCCTCTTTAACACAAAAATTCAGTGGAAAACAGAGATCAAGTACCTTGGTGTAGTAATGGACAGTAAACTGACTTTCAACTCCCATATCAAGACTCTCTGTGCAAACACATCCAAAACCATAGCCCAGCTCTATCCGCTAATAAACAGAAACAGCAAACTGAGCACCAGAATCAAACTTCTCATATACAAACTGATGGTTCGTCCAATACTCACTTATGCCTCACAGGCCTGGAGCCATACTTCAAACTCAAATATCATTAAATTACAACGCATTCAGAACAAGTGTCTTAGAATGATCCTGGGCGCTCCATGGTTCATCCGAACTGTCCAACTGCACCGCGACACGGAGGTCCCCTATATTTACACCTTCATGCGGACTATAGCAACCAAATTCTTTTCAAAGGCAAGTGTGCATCCTAACAGACTGATCAAACTGGCCGCTGACTATGATGCAACGGACTATTCTAAGCACAAAAGACCTAAAGCCATCCTAAACCCCCTCACTGAGAATTAATCTCCTAGCCCAATCAGGGCGAGCAATATAGCTCATAAACTCTTTCCACTCACAGTCTCTGTTAAGATAGCCGGGAATATGAAAAGCTTTTGCTTCACCCGTTAAGCCAGTAATGTTACTAGTTACTAGTTACTATTATCCGTTTTTATTCATGGAGCGATATGAAAAATTTTAATTGTTTATCTTTGGTAATTGTAAAATTTTCATATACATATATCTTTAAAACGCTTAAGATTGAAAATCTCTAAAACGCTTAAGATTGAAAAATCGGTTTGAAAATGTATGAATATCAACAAAGCTCCCATAACAGTTGTTGAAATCTGACGTTTACATGGATACACATTTTCACGAATAATTTTTTTCATTAATTAGACATTTCTAATGAACGTACAGCATTCAAAAAACTCGAAATTCTCAAACACAGTGCATCTCCATCATTAATCGAAAACTGGCTTTGAAAATTTAATCAAAGCAGGTCAGTCCATAAATGCTTATTACGAGTATCATTCACTCTACGTCGAGTAAACGTGATGAGTAGCCTGATCGCGAAATGACCCACGATTCGGATAAACAAGTCAGAATCGGGGCTTATGTTAATACAAACTGTTTAACTGAAAGAATGACTCCTGAAATTTGGCCGATTCCATCTGGACATCCTGCGTATTAAGAAGGGATTCAACACGCACACTGTCTTGCTTATTAGAGGAATGAAAAAGGTTTCATGTTTGGTCTGTAGTGCCGAGTTTCCGGATTATGTAAAAAAATAAATGAAAAACAAAAAATGAAAGAACTTGGCTTTCAGTTGGAAGGTTTTTTGTTATTCTTTAGGTTAATATAACTATTCGGCTACCCTTGAATTCCCTCCCAATTTTCGCGTATATTCAAAATACAGTTCGCTAATATTAGCGAATTCTAGATATTTCAGTAATCGTTAAAATAATTTTTATTGAAATTTTACAAAAAATAATTTAGCAAATAAATTATTATTAAATATTTAAATATAATTCTTTATTTTTTCTTAAACTTTTTATAAAATTTCCAATAAATTTTAATGAGGGAAAATATATATATATATATATATATATATATATATATAATAAATTTTTTAACTTGGGGATAATACTTATAAAGATTTTAATAAGAATAATACGACTAGTTTCGGCTTATAACAGACTTCCTCAGATATTCATAAAGGAACAGAATAGTAATAAACATTGACGTATCTAAACAAACTGGAAATTACAGGTAAAAATTGCCACACATAATTGATACATAAAAAACGTTGTATTTTTTCAAGTTGTTTTAACAGGCGTGCCATTGTTTATTGCAAGTGTGCGTGCAGGCTCACGTGAACGCCAATATTGAATAACTGCAGCATGGCTATCTGGGATGTTATAACTCAAATTGTTGCTTAAGTGGACAGGGTTCAGCAGGATTTCCCTTGATTCTACAATTTTCCTCTCAAACTCATCATCACAGCGAAAGATATTTTCTGATCTATCCCAGCAAACGGAGTGGCTTTGTTGATCATCGTTAGGATTATTTGAAAAAAGAACATGGCAGGATAACGCAGTTGCATGAGATGTTTTGTAAGAGATGTCTCTCTCTTATGCTCTTCTATACGTTGTTCAATAGATTTGTTAGTTTGTCCAAAATAAGGGATATTGCAATCGCACCATAATTTATATACACCTGGATATTTTAGGTTGTTATGAGTAGGTTTTGGATGGCTGATTAGAGAATGAATTTTAGGAAGTGTGGTGAAGAACGTCTTGATATTATATTTTTTAAGGACTTTAGCTAATTTTTTAGAGACTGTGCTAATGTATAGAATGGAGATGCTACCTTTAAAATTAATAGTTTCTGTTGTGCACTGCCTGGGAGGATCCAGAAGAAATTTCTTAATCGTTTTTTCAGAGTATCCATTTTGTTTAAAGATAAGAGTGAGGTGATTTATTCTTTTCATCTGGTTCATTCAAGAGAGAGCGTGCTCTGTGTACTAAGGTAGATATAGTTCCAAGTTTTTGTGGCGGAAAATGATGAGAAAGATTATGCAGATATCTATTAGTATGAGTAGGTTTTCTGTATAGAGATTTTTAATCTTTCAGAACAACGTGTAAGCATGACATCCAGGAAAGGCAAGGAGTTATTATTTTCTAGATCAGCAGTAAATTTTATATTAGGATGTTGCATGTTGAGATGATGAAGAAAATCTGTGAGAGATGTGTGCCCGTGATTCCAAATAATAAAAATATCATCAACATATCGTTTCCAAACTTTTGGTTTAAATGAGAAGGACGATATGGCTTTCGTTTCAAATTCTTCAAGGAAGATGTCAGCTAGAACTGGGGACAAAGGATTGCTCATTGCCAGGCCTTGTTTTTGTTGGTAAACGGAGTTTCGATATCTGAAGTAACCAGAATGAATGCAATGTTTTAATAAAGTAAACATTTTTTTGGATAATTTGTCCTTTAGTAATGTAAGTATAAGTACCTCGTCCGTAGGAACGTTAGTAAATAAAGATATAATGTCAAAACTTGCTAGAATGTCATTTTCATTGATGGGAATATCTTTTATATGCGAAACAAAATCTGTGGTGTTTTTGATGAAAGATGAAGATTTATTGGAGAAACACTTGAGGTACTTTGCTAGATATTTTGAAAGTTTATACGTAGATGAGTCAATTCCTTCTACAATTGGGCGAAGAGGGATGTTTGCTTTATGTATTTTGGGAACTCCATAGATGCGTGGGATAAGAGGATGTAGAGAGCGTAAAGAGAGGCGAACATAATGAGGAAGTTCACTCGCAGTCTTTAACAAGTTGTTTGTACGGTTTTGTAATTCTCTTGTAGGATCTTCCTGAAGAATTGAATATGTCGAACTATCTCCAAGTACTTGAAGCATTTTGTTGTGGTAATCTTCGGAGTTGAGGATGACCGTAGAATTTCCTTTATCCGCAGGTAAAATAATAATGTTACTGTTCTGTTTAAGATTTTTTAGGGCTTGTCTTTCAGCCAGAGAAATATTATCTGTTGGAGGTTTAGCATTATTTATAATGAAAATCGATTCAATACGAAGAAGTTTTACCAAATGATTAGGAATGAGTGAACTTGCCTTTTCTATTTTTGTAAGGAGAGATTCTTTAGGGATAAATTTTGGTGAGGGAATGAAATTGAGATCTTTTCTAAGAATATCCGTTTCCGCATCCGTTAAAATATGAAAAGATTTGTTCACTACAACTTTTTCAGGATTAATACGGGATTCACTTTGACCAGATCTGTTTTGTATCCTTTTTAGATTATTAAATTTCCTGATAAGAGTATACTTATTCTTGTTTTGTATTCGTGTGGCGTGTGCTTCACTGCTAATGATAAAATCACGTAAGTTAACATTATCCATAATCTCTTCAAGTTTTTGAGTTAAGGATCTTTTTGTGCTGAACAAAAAAGCTAAACAACATTTTGTGTCTGAAATTCTTTCGTTGAGGAGATCCATCTTAGCTTTACAGTAAATTCTTTTAGTGCGTTCTGTTGTTATCTTTTCTTGAAAAGAGATGAAATTGGGAAAAACTGAATTTGAGTTGAAAAAATTTGAGTTATAACATCCCAGATAGCCATGCTGCAGTTATTCAATATTGGCGTTCACGTGAGCCTGCACGCACACTTGCAATAAACAATGGCACGCCTGTTAGAACAACTTGAAAAAATACAACGATTTTTATGTATCAATTATGTGTGGCAATTTTTACCTGTAATTTCCAGTTTGTTTTGATACTTCAATGTTTATTACTATTCTTGTCCTTTAAGAATACTTGAGGAAGGCTGTTATAAGCCGAAACTAGTCGTATTATTCTTATTAAAATATTTATGTTATTTCGGTTTTTAGTCATTAAATCTATTTTTAATATATGTATATATATATTAAAAGGATGGAAAATGTTAAAGATATCAAGAACGCTATTCAACATCTAAACAAAGATATCACTTGGCATTCTCAAATTCATCCTAAAGAAATTTGAAACGGATTATCCTGGTTGCTTGAATCTCTTCACTTAAGTAAATGACACTGAAGATGATGATTTGAACATCGAAGAGGACATTACACCTGTTCCACCTACAAAGATTCCCCGACAGTTCGATTGTTCACAGGAGGAACAATCTAATAAAAGACGCAGAACATCGGAAGGTGGAATGGAAGATGATGTAACAACTTACCAAAATCAGGTCACCCAAGATAGAAAAGAAAAGGTCCCTCCAGTTATCCTTCGAGATAGAGATAAATGGACCTCCTAGGGGAACAAAATATCAATTTCTCCTGGGCAAGAAATACTGAAGTGGGTGTAAAGATTCACCCTACCACTGTCACAGATTATCGCATGATGACGAAAATGCTGGCCAACTCTAAATTGCCCTTCCACACCTTTGCGCTAGCAAGCGAGAAGAACTTAAAAGTAGTTCTAAGAGGAGTGGCCTGAGGGCATCACAACTGATGAGATCACAACTGAACTCATCAATCAAGGATTGACCCCAATCAAAGTCAGTAGAATGTTGAGGGCAGATAAAACACCAATGCCGCTCCTCCAAGCAATGACAACTTGCAACAATGCTGCATGAATTCAGCAAAGCAAGCACCTCACCATCTTCCAGAAAGAGATTCTATCTAGAAATCCAATCCATATTAACAGCTCTCTATAATGTTTAAAACATTTAAACCAAATTTTCTCATGATAACAGCATGGAATGCCAATGGCTTAACAAATAAAATTCTCGAGCTGCAAGAATTCGTAAAAAGATACAATCCAGACATAATCTTGATCAGTGAATCCCACCTCAGGCCATCAAACAACCCAAAACTAAGAGGTTATATTTTATATAGGACAGACAGACTTAACTCTAGTGAAGGCGGCAAAGCTATTTTTATTAAAAATTATTTAAGCCACAACTCACTGACCAACCCCCAAACTCTAAACCTTGAGGCAACAGGTGTGGAGATGCACACTAATAACGCAGGCAAACTCAAAATCTACGCAGCGTACAATCCTCCCAGCATTCCACTATTGACAGCAGACTTAGACTCCATCCTCGGCTCCACGGATTCCATAATTATAGCTGGAGACCTAAACTCCAAATATACGGCCTGGTTCAGTTCGTCAATCAACTCCAAAGGCCGTACCTTATTCAACTATACGTTATTCAATTCATCAATAGTAGCTGGACCCACTCAGCCCACCCACTACAGCCGATCAGGAAGTTCTGATGCACTAGACATAGTTATCCTCAGAAACATCAAATATCAATACTAGCTGGAGACATTAGAAGAGCTTAACTCAGATCATAATCCCATCCTTCTCAGGTTATCTATCTTTGAAAAATTTATCTATCTTTGAATCACAAGAGAATCAAATAAAGATAAAAAAAAGAGAAAATTCAAGTACAAGTATTCGCATTGATGCTGCTTTAATTTATTGTTTCATTAATGTAAATATTCATTTCGTATTTATGGTTTCTGCATCTACTTTTATAATTACTATGTTGAATGTGGGTTCTTGAAAGTTTAGGAAGAAGGTAATTAGATAGTTTCATTAAGACCTTTTAAAAGCCACGTTATTTTATTATTTTTTATTTTTTTTTTAAATTTATCCAAGAAACCATTTCCCAGAATTATAACTGATTATTAAAAATGCTGTTATTCAAGCAAAAAAGTCATTATTACTACAAATCGTACTGGATTTGTAAGGAAGAATCTAAAGTAGGAAGTTATCTCCATTTAGTTTTCAACAGAATAAAAATGAATATCATATTAAAAGAATTATGTACACGGTGAACAATAAACACCAATATAAAATATTATTAAAAAATGAAAGATTTAGAAGAAAAAAAATAGAGCCAAACCTTGGATACTCAATGGCAAACGTTGATGTAAACACTGACTGATTGAGTGAAGAAAGCATGTGATAAAATTATCTGCAAGAATAGAAAAATCAGAACTCCATGGTGAACTTGGAAGTTAAAGAGGCAGTCATGAAAAATAAGAAAGAGTATCGAAAGTTCTTAGTAAGCAAGTCAGCATGTGCTCAAAGAGAAAATACCGAGAAAAATGCATGAATACGAAGCTGTGTGAAGAGTAAACAAATAAAAGACACGGAAAAACTGCTAAATATATAGACTATCGATATCAGAAAGGTGGCAAACAGTTCTGGAGTCACATGGTAGCACTCAGCGGGATAAAAGGCAAAAGGCTGCATTAAGCGAACTGTATTTGAAGGAAGATCTTTTCGTGAAGAAATAAAGTGGTAAACTTGGATGTCTTGTAATGTCTCAAAGAAATCTCTTGATGATTTCAAGCAGGGAAGAATTATTGGAAAGCTTAAAGAAGGCCGCAAAATTATTGATATTCTCAAAGAGTTTGGAATCTCACAGAGCGTCGTATCCAGGAGTTTTGAAATTCCTGAGAAGCGTTTCAACCCAATGGAATGTGTTCCAGACGTTTCCTAAGAGGTCGGTCTCGCTCTACCACAGAGCATGAAGACAGATTTTTGGTTATAACAGCAAAACGTAATCGACGCACCACGGCAGGTCAGCTTGCAAGTCGGCTCTATTCAAGCACAGGTACGCAGATATCTCGATAAACTGTGGCAAAACCTGCGACAAGTAGGCCTATACGGCCGAAGGCTTGTAGTCTGCATCCCTTTATTCACAGGTCATCGCGTAGAGCACGTGTTCGATGGTGTTGTATCCATAAAAATTGGACAATGCACCAATGGACTAACGTACTCTTTACAGATAGGAGTCATGTTAAGTCTTTTGTCTGATTCCAGGTGACACTTGATCTGCCATGAAAGTGATAGTACTTACCATCGCGAAAATGTTCTTGAAAAGGATAGATATATACAACGATGATAGCGATGCTGGGGTCATGGTGTCGGGGGAATTATGACGCACCGAGCTACAAGTGAGGAAGAACTGACTGTGACTATTGATTGACATTGCAACAAAGTTCTTCAACAGGATACAGCAGTGCTTGGGTCATAGGATAGAGAGGAATTATGCTTAACGGACACACTGAGCTACAAGTGATGGAAAAAGGGACGATGTCACGTGAATGATATTGCAACGAAGTTCTTCAACGGAATGTTCGATTGTTTCGTGGTGTTGTATGCGAAGAATTAATTTTTATGGATGACAATGCACGCCATATCGCACACGAACAGTGGAGATACTTCTGTAGACCGAGGATCAGTGGCGGCTTGTGGCTTGAAATCGTGGGGGTGCTGCAACATTCGAAATATACATACACACTGCAAGTACAGTGTATACGTGTTTGGATAAAATATCAAAATTATGGTAAAAATTAAACATGAAAAATATTGTTTATCATCGATAAAATTACACAGTTTAGTATAATTCAAAATTACTTAAAAATAAAATCCATTCCTTTAATTGTAATTAGAGGAATGGATTTACAATTTTTGGACGTTACAATTAAATCCTTTAATTGTAATGGCCAAATATAGAGACAGAGTAAACACGATAAGCACTACGAACACTCTACTTCTGGCACAAACTGCATATAAACAACAGTGGAACTGCGCGATGGACAGCCGTATTACGCTAATAGCTCGTATCTCACTATGACGTGCATATGCTTGCACGCGTAGCAATATGACACTGGAGTAAACACAGTGCTGCTAGCGTCCTTCGCCCTCCTAAGTGTGCTACAAGATTGATTTTTATTATTTTTTTATACAACATAAGAGAATTGTATAGGATTGTTGGTGATAAAATTAAATATTACAAGCAAATATAAATAAATGAATAAATATATTTATATATCGAGAAAAATTGGGGGTGCTGCAGTTCCGCAGCACGAGCCGCTCCTGCCGAGGATATTAATCGAATCGAGTGACCAGCACGCTACTCAGATCGCAACCCCACAGAACACTTTTGGGAAGTTTTAGGAAGACGCATTGCTGCTCGAAATTCCCCTCAAGAAAACAAAGAAGGATTTTATCGTTGCTTTAAAGGTGGAGTGGCTCAGTTTTTCGTCAAAAACTCCTGAATCACTTGGTGATAAACATGGTACGACATTGTGAGAGCTGCATAATGTCTCTCTGCATAGTTTTATGTAAGCACGCAAAATTAAAATTTAATACATTTGTAACTTTTGCCAAAAATGTATTAAAATTTAATTTATACGAAATTTATAACGCGTTTTTTGTGTTAAATAATTTATTAGTATGCTGTCAATAAATTTATGTCCACAATGGGCTGTTGTCGTGATTGTTTTTTCATATATGGGTAAAAAATGTAGTTCTTTCTTTGCTTTTGGACACCAGTGTAAAAATAGTGAATTAAAAATCAAAATAAGATATTCTGAATATTCTGAAAAATTACTTTGAAAGATTGGTAAATATGAGTGACAGAACAGCGATAGAAATATATTCCAGAAGAATGCATATCAATACTTGAAGCAAATGAGCATCAAAAAGCTAAAAGTAGAAAGCGAACTTGAAATAGATAATATTCGAACACAAATTCTAAAAATGGAGTTAAAAAAGGTTGTGCAGCACCGCACAATTCAGAAAGCCATTTCATGCGATTAAATACCAGATAGTTGGAGTAGAACATTCGTAGTTCCCATCTAAAAAAAGGAAATAAAAGTGAATGTAATAATTAAAGAGAATTTCCCTATGGAGTGTTCCAGGTAAGATTTATGCAAACATACTCGAGAAAAGATTAAGAAAAATTATGGGTTGTTAACGTCAGACTTTCAAATTAAGACGGTCAAGAAGTCATGGAACATAACATGGAACTGTATTTAAGTTTTGCAGATCGGAAAAAGACATGAAAAGATGCCAAAAGAAAAGTTTTTCACAACGTTACAACGTCACAGTGTGAACGGAACATTATATCGGGTAATACATATTTTTAGTGAAGATGACAAATTACGTGCGGAAGTAGATAAAGAATGAGCAAACGTGGAATGGTTGGGAGCTGCATGAATATATTTACACCCTCTGTTCAAAACGAAACCGAACTTTTCGAAAATAGAAGAAACTAGTGGCGCCACCTGTTGTATCTTTTTGTTATCGAAAGCGGCAACCTTCATTAGTGTTGTGTTAACTGTTTATGACATTTGCTTCATTAGAAACCGAGTTATAGTGCCAACAGTGACAGTGTGTTTTGACGAACGGTCGGTCGTCACGATATTCTTGCCGTACGCGACGAATTCTTGCTATCAATCGCTTTACGACTTCGAGATAAAACTCACCATTGATTGTTTGGCCAGGTGGAACGAATTCTTTGTGGATAATGCCCTTGGAATCGTAGAAACAAATCAGCATTGTCTTTACTTTTGACTTTTCCAAGCGACTTTTTTTACGGATTCCCCTCTTTTGGTGGTCTCCACTCAGCACTCTGGCGTTTTGTTTCGGGCTCATACTCAAAACGTCCTTACGGGCGGTTTTAATGAGGTCCTTGTGTTCAATTCGATACATTTTTTGGTCGTCGGTCAACCTGTGGGGAACAAATCGCGAATTCAATTTACGAAGGCCGAAACTCTCGGTCAAAATGTTGTGCACAGTTGATTTTGGAATCCCCAATTCATCTTCATCAATCTCATGGACGATTTCGGGTTTTCTTTGCTGAAATCACTCACTTTTTGGATGTTAACTTCGCTCAGTCCAGTTTTTTGGACGACCCGGCTTTTCGTCGTCCTCAAGCGTCTTAGACCACTTTGAAATCGCTTAAACCACTCGTAAACTTGAGTACGGGATAAGCATTCATCACCATGTGCTTTTTGAAGCATTTGATGCGTTTCGGTAAAACTTTTACCAAGTTTAACACAAAAGTCAATCGCAGCTCTCTGTTTGAAACTCATTTTCCGACCGTTCGTCAAAACACACTGTCACACTTGGCACTATAATTCAGCTTCTAATGAAACAAATATGTCATAAACAGTTGACACAACACTAACGAAGATTGCCGCTTTCGATAACAAAATGTTGCAATAGGTGGCGCCACTAGTTTCTTCTATTTTCGAAAAGTTCGGTTTCTTTTTGGACAGAGAGTGTACAATGAATAAGAAAGAAATCAACTAAGTCATTAAAGTTGCTACACATAATACAGATGTGGATTTGTATTATGTCCTTCAGTGTAGAAAAATTTACAGGATCACAAAAAATTATTCATTTTATGAATATATTTTACAAATGGTGAGGGAATTTCTTTACGTTGAGCATTTGCGTACTTCATTACACGGACTTATTTATATAAAATATTCCGTATTTTAGTAGAGAGAAAACGGACTTATTTATATAAAATATTCCCGTTTAGTAAAGGGAAAAATGAGTGGAATATGCTTATCTATATAATGTTTATCAAACCAGAATAGATTTTTTTCAAAATGTATAGAATGTATTGGTTCCTTCTCTTCCTCCTAATAAGTTAAATAAATCAAGGATGATGCTACTTACCCTTTATGAGTTTAGATTAGATTTCACCTATGGAAGATCAAAAATGTTTTTGAACATCAACAAACTTGTTATCAAATACTGCAATTTACTAAGCCTGAACGTAAAACCTTTCAACCGAAATGGTGTCTTTTGTCTACGGAGCAAGGTAAGGTGAATGTTAGCATATAAGACAGTTTCCTCTTCGCCCCCCCCCATAACTAAATCAATTATCCTGCAATAATAATAACAATCCGCAATACTTACAGGATGACGACCTCCACGTTTGACTTTTGATAATCCAAGTTAGCTGTGTGCGTGCACCCATTCAAATATATAGCTCATGTTGGACCATGGTTCGGAAATTTTCCTACAGATTAATGCCGGCATTTATATTCAGATCTGTACAGAGTATAACATCTTGTTATACTCTCTACAGGAACGTGAGGCCATAGCGCTGTCATCACATTTCGTTTTCAACTGATCGGAATGAAGCCTCAAGCACAACAACATCAAGTTTTGTGCATGAATCGAAATACAGTGATACCACAATACCGAGAGAAAAAAAAATCTGAGGGTCTACTGAGATCTTATTAGATCCTGTGTATTTGAATATAAAAACCAGAATTAGTCTAGCTCAATGTTTCCTAACTATGATTCGTCTACGAAGACATAACAATGTGCTCATGTATCCTACATAATACTGTATTATTTATTGTCACCAAGGCAATCGTTTACTATTTGTAAAGCGATCACTTTATAATTTAAATTCTTAGAATATGGGGGAGAGGCTATTTCTGATTAACATAACAGCAATGACATCTGAAAACACAATGTGGTCGAAATTCGGTTCTATAAGCCGAAAAGTGTATTTGACTAATGGATGCTGGTCGTAAAAGCGAAAACACGGAGCTTTTATTGCAACTAGATATTACAAAGAAATGTTCCATTTACTTTGTTTGCTCACCCATTACGTCATTTCTAGATCGAATTCCTCAAAAAAAATAAGATTAAAACTTGAAAAAGGATATTAAGAGACAAGAAAGCGTAATTTTACACTTACCCTCCGGTAGCAAACACTAGCCCTTGTTGTCAAGGCAACTATAAGTTCATTAAACAACAACTTCATCATTCTCACACACACCACTTAAAGTGCATTTTATGGTCTTGTATCGTCTTAGTCTGAAAACCTTTTAGCCATTTTTTTCTGGGTAGGAAAAAAAAAGATTAAACCCATCAGAAAATATCATAATGGTAGGAACATCACTTCAGCATTTCTGTTCAAAGATTCATGGAAATGTTTACGATATATTTTACCAATTAATTAGTTAAGCAATTCAATAATATGTGCTCTCTATACCAAAATATAATAAGCGAGCTTATTCCTTCCTACTTTTTTTATTCCTCTCTCTGTTTGTCTATCCATTTTCTCTCTCTGTCTTTCCTCTTTCCTTTGAATGCATTTAAGAAAAAAAATCTGTGCTGCAAACTGCAATTATCTTAGCAAAGATAAATATTCCCATGAATGCTTGCGTTTTACCTAAGAAATGGTTTACTTCTTAATATACAGTTCTTTAAAAAGTCTGTAGCATTCATCAGTTGAGAAAGATGAGAAACATTATCCCCAGCAGTAGGCAGAACTTGTACTAGAACATCTATTTTTACTGTTATAAATTAGACAACGAACTTCCAAGATGTTCTTAAATAGCATTCTTATCTTGTCCATTATCGTTCTTAAAGTGCATCCATTTTTCACCTTGCTTGTCTTATCGTACCTTCCATTATCTACATCCGGCCTTTCTATCAGCCGCTTCTAGGAACTTATCGTGAAATCGCTATTATGTTGGTACTTTTAATTTCCTTAACAGTCTAACTAACTGGAAGCGTTCAGCATTTTAGCATTCATCAACCAGGCAAATATGTGCACACTATATCACTAGAAAAACATGTAAAAGCGAAAAAAATATTAACACAATAAATAGACACGTAATTTATTATTAGTGCAATGTTGGAGCTAGTATTCACTGCTTAATAATCTTTAAAGAAAAAATAAAGCAGTAAATTATAGAAGAGAATAAAATATACTGATCGGAAAGTGTGTTATAATACAAATCGCTATGCGAGAACGTCGCCATTTTTTTGGTCATATTCTGGATCATCCAAGATTGTGTGCATTAGAAGGCAGCAACAATACAGATCAAAAATAGCTACGAAAAATCCAATGGCCATTTGTACTCAATTCATCCGGGAGCAGTCGCAATGCATAATGAGGATGAATATTTTGTTTGCATCATCATGATCATTATCACGTGAGAAGAATGCTGGATCCGTCATTGGACACCCGAGAGGAAAAAGGAAGATTACAGTATATTCATAATCTTCATTATAAACTTCATAACCTTGACTATAACTCTCATAAACATTAAGAAACGCATGGAATGAAAGGAGAGAGAAATTCTTCAATAACTCTGCTACGGTTAGGTTGAAAAATAGTGTAAGTTACGCTTAATTTGTATTTTCTAAAAGATACATGACATTGGCCTAGTTGGCCAACTGGATAGCGTTTCCGCCTCTTCAAACAATAGGCCGTGAGTTCAAATCCCGGCGGAGGTATGAATATTTATGAATATTTTTAGATGGGGGATGAATTTCATTATCTAGAATGAAATAGATTGAAGTTCCACGATGTCTACAGAAACGAAGAAAGAAGCATTAGCTAATCCTTATTTACAGTACTTAAATAAGATCGAGTTACAACATTTCGTTGACGAGATTCACATATTATTTGTTGTTAGTATCTATCATACGTATAATATATTTTATTATACAATTTTATACTTAAATGTTATTGATAATTTTAATTGAAACTAGAAAATAAAAATCATGATCTTCATCAAATTCCTGATATTCGCTCTCAGTACATGATGGAGTTTTATTATTATTAACTTCCTATCAACAATTTCCCTCCGAACTAATGTTATTTGTCAGAAATCCAGTATATTCATCTACCATTTAAAGCCACTTAATTTCATGAATCCATCTAGATTTTGATGTTCCTGTGGGTCTTTTCCTAGCCATCTTAGCATCAAACACCCGTTTTGCAAACATTTATTCTCCTATTCTGTTTACATGACCATACCACCTGAGATTAGTTCTTCTAATAGATTCTTGGATGCTAACAATGTCAAGGTCTTTTTTAATATTTTCATTTTTAATACGATTCTGACCATTGATACTATTCACTCCCCTAATTTTTCTCAGAACCTTCATATTTGTGGTCTCTAGTCTTTGATCAAGTGTTTTATTTCTAACTCTACTCTCAGATTTATAAATTAAAATTGGGTTTGAAAATAGCGCATATAAACTACTGTAGTTCAGTGTTTTGATTAATTTCTCTCTTATACATTCATTCAGTTGGCTCTCCATACCAGCTTTATTTCACCATCATCCATCAATTCACCAAAATGGTGAATTGATGGATGATGGTGAAATAAAGATGCGAGAATTACAGTACCTCTGTAATTCTCGCATTCAGTTTTGTTTTCATTTTTATAGTCGTAGATGGGTATTACGAGAGCTCTACTACAATCAGCGGGAATTTGACCTTCTGACCAACCCTTTTAAATTATTTAATAAAGTTACTGTAAAACTTTTATACCTCCATACTTAAGTATTTCATTCGAATATTCGATCCATATTTCCGGTTTTTGATGGCGTTTTCTATTTCGACCATCGATATGTATTTCTGATTGCAGTTTTTCTTGTATATTTTCACTCATTCACGTGTACCAATTTTTAACACATCGAGGGTATCTTCAGTTTTCTTGTCAACATTTTCATCTACAATTATAAAAGCGTCAGTCTCTATTAAGTCATTTTAAAATGAAAATATGTCAAGATATAAAATATAAAATACGAACAAAATATTTAGATTGTCTATTTTCTTCTTTCGTTCTTTCTAGGTATTATATCGTTATAAGTTTAATAAAGAAATATTGTTTTAAATAAAACACGTGTTACTAATGTTCTCATATGTTTGATTATTTTATATTATTATTTCTCTTATTATTATTATATGATTATTTGATTAATTTGTTTTACTATAAAAACATTTAAATCTTATTATAAAATATTTTAAAATACATTGCAAATTAAAAAAATAAGAATATAAATTCAAATATTCTTAAATTTTTAACTACACCTTTTTTTTTTTTTTTTTTTTTTTTTTTTAATATCGCGATATTTGTTTAGCTGTTTATTCCAAATCCTTATTCAGGGAAGAGTAACGAAGATCTTAGTCCTTTTTAGGACTTCCAGGGTAACAAATGGCAATGCTGTTTTAACTGAGGCTCGATATGGCCGTTACCCAGCCATGAATAGAGCTTTTTAGCTCAAATAACACGCCATCTACACAGATTTTCTTCATTCAGATGACGGGATAAGTCAAGGACTCACTCCATCGCCCAGTTCTTTTAAGAACTTAAAATCCTTATTCAGATCGAGTGAATCCAAATTCACTTGTTCTTAGTTTTAGTTGTTTCGACATTTTTAACTTAATATCCCTTGGAGACAGACCTTTCCCTTCATGGCATTCTGTCTTATCCCTCGCTATATACTCGAAGAATGGAAAAGGAATAGAAAGACAACTTGAGTGCTTTTACAATGTGGATGTGCATACACTTTCTTCGGTATTTGTTCTCCTTTTATCGGTTTTTCTATTCATCCTGTCATAAAAATACGAGATCGTTTCTAAGAGTAAGCCTTTGCTAGGTTAAAAAAAACTGACTGTTGCTTAACTACATAAAATACTGCATAAAATATTTCTTTAACACTTTGACAGCTAGTTGTATTATAGTACCTTGCATGCAACAGCATTTGTTGGAACATGTGTATTGTTTAATACATGTTACTTGATACATTGTACAAGATCGGTTAAAATAATTGTTCATGCCGTACATTTGAGTGATAATGGTATTCAATTTCAATGCCTAGGAAGGTTTTAGTTTACGGTATTCCGTTGAAAACATTTTTAACTATAAAAACATTGAAATCACATTATAAAATATTTTAAATTACATTGCAAATTAATAAAATAAGAAAATAAATTCAAATATTATTAAATTTATAACTACACCTTTTTTATTTTTTAATAATTATTTTAAAAAGCCATGAAAATTATTTTAAAAAGCCCTCCTGCCCTGCCATGATCAGAGCTTTAAAAGCTCAATAACACCTTATCCCTACACTGTCCTCTACGGATAACGGGGAAGATGAAAAGCATTCTTGCCCCGCCCCTTTAAGCCAGTCCTTATAAGGACTATTTGCTTAAGATATTCAATTCCAATACCTTGAAGATTTTAGTTGACGGTTTCGGTTGAAAAAAATTTTTGACTATAAAAATATTGAAATATTATTATATAAAATATATTATATAAAATATTTTTGACTATAAAAATCTTATTATATCAAATATATTATATATTATATAAAATATTTTTGACTATAAAAACATTGAAATCTTATTATATGAAATATATTATATAAAATATTTTAAAATAATTGTAAATTAATAAAAGAAGAATATAAATTCAAATATTTTAAATTTATAACTACACCTTTTTATTTTTTTAATATTTATTTTAAAAAGCCATGAAAATTTAGTTTATTTGCTTAAGTTATGTCATTTTTATTATATATATATATAAATATGATATGAGATTTATAAAAAAAAAAAAAAACAGCTAACGCCTTTTTATTCCCGTATACGGGAGTAGGCGAGGCCATTTAGCCCTATCTAACTTTTGGAGACTGAGTGGGTAGTTCAATCTCCACTGGTGCCAATCAGCGATAGATGGCCCAATGCTATCACTAATTAAGTGGTACGCAGTGAAGAGAGACGGCTCAGATGTGCCGCCATCTCGTGGTCCCTAACCCTAACACAATATATTTAATGTCTGAAATAATGTGGGTTCTACGGTCGATTTTCTTGAGTTTACAGGACGAAAAACCCGAGTTTCCGGGAGGAAAAACCTGCTTGCCCGTGCCAGAGATTGACTAACTCGGGAACCGGTCGAAAAAAGGCTTAGAAAAATTTCCTCTAGTCGCCGACTAGACTTGAAACCAAGTCTTCCTTCGTGCGGCCAAGCGCCGTGGTTGGCAAACGCCACATCCACTGAGCTGCACAGGCGCTTATGAGATTTATATTTATATTAAATTTAATTGATATTAAATCATTTTTATTTTATATGAGATTTATATTAAATTTAATTGATATCATTTTTATTTTATATGAGGTTTATATTTATATATATTTAATAATTATACAGCTATTGATGTAGAAAATATTACTTCGATTGCAGCATTATTTACTTTGAAATATGCAGTCGTTTTCATTTTCTTTCAGAATTTGTAATTATTATGAATTTATTTTGGTTTGTTTGACTTTTAATTATTTATTCATATAAATAGGAAAAGAGTGCTGGTGCACTGCAAAGTTCTACGAAAATTCATCGAGAGTTTATCTAATGGCAATTCTTCTAAAGCATTGAAAAAAAAAGTTTAAACTATTCAATGAAAAATCATCAAAAAGAATCTACGAAGAATCATTTATTGAATGATAATTCTTCGAAAAGAGTTTATTGAATAAAAATTCGTTGGAAAGAAAAATATTTCATAAAATAACAATTTTTGTTAAATAAATATTTTAAAAAAATAATTAACTATTATTTTTAAATAACACCAATTATTTTTTGTTAATTTCTTTCTATAATTTATCAAAACTGATTTGTTATGAATTATCAAATCAGTTTTGATAAATTATAGAAAGAAATTAACAAAAAATAATTGGTGTTATTTAAAAATAATAGTTAATTATTTTTTTTTAAATATTAAATATTTATTTAACAAAAATTGTTATTTTATGAAATATTTTTCTTTCCAACGAATTTTTATTCAATAAACTCTTTTCGAAGAATTATCATGAATTATCGATCAATCGACCGTGAGATGCGGTGATTGATTCATTCAATCCAATACCCTTGGAGGGTAATGGAGGGCAATACTGTAGCTAATGAAGTTCTAACTGAGGCTCGGCTATTGCTGTTACCCTCCTGCCATGATCAGAGCTTTAATAGCTCATTAACACCTTATCCATACACTGTCCTCTACAGATAACGGGGAATATGAAAAGCATTCTTGCTTCGCCCCTTTAAGCCAGTCCTTATAAGTTATGAATTATCGATTAATGGGGCTTTGATAAGTCATTTTTAGGACTTCCAGGGTAACAAATGGCAATGCTGTACCAATGAAGTTTAACTGAGGTTCGGCTATTGCCATTACCTAGCCATGACTAGAGCATTTAGTTCCAATAACAATCATCCACACAGATTTTCTTCATTCAGATGACGGGATAAAGAGTCAAGGACTCAGTCCATCTCCCAGTTCTTTTAAGAACTTATGAATTATCATGTGAATGGCATGATTGTGTTAGTTGCCTTTGTGAATTATGAGTTGGTTTTGATAAGAATCCACAGTGAGATGCGGTGATTAATACCATTGGAGGGTAATGGTTAGCACTGCTGTAGCCAATGAAATTCTAACTAAGGATTGGCTATTGCTGTTACCCTCCTGCCATGATCAGAGCTTTAATAGCTCAATAACACCTTATCCCTACGCTGTCCTCTACAGATAACGGGGAAGATGAAAAGCATTCTTGCTTCGCCCCTTTAAGCCAGTCCTTATAAGGACCTTATGAATTACACTAGAAAAGGAGATGGAAGTCGGAATCGACCGTGAGATGAGGTGATTAATACCCTTGGAGGGTAATGGATGGCAATGTTGTAGCCAATGAAGTTTTAACTGAGGCTCGGCTATTGCTGTTACCCTCTTGCCATGATCAGAGCTTTAATAGCTCTAAAACACCTTACCCTTACACTGTCCTCTACAGATAACGGGGAAGATGAAAAGCATTCTTGCTTCGCCCCTTTAGGCCAGTCCTTATAAGGACCTTATAAAATTAAGTTACTGTTTTTGTTAAAATTTTGAATCAAATCATTTTTTTTTTAAATTTTGAATCAAATCATTTTTTTAAAATACATACAGTCATGATTGGGTGGTCGTTAATGATTGTAATAATTATTTTTTTCAAATTTGTGATACGTCCCATTTCATTGTATTTAATCAACTTACGGATTTCTTTTTCTTTTGCCACTTCCATGGTCCCAACAACTGCCATCCATCCATCCATCTCAAATAGTCTTCAGAATCCTATCAACTTGAACTTGCGAAACCAGTAGATAAATCTTACAATGCATTTGAATTCTTGACTGCGTGATATTTTTCTTATGCTTTAATTGAGCAGTGAGAGAGTACGTTTGCTTTTTTATCTCACCACATTTTGAAACGCTTTTTGTTTTATTTACCTAAATCTAAAACCCGCTTGTGGTTCACTTTCATTGATTTGTTGAAGAATTTATCCAGCTTAAAAGCAAGAGATCACTTTTATTTCTGTTTTGTAGGCGCCACCTCTAAAAACTGCGGAGGGAAAAAAAATGAAACTATTTCGAAGTGAAATGCTTATACATACTTGTGAGCTGAAGAGGTAGACATCAAAAGAATTTCACTTCTGTCTGTAGTCAGTGGCGTCGTATACAAAACCTATGAATTGGAGTTGTATTGAAATTGTAGAGAATGGGTATTGTGTGAATTGAGATACCAAACCAGAAGGAAGGATGTTGAATGATGCAATTATCTGAAAACTAATGCCAATGCTTCAAAAACTAATGCAAATTCGAAACATATTTCGAATATTTCTGTAAGAAACTATTTCCTCCAAACTAGTGTTTCTGTATCCATGAGATTTTACCTCATGCGACTTTTTTACGTTCCCAGAGTGTAAATTCATTTAAAAAATCTCCTCTTAGGTCTACTAAACATAATAAGAATGCTTCACACTACCACCTGCCTGGTATTCATCATTCTATGCAACCATCTTATCGTGTACTGTCTTCCTTTTCTTACTCTATACCGGTTTCTAACGTCGTCTCAGTGCATGCGCAATTCTGTCTTCTCCATCTTAAACAGTGTGATATTTAAAGGCCAAAAACCATTGAACTGAACACGATGTAATATTTGATCTTGGATATGCTCCTAATTAGAAAAATTACCTTCTCAGCTCAACCTGTACTTCACAGGCAGTAACCTGTACTTACCACAACATTGCAGAGTTCAAAATATCCTCTTAAAAATTAGTATACATACATCTTCAAGGCCCACCTTTCCTAATTGGGGTGTGGGGGCAACAGCTGCAAGAGGAACTTCCAATGGTCACGGTCCTCTGTCACCAAGCTCGGGTGTTCTGGTGGGATTCCCAAACGTGTCCACCCAGGGTTTTGGATATAATCTATCCAGCGAGTCCTTGGTCATCCAAGGACTCGCTGGCCTCCCATCCTCTGGCTTGGCAAAGAGGGCTTGCTGAGGGAGCCTCTCTTGTGGCATTCTGACCAGGTGCCTGTACCAACGTAACTGTGATCTCTCAACACGGAGAAGCAGGGGTTGAGTACTGAGGATTTCCCGATTTGCAGAGCTTCTGACTCTGTCGAGTCTCATCAGCCCCACAACCCTCGAAGGAACCTCATTTCAGCCGCTTGGATTCGTGTCCGCATTCTTTCGGTCATTACCCAACTCTCATGACCATATGTGAGGATGAGGACATAGACTGTATTGAAGACAGCCAGCTTTGCCTTCTGGCTTAACTCCCGCTTCAATACTACCGAACGGCCAAGCTCCCGCAATATTGAGCTTGCTAAGCCAATTCGAGTATCTAGCTCTACGTCCCACTTTCTATCACTCGTGAATATGGACCCAAGGTATTTAAACTTCTCCACCTGCCTCATTGGGACTCCACTTACATGTAGAGTGCACTGGGATGGTTATCTTGAGACCACAAATGTTTCAGTTTTGGCCACACTGATCTTCATTCCAGCTTCTGCACCAACAGCTACAAACCTATCCAGGGTCCGCTGTAGGTCATCTGTGGAAGAGCTAAGCAGAACTAGGTCATCTGCAAAAAGAAGACGTCCAATGCTACATTTTCCAATTCTGACACACTCACTGCCTCGGCTGTGCCTATTAATCCAGTCCATAAATATTATGAAAAAGGGGTGACAGAACACACTCTTGGCGGAGGCCAATGGAGACTGTGAAAGGTTCAGATTTTATGCTGTTTACCCTGACACAAAACTCTGGGCATTCATACAGGGACTTGATGGCAATTAATAGTTGGCCATCCACTCCATACTCCTGTACTACTTGCCAAAGCTTATCCCGAGGAACCCGGTCATATGCCTTCTCCAAGTCCACAAAACATGTGTAGACATTCTTGGTATCTTCCTAAGATTTCTCAAAGACTTGCTTTAAAGTGAAGATTTGGTTAGTTGTGCTTCTACTAGGACGAAAGCCACATTGTTCTTCCTGGAACTTTGACTCAACTATGCTCCTGCAACGTCTTTCCAAGCACCTAGCATAGACTGTACCAGGCAGGCTGAGCAGAGAGAAGCTACGATAGTTACTGCAATCCTTCTGGTCTCCCTTCTTGAAGACTGCTATTATTATACCTGTCTGCCATTGCTTTGGTGCTCGCCCAGATATCCAAGCAGCCTGACACATTCGAGTCAGCCAGAGAACACCGTCTCGATTTAAAGCTTTTAGCATTTCGGGCCGAATATCATCATCGCCAGCAGCCTTGCACGATTTTAGCGATTTTATTGCTAAATGGAGCTCTTCTGCTGTGAGACTAGTCATTGCCCCGATCTGCACCTCTTGGATGTCCACAACTGCTGGGCCACCCGAGTTAAGAAGGCTCTCAAAATATTCCCTCCATCTGTGGAGGATATCCTTCTCGGTTGTTAAAAGTGCACCATCAGAGGCCTTAATTGCCCCTGCTGTGCACAATTTCCTCCCTCGAAGGCGGCGGATGGTCTGCCAGAATACTTTGTTTGCATTTGCATAGGATCAGTCTAATCATTCTCCAAAGTATTCCCAAGCCTTCTTCTTTGCTGTCTTTACTGCCTCAGCAGCAGTTTTTCGTGCCTCAGCATACCACAAATGCATCTTAGGTGACCTGACCCTAAGCCATGTTGGGTAGAACTCCTTTTTTGCCTTGACAATTTTTTTGGACTTCTTGGTGCCACCAAGGTGTCCTTTCCTCCTTTCCCGTTGCCATTCTGAGCAGCTTTCTGCCACAGCATGAGAGTGCAGAGGCAGTGAAAGCTGTTATGAACAGCTTCCACTCCTCCTCAACATCTGAAGTATGCTTGGGAATCTCTTTGAACCCCGAGGAAATGTCATCTGCAAAATTCTTCATCACAGCTTCATTTTCCAATGCCTCCCATTTCACGCGGTATAGCCGCTTAGGCCTTCCAGCGTTAATGGTAGCATCTGGTTTCTGAAGCCAAAGAGTGCACACAACAAGGTGGTGGTCAGTTGACATTTCTGTCCCTCTCCTCACACGAACGTCCAACACTGAGGAAAATAGGTCTGCTAAGATAAAGAAGTCAATCAGAGAGCTTTGTTCTAGTGTATCCCTGTACCAATATACTTATGGACTTCTCGGTGCTGGAAGAAGGTATTCATTATGGACAAGAGGTTAGTATAGCAGAAGTCCAATAATTTCAACCCATTCGCATTAAGGTTAGAGTTGCCGTTCCTCCCAACCACACCCCTCCATGTCTGGTCATCTGTTCCAGCATGTGCATTGAAGTCACCCATTAGCAGGACTGATTCCATATCTGCCACCCTGTCAAAAGCAGCATCCACTTCCTCTAGGAAGGCAGAGTATTCTGACTCCAGATTAGGTGCTTAGGCTTGCCACAGCCAAATCATGGTTTTTCATCTGAAGCCTTAACACACATACCCGTCCCCCGAATGGGATCCACTCAGCAACACAGTCTGACAGCTGGTGGCTTGTGAGTATCCCCACACCCGCCTGAGCAGACATTGTCGGGCTCACACCAGAGTAGTAGAGCTTCCACCCCTTATCCAGGTCGACAGTTCCAGAGCCTCTCCTCTTGGTCGAAGAACGCCCGACTAAGTCTAGCCAGTAGCGCTTGGCTTCCTCGACCAGTTCCAACTCCTTCCCTGTCAGAGAGAAGATGTTCCAGTTGCCTAAAGCCATAGTCTGGTGCCGTAGTCGTTGCCATTTCCGTCCTTTTGCAGACCCATTTCTTTGCGCTGCCCCTAAACACCTCCCCAAACGGGTAGCGGGCGCATTGATGGAGTTTCCTCTAGCAGGGAGACTAACATATTTTTCGAACGGGTCCCTCTGCCTAAAACCCGAACGCGTCCCTTGGTAACCCGCGCGACGGACGATGCGGTATGAACATCTTTTTTGGACTTTTGATGGTATATTTGATGGGATATAAAAATTAGTATATTTTATACATTTTTATTCTTCTGTATATGATCACAACTAAATATTTTATATGGTTAGTTTATGAAAATATACGAGATTTTCTCCCCTACTTCGTGGAAAACTAACGACATATCCATGTATTGTCTCATCATTCTAAAGTTCTATTAGGTCAACGAGTAGACTAGGTTGATAAATCAACCCAAAGTACATAGTAGATAAGTTGAAAAAAACTTATGCATTACTTGGAGTGGAAACAGATTTAGTGTAGTTTAGATTGTTTCGTTATAGATTATCGAGATTAACCGCTTCAAATCTTATCCAGGTGTAAAAATAAACATGAGCCAAAAAGTGAATAAATATAATATAAGAAAATTCACAACTTGTCTGTAATAACGAAACAACGAAAACTGAGCACTGGGATGAATATGTAACATCTATTGATGGTTCAGCATTCTAAAAGCTGTCCGCGCGGTTAGCGTAGTGGCTACGCGCTTCGCAACCATATTCCTGGGGAAGACGTGTCCTAGGTTCGATTCCCGTCGACGACGTGAGGAGCTTTAGGATCTTCCTCAGGCATAGCCAAGTTAGCCGGTCTTGGGCGTGGACAGCAGGGTTTTTTCCACCAGTTTATCTGGGGTTTTTCATCCCGCAAACCAGCCTCGTGAACATACACGGATCTACAGTCATAAATACTTAACCCCCCATGAGGGTCTCAACTCGCCCCAGTAGGGACGGGGAAGAAATAGGGAGGAAACTCCATACGAATAAATAAATTAATTCTAAAAGCTGGGTTTCTCTTTTTTGCTCATGCAATTTCTTTCCTTAACAATTACCTTATGTAAATGACAAATCAGATTCGAGGATGTGCATATATCACATGAAATGCGAACCGAAACGATTTTATCATTACTATATCATTAGAACAATAATTAACAAAATATGAAGAAAAACCTACTTGAATGATTTAAAAATTTTGCTGGTATAACATAGTTGTGCAAGTTATTCGTATTAATACTGAATCTACATCTTCCACAGTGAAATTTACAAATCCTAGGAGGAAAAAGAAGTGAGTTATTTCACTATTGCTAACTTTAGCTCTTACGAACAGGCTGCAGCTTCAAATCCCGCCTTCAATGTTTGTGAATATCTTTACGTGGCAGATGAATTACATCTCGCTGTTTGAGGCTACTGCTCCGCTTACTGGAGGCCTGAAGTGGCTTAAAAAGTTCAATGTTTGGTCTCTCTAGAACAGGGTTTCCTGACTAAGTAAGACAAAAATTGAATAAAAAAATCCTCAGCTGTCTTACGATAATAATGTACAATAGGTTCACAACCTTTAGTGGTTGGTTGGTTGTTTTGTATTTAAGGCCGAAACAACTCAGGCTTTCAGGCGAGTGTATTATTTCTCCTAATTGCGTGTGTTCTTATGGCCGGTTTGTCTGATTTGTGAGAGATGAAAAACAGAATTTCGGGAAGGAAAATGCTGATACCTCCATATGAGACCGGTTACCTTCATGAGCGGTAGATGCATAAAAAAACTCATATCTGTATTTTGTATATACGCCCGAATCAATTAATAGGAAGTCAGGTTATTAATGTGATGTCAGGTGACATTAAATAATAAGAATTCAGCATATCCTGTTTAATTATAAGGATTAAACATCGGAATAACGAGTCAAGTGTATAAGTGTTTGTAGCCAGTATAAATTAGTGGAATATGATGCTCCCAAGTCATTGCATAGTGGAATGATGCTCCCAAGTGGAATATGATGCTCCTGTGTCCAGGTGAAATGGCTGTGAGAAGGGAACCGAAGGAGTTTGAATGAGGCGTCGTGATAGGACGTCATACTGTAGGCCTGTCTATTCGACAAACTGTTGAAAAATTGGGCAACCCCAGGTCATCAATCAGTGATCCCATACTGAGATGGAAGCGCAGGGAGTCGCTGATTATTGGCCTGGAGTGGCCCAGCTTGTCAACAGTTTTCTCGAATAGATAGTTCTGCACCATAGCATCCTAATACGAAGCCTCTAACAAACTCCGTCAGCTCCCTTCCTGCAGCCATTTCACCCGGACACAGTTGCACTGACTTGGGAGCATCACATTCCTCTAATTTACACGGGCTACAAACACCGGAGTGTTTGTCTTTGTATTTGGAGTGGCGGGTCGTCCACTGTAAGTACCACCTGCTGTGTACGACTCACACACTCATCGAACGTGACCGTAGGGTGTGTTACGAAGGATAATGTGTAAAAACTGCCATTCGTCGGCCTACACGTTGAATGCAGAGTTCCTGGCATCGACAGGAATACGAAACCGCGCAAAAACATTCAGAATCGAAGCTCACATAACCAAATCCAACATGCAGCGTCGTCTTCAGTGGTGCAAAGGGTGTACTGTTGGATGTGGATGCTTGGAACGCTGTGTTATGGAGGGACGAATCACGCTGCACATTGTAACGAACGGATGTGTCGGATGCCTGGTGAACGTCTCTTAGAAGAGTGCGTTACCTCCTACTATGAAATTCAAAGGTGGCGGTGCGATGATATGGTCCGGTTTTTCCTGGTTTGGCCTCGGACCTCTGTTGATGGTGCCACGGCCATTGAACTGCGAGAGGAATGTGATCATTCTGGTGAATGCAATGCTTCTTACTTTGTGGTGTTTCTAAGGAATTGATTACTGTCTCTTTCAGCAAGGCACCGTGTCATAAGGTTGTTGCTGTAACTGCGTGGTTTGTGGAAATGAACGTCACCACACTTGACTGGCCTCCACGAAGCCCTGATTTCAATCCTACTGAACATCTTGGGGATGAACTGGAGCGTGGGGAGAGGTCGAGGGACGTTGCATCACCAACTTTGCATCATCAGCAAACAAATGAGCAGTTCCTCTCAGGTCCTTTCCTATATCGTTAAAGAACAAATTAAATAGTAGTGGTCCAAGACCTGCTGCACACCACTAGTCACAGGCCGTCTTTTGGACTCTACTCCTGAATAAACTACTCTCTGATATCTCTTCATTAGCACCCTTCTATCATTCTCACCAACCCTATATTCATCCCCATCTGCTACAGTTTACTGATTAGGGTTCCATGTGGTATCCTGTCAAACGCCTTGGCAAATTCCAGTAGAATCAGTGTAAACCCATTACCCTTATCCAGTTCAGCCGTCACTGTGTTATAAAGCGTGAGCAAGTTACTGAGGCATGATCTACCCTTCACAAAACCATGCTGTTCCCCATACAGTATCCCATTTTCATCTATCCATTCCTGTATTTTTCTCTTGACTGCTTTCTCCAAAACCTTGACAACGACTCCTGATATGCTGATCGGTCGGTAATTTGCAACAGCAGTCTTGGAACCTCCTTTATGCAGTGGAACTATTTTCCCCTCTTTCCACCCCCTCATGACTAACCCAGACCCGAGATTCAAATTAAACAAAATGGTCAAGGGCACTGACACTGATCAAGGGCATCAGCTATCATCAATAACACTCCTCCCCCCCATTCTTTTCTCTCTATCTCTCCTGAAACACACTATACCCTTCACATGCAATCCGACTCGCTATATCATCTTCTGTCAGCCATGCTTCACTAATGCCAATTAGTGAAGCATGGCTGACATTTTGACCTTGGTTGGCCAGGGTCAACCAAGGCCAAAAATTCTTCCTTCTTGTTCCTAATACTCCTGGCATTAGTATACATGAAGTGCAGAACCCTGTTAGTCCCACTCCTATCTTGATGACTTATACTAACTGTCCCATTCTGATTTGTTTTCCTTCGTACTAGCTCAGGCATATTATACACATTCTTACACTCAACTGACACACTGATGTCTGCATATCCACCCCCCCCCCCAATAGCTCTAGTTTCCCTGATTTTACACATCCACTTTCACTTCATTCAGCAACACTTGTTCCAGTCTCCGAACACCAAATCCATTCAGATGCAGGCCATCCATCTTGTATAAGTCCTTTCGCCCATCAAACTCACTCCACATGTCCACAAACTCCACACCGCTCCTCTGCATAACCTGTGAATAAAGTCTGCAATTATGGCCTCCTTCTCAACTCTTCTGTGTCATACCACGGAAAGAGACTCACTATCTTCATCTCTCACTATTTTCTTTTTGCTACCTCTAGTAATTCCTTCAGGTCCTCTCTCATAGCAAATTGTTCACTTTTAAATTATTCGTTCCTGCCACTACTATCATTTCTTTCACCCTCTGCTTTTGCTCTAATAGCCTCACTTACATCCTTAATTTTCGCACCCGGTAAGTACGATTTCATCGCACTCTCATCTATTACACCTCTTACTAGTGAATCACCGTACAACACGCGCTCCTTCATTTTCCTTTCAGTCCCGATCATGCTCTCATTTTTTATACCTTATTATATCTTATACCTTATTTTTTATTATATCATATTCTAAATTTATGGTAAATTAAATTAGCATTAAATTAACTAAATTAAATTAATTTTGAACTAAATTAATTTATTTATTTTAAACTAAATTAATTAAATTAACATTAAACTAAAAACCAAAGTGGAATTCTATGTAAACAAAGCAATAAAGTTAACATATAATTTTCTTTTTTTTTTTTTGGCTAGATGGACGAAGCAAGAATGCTTTTCATATTCCCCGTTATCTGTAAAGGACAATGTAAGGATAGAGTGTTATTGAGCTAGGAGATCTGATCATGGCAGGAGGGTAACGGCAATAGCCGAGCCTCGGTTAGACCTTCATTGGCTAAAGCATTGCCATCTATTACCCTCCCTGGGTACCCATTTTATTCGCCTCGTACGACATGCATGGGCTACATTAGGGCGATTTTTAAGTAAAGCCCTGTTTAAAAATTATAACGAACCCTAGACCATTCCATAGTGGCCGAAAGATCGTCCAACTCAGCGTTGGCCCAGTCAGTGACAGGCTGACTGGGCCAACAAAATGGACGGAGAGTGAAACTCTCCGTCCATTTTGTCGCTTCTTACGATATGCATGGGTTACAGTGGCGCTTTTCTTAACTCGGCCACCACACAGGGACTAAACCGCATATAATTTAATTTGGTCCTAAAAAGGACTGGGAGATGGACTCAGTCCTTGACTCTTTATCCCTTCATCTGTATGAAAAAAATTTGTTTGGATGGGGTGTTATTGAGCTAAAAGCTCTAGTCTTGGTAACGGCAATAACCGAGCGTCAGTTAAAACTTTATTGGCTACAGCATTGCCATTCGTTACCCTAGACGTCCTAAAAAGGACTCAATATCACTTTCCAATCCTCCCACTTTAATAGTCCTTATAAGGACTGGCTTAAAGGGGCGAAGCAAGAATGCTTTTCATCTTCCCCGTTATCTGTAGAGGACAGTGTAGGGATAAGGTTATTGAGCTATTAAAGCTCTGATCATGGCAGGAGGGTAACAGCAATAGCCTAGCCTCAGTTAGAACTTCATTGGCTACACCACTGCCATCCATTACCCTCCATGGATATTAATCACCGCTCCTCCCACTTTAATTTATTCTTCATCAAAATTATATAAATATTTATTTTATGCTTTTAAATGGTGTTGCTGATTTAAGGGTTAAAATTCATTTAATTGAAAAAGGATCAGCTATTAAATTATAATTTGAAACTAGAATGAAACTGGAATTAATTTTTCGATATCTTTCTATCTGTTTGAGAAAAACAATCAAAAGTATTTCAAAAATATTTCTTCATCATATTGAAAAACAAGTATATGCAACTAACGGACTTATAATTTCATTTTAGAGATAATAATCAAACGAATATATTCGAGTATACGCCTTAACTACCTAGTTCGCATGGGGAGAATCGCTTATTGGCATTCAGCGAATAGATCATGCAATAAAATATATAAGCATATTAAATGCCTAAACAAAGCATCCATTTGCTAAAGAGTTTTTAATTCAGATATATTTGACAACCAATTAACGCCTATCGACTACTGAAGTAGCATGCAGAACAACAATGAAATAAAATTTACAAAGAGAAATGCTGTCGTTAGAACAAAAGTCAGATACCTGCAACATTCTCCTTTGCAGCCAAATTCCAACAAAGCGTGAATCTATTTTAAATTCCATCCTACTAAAATATACTGAAGGGTAGAAATCACATAAAAAGGCAACTAATTAATATTTATCTATAATTCGAACACTTGTGGCGGCTAAACACTATCGATTCATTGTGTAACGAGCAGCGGCAACCTTTCGCGCGCGCGTGTGTCCAATAATTGTACTATTAACTTAAACACCATTTGATATTTAGAAATGTTCTACAAGTTAGACAAGAATATATTAAAACAAATCCGAATGGGATTCAATTCTGCACAGAAAAAAGCAATCTAATAGGCCTAACACTATTTTCCGAACTCCATCGTATAAAACAAGTGTTTTTGTTATCAGAGTTGCTTCCTAATTTCAATCTGTGTTGATTTTTCGGTTTGTTTTTTTATACGCGATTCCTCTATAGTCATCTAAGTCCTAAGATGTCAATAGTAATCCAGATAAAACGTCGAATTATAAATGTATTCTACTAGGATTATTTGATATCAGAGACAATTCCTTCGGAGGATTACGTGTACCAACACTCTACAATATTTTATTTCAACCTTCACTCACATCATGTCTTTCTACATATATGCTGTCCGATCGATCCGACGTCCGCTCGCAACACATTTTGACCTTTCGCTTCTGCGCTTTTCCGATGGGAACTAAAAGAAAATGCAGACGAGACCATCAGACGAGAGTCTCAGGTTACCGTCTTTGGTCGAATGACATACTAGATGTACGTAGAATGGTTTTGATATGCGACCCCCCTTCCATTAAAATAAGTAACTGTCATGCTCACGAGAGAGAGAAAGAGAGAGACAGAGCGAGAGAGAGTGCATCATGTGTTGATGTTGTAACCAGAACGGTTATGTTTCCTGTACTTATGTTTGCCATGAGATGGACTACCTGCAGATGATGATGATGATGATGAAACAGCGAAAACCGCGAGTCTCTGAAATTTCTGTTTGATGCCCAATTTTTAGTAAAAAAAAATTAAATCTTTTGGTCGAATAAAAGTGTATAATTTTTTCCCATATTCTATATTTCCACTCTTCTGAAGAGTATATTAAATATATTATGACGATCATGCTAAAATATCGCACTTAAAAAAAAAGTTTTTTCTTTTTTATTTAAAATTTTATTTCTCATATTTTTGTTTCCATATTTTTATGATTGACTAAGACATGTCCGTCTTAGTCAATCAATCACTCAAAGGAACAAAACTATTTTATTAGAGAGATTTATAGGTCGTGGATCTCGAATAATAATATACAGACAGGCACACGAATTACCCAGCATACATTATGCTTAAAACATAGCTTTACGCAAGTATATGATTGACAACAATTAAAATCTCTTACAGACATATTTTGCTATGCGTCTATTAATATATCGGTCTATTAATATACAATGATTCTTGATTTTATTAGCACTAATGGCCGTTGGCCATACCAAGTTTGATGTGTTAGTTATCTATTTAATACTAATTATATATGTCATTAGTAAATAAAATATTATGGAAACTATAATAAACATCTATATTTAAAATAATTTATAGAAATCTATTTAATATTTTTAAATTATACTTTAATAATATAAAGACACAAAATATTTAATATTATAACTTATAAAGAAATTGATATATTTAGCAATAAAGATATAGATCCAACCCAGTGTGGTGGCCGGAATAAGAAAATGGTATGAGAATTCATGACTAAACAAATACACGTACTGTAATAACCACAGTAATAAGTTTTAATAAGTAAATATTTCATCGCAAGTATCTTTGGACATCGTCAGTACAGTTAATTCAAACAATATTTGGACACCGTCAGTACTGTTAATTCAAACAATACTAGGAATAATATACAGTTAGGGCGCATGATTACAATGGAATTCCAATATGTGTGTTATAGAATTAAATTAAAATATATCTGAAGGAAAAAATTACATTAAAATAACATAACATATATAAAAATTATTTTACACAATTTTGTATGACAATTTTCCATACTTGAAGAATAGAAAGAACGTCAATCCGGTTTAGATTTGGTCTGTGAAGTAGGGCTTCAGCACTTTCTTTATATAAACGTTCATCTTTATATAAAGATCTATGTAGAAGTTTGGTCTTATCCCAATGGATCCTATGGTTTGGATTTTCAACTCTGTGTTGAGCGAGGCTAGATTTCTGCGGTTTGATAAGACGAATGTGGTCTTGATGTTCCGAAATGCGTTTCGGAACAGATCTATCTGTCTGTCCATAGTAAGACAATTTACAGAGCATGGAACCTCGTACACGCCAGGTAGCATCAGAGGTGAGACTTTGTCTTTAGGAGAAGGTAACCAATTGTAGATCTCGTTGATTAGTTTGTAGGTAGCAGCTAATTTATATTTCTTCATAATTTTTGAAAGTGTCCAGAAATGCCTTTGACATAAGTTATGAGAATCCTACAGACTTGTTCTTGTCTAGGTTCATGTCTGGGGGAAGTGACTGGTGATTTTTTGAGTTTTTTTTTTATTTTTTATTATTACCAATTCATGGTTTAGAGATTCTTCAGAGAAGCAGAATCTGTATGCTCTGGTTACTAATGATTTCATGATCCCAAATTTTTGAGATGGGTGGATGAGCAGAAGAATTGTGAATGTAGCCACCAGAAAATGTCAGCTTGCGATAGCCAGAAGAAAGGAGATACCCTGTGGAGATTCTTTTTCTAGAGTAAATTTGATGCTGGATGAAGAAGGTTTATTTTATCTAGAAACAGGTGTAGTTCTTGTTAGAATGTTCGAGGATGTAGATCCAGAGTAACGGATGGTAATGCTGTAGCCAATGCAGTTTTAACTGAGGCTCGGCTATTGATGTTACCCAGCCATTGACTCGAGCTTTTAGCTCAATAACACCCCATCCACACATTTTCTTCGATCAGATGAAGGGATAAAAAGTACCAACGGGTAAGGATAAGCATAGTAATTGAATTCAACGGTGGTTCTGATTTTTGATGTCATGTGACTGCCAATTTTTTTAATTTTTTTTTTAATTTTAGAACGGCATTGATCTATTGAATAAAATTTATTTTTCATTTAAACTTTATGAAGAATTAAATTAAAAATGTTAAAAGTCCGAAAACTTTTTGATCCTTCTTGGTATATAATTAATCCGATCCATAAAGGTTTAAACAATTAAGCTGGATTTAGGTAACTCAGAAATCTCCCAAACTTCATAACATCATTTGGAGATTCTACCGTGTCACTGAGGGAACCGAATTATAGAGACGCATTCGTATGCCGTAAATATTCTGCGACTAATGCGGACCTCCCCATTTCTAAGTTAGAACATTAACGATTCAACGAGAGAGAGAGAGAGAGAGGTAGCAAAGTCGTTTCAGAGGAAAGCGAGAAACCGCATCGATTTGTTGGCAAGTGTTACATTGCGACTTGTTAGCGTGATGGATGACTTTCTTGGGCATCATCTAAGATAACAAGACAGCCATCAACCTCTGTAGTTCCTTGTGTGCTGCTTAAAATGAAGCAGTACCATGGACCAATTACCGACAGTAATTGTTCTTCTCGTAATGTGTTTACTGAATGCAAGTACTCATTAGTCAATAATGGGAACATGAAATTAGGCGTAAGTTATAATCAAGAATTTGCCATTGGCATTAACAATCTTAAAAGTCTTCGTAAATCAAATTTTTTTTTATTTCTAAATAACTAATTAGATTATAAAATAATAAATAAATAGATTCGAATTTAATGATAAATTTTTAAAAATAATAAATAACTAACAAATAAATCAATACACCAATGAATGAAATAAATACTATTTAAATAAAAATTAATAAATTCATTTTGTAATAAAATAGGAATCAGTCGACCGTGAGATGCGGTGATTGATTCATTCAATCCAATACCCTTGGAGGGTAATGGATGGCAATGCTGAAGCCAATGAAGTTCTAACTGAGGTTCAGCTATTGCTGTTACCCTCCTGCCATGATCAGAGCTTTAATAGCTTAATAACACCTTATCCCTACACTGCCCTCTACAGATAACGGGGAAGATGAAAAGCATTCTTGCTTCGCCCCTTTAAGCCAGTCCTTATAAGGATTGTAATAAAATAGGGAGAAGGAATCAAATCGGCCGTGAGATGTGGTGATTGATTCATTCAATCCAATACCCTTGGAGGGTAATGGATGGCAATGCTGTAGCCAATGAAGATCTAACTGAGGCTCGGCTATTGTTGTTACCCTCCTGCCATGATCAGAGCTTTAATAGCTCAATAACACCTTATCCCTACACTGTCCTCTACAGATAACGGGGAATATGAAAAGCATTCTTGCTTCGCCCCTTTAAGTCAGTCCTTATAAGGATAAGGACTTGTAATAAAATAGGTTAAGGTTGCGAGCGGGAAATCAATCGACCGTGAGATGCGGTGATTGATTCATTCAATCCAATATCCTTGGAGGGTAATGGATGGCAATTCTGTAGCCAATGAAGTTCTAACTGAGGCTCAGCTATTGCTGTTACCCTCCTGCCATGATCAGAGCTTTAATTGCTCAATAACACCTTATCCATACACTGTCCTCTACAGATAACGGGGAAGATGAAAAGCATTCTTGCTTCGCCCCTTTAAGCCAGTCCTTATAAGGACTATAAGGACTATGTAATAAAATATATAAAATATGTATAAAATATATAAAATAAAGCGTGCCTGAGGATGATTCTGGATGCCCCTTGGTTTATCAGAAACACCCAGATCCATAGAGAAGTCAACATTCCTTACATCTCTTCCCTTCTTTTAGATCTAGCAGTGAAGTTGTTTTCCAAGACTAGCAACCACTCAAACCCGTCGATCAAGGAAACTTCGGAATCGGAATACAATGAAGCGGAAAGCTACGAATATAAAAGGCCAAAATATATCTTAAGTACAGCTGAACACAGCTAATTTCACTGCCCTCACTGGACGAGCTCATAAACACCCCATTCAAAGTTTTTCATTTGAGACAAAGGGGAATACGAAAAGCAATTTTGCTTCACCCATCTAGCCAGAAATGTTATTCGTTATTGTAATAAAACGATATTGTTTATGCAGTGAATATCGTAGTATTGAGGTAATTTTCTCTATTTATATTTATTATAATATAATTTATAGAAAACATTAATTTTTTTCTGTGATTCGTTTAAGTTGAACTGTATTTTGATATCATTAATCACTAGTTGATCTCTTTATCAGAATTAAAATGGATATAAACGAGTCCTTAATTTTCATATTAATATTCTTGAAAGGATCATGTAGCAGCCTATTACAGAACCAATGAGCATTTGCTTCTTTGCTCATTTTGGCTAGTTATTTCGTGACTCTCGGTGCCATTAAATCAGAAAGAAGACAATATCGTTTCCTGCAGAAACGTAAAACATTATTCAAGTATACAAAGTTTAATTCATCTCTCTCGAATACAAAATGTATCGTCGAAAACTCCTCGTGCCATAGAATGGACAAGAGGCAATTCATAATGTAAACTTTGTGTGTGTGTGTGTGTGTGTGTGAGAGAGAGAGAGAGAGAGAGAGAGAAATAAACACAAACTGATAAATATTCCCTATAAATATAAAATCAAAACAAAGAATGAACATTTATAATACACATTTTAATATTATCGCATTGGAAGCAGATTCAAGAATTTAGCGTGTTTTCAAATACACTTTTCTGTAGGATCAAATTTTGGCATATTTTCATCAGATTTTTCTCTAAATTGTCAGTTTGATTTTTTTATTGCCTATTGTATAGCACTTATATGAAACTTACATGATAACTTTCTTAAATTTATTATAACTTTCCCTTCCAGAAACTTCGTTTCTGCTTATCAAACTACACATTATTCATACGGTTTAAATTTAAAAAAAAAAAAAAACTTTTCTCACTTACTTTTCATCTATTCATCTATATTTTCTCAAAATTTTTCTTATATGGCGAGTTACATTTTTATATTCATATATTAGGAAACGTACACATAAACAGATCATAGTTTACTTCTTGACCGATAGACTGTGCTGTTGGATGATACTTATTTAGTGTTACAGAGAGTAAAATTCCACGTTTTATGTAATACGTAAAAAGCTATCCACTTTTTATGTAATACGTAATAAACACAAATATTAAGAAATGTTCTGCCTACATAAATAGACGTATGCAGAATCATAAATAACGACATGAAATTCTCTTTGTCATCTAATTACGTAAACAACTTGAACAACTGGAAGACAGCCCCCTTCAACGGAAGATTTTCGCGGAGAGAAGTACAAACGCAAAGATTCGGACAAATTGACATCACAGAAACACGAGAAGAGAGTTGTCTTAACGGTTTTGTAATGCGCTGATTTCAGTAATTTCTGTTTAAATGTAGAAATAGCGAGTGCGAGTGTCACCGACGGACATTCTCGACATTAGTGTTTCCGTCACTGTCCGTAGAAGTGTCTCTATGCGTCGTTCTCGCTAAATGGCTTAATTATGTTTCTGTCTAGGCAGTGCCATGTGATTAAAACAGTCGGTGAGACGAGAAGAACCGCCCTCGATTTGCTGGAACGAAATCTTTAAAACTTTTCTCTCGTTCCTCCGAAGGATTCTGAGAACGAGATGAACGTCGCGCTCTTGAAGAACTTCTTTCGCTGAATGAGCAGGAAAAAAACAACACAGGAGAATGTATTTTATTCACTCTTGTGCTAGCGTTGCGAATAAAAACATTTCTGTAGTTCCATTCCATTTGCGGAAGTGTCCGTAAACTGACACTTCAACAAATGGAAAAACCTGAATATCGCTTCGTGGGTTCCTTCTCACAAACGAAATAAGTTAATGTTCCTCTCAACGATGCGTTAAATTGTTCAGTGATGTTCAGAATCGTTCTAGTTCAGTGATGTTCAGAATCGGTCTAGTTCAGTGATGTTCAGAGTCGGTCTAGTTCAGTGATGTTCAGAATCGGTCTAGTTCAGTGATGTTCAGAGTCGGTCTAGTTCAGTGATGTTCAGAATCGGTCTAGTTCAGTGATGTTCAGAGTCGGTCTAGTTCAGTGATGTTCAGAATCGGTCTAGTTCAATGTCTTATCGTAGATCAAATTCAATGTCCGTTCTTAGTAATTAAATGCGGTGGCATGTCTTTTAATTTGTTCAACTGGTAAGTTTGCTCTATAAATTAGCCGGTATCAATGATGCCGTCCATTCAGAAAGATCTAACTTCGAATCCCATCTTAGACAGACAGATTGCTTGTTATAGATAATGTTCTTACAATAATAAACAAACAGATAATGAATATCCAAAGTACTTCAAAAGTTCTAGTACTTCCCGCAAGAGGGAGCATACTAGTAGTACTATTTACTGACGCTAGATGGTATTGTTTTACATCATTTTGAGTAGCTTGCAATGTTTTCATGTAAATAAGGTTGTTTTAGTGTTCTAAGATTTTGAATTGAGCGATATGAAAGAGAATCCACATAGAATTCATTGTTTTAAACCCGATAAAAACTATTTTCAAAACTTTCTGAATATGCGAGCAGCATTTGGAGAGGAGACAATGGAAAGAGTGCTGATGTTTTTTTTTCGAGTGGTTTTCTGGGTTTAGAAGTAAGGGAATGTCAGATGGGGATTCTTAAATGTTTTGGTTGTGCGTCTTCGAATCAGATTGATATGGAAAATCAGTCAAAAGGCAAACATCTCACTGTACATGAAATAAGCGTGCATCTGACAAATCACTCTTGTACATGGAGAACTATTTCCTTCATCATTACAATATCCTGATGCAGCTGAGTCATCTGTACCAAATGTTTTGCCCAAGTGTAACAAATCGCGATCCCTCACTCGCCGTATGACTGACCAGATCTGACTTTCTGTAACTTTCATTTCTTTATGCAATGAAGTATTTTAACCGCTGCTGAATAAATCGGTAATTTTCTTTCGAGGTCGCAAGCAAAGCTGAAAGCGATCTCCAAAGAAATTACCGATTTTTCAGCAGCGATTAAAATACTGCACACATTGTACACAAATTCTCATAGGGAACCACAACCATTTGTGAAAAAGTTAAGCCTACATTTTTAAACCTCTATGGGAACATTTATAACACGTCGTGCAATTACTCCATATAATCTTAGGCACCATAATAGGAAATTAAAGCGCCCAACAGGTTCAACCTATCATTTAACCAGCTTAATGTTTTCAGTATATTGAAATTCAGCAGAGAAAAGAAGACGTATTTTACTTACTTGTTTATCACTCTGCCAATTACAAGTACACTTCACTGCCAAGTGGAAACCTTCATATAACTCATACCAACAAGTGAAAATCTGACTCATTTTAGAGATAAAGCATATTAATTACACAATTATTAATATAAACAGTCGACAGACTAAGTATCTGTATAGCAGGCGAAGAAATTAACTGTTTTATTAATATAATTATCATCCTATAACGTTCTTATTATGATAATGTCATAAACCACATGGAAAATTCATCTCTTCAGCTATTAGTATAACTAGCTACATTATTTATACTAATTTATTCATTGGTATTTAATTTTCCATCGGACTTCTCTTTCGTTTGTTTTTAGTACTCGATAGTGATAATATAAAATAATGTTCTTAAGCCTAGTTTTGCTAAGTTTATGTTGTGATTTCGATATTCTAGTTTATCGTCTATCGATTTCCTTGTAGCAGTTATGTTACTTGGGTGATCAACGAATTAGGCTTAGAAGACTGGTCGCTGTGGTGACATACGGTTGATTAATTCGGAGCATAGCGGCGATAAAATTAATACTTTCTGTAGTTCTACTCAATCGTCGAGAAGTATCCTGTTTTCTGTAATCCCTTCACCATGTGGAACTGTCTTTCATTGGATATTTCTCGTAGTTCAGCAGTGTCCATTGTTGATTTCCTACATCTGATTATTACGTCATTGGATATTTCTCGTAGTTCAGCAGTGTCCATTGTTGATTTCCTACATCTGATTATTACGTCATTCTCGCACGTGAAGGCAAAGGTGATAATATAGCGAGTTAAAAAAAAAAGTTATATTTTTATAACTTTTTTAACGAATATATTGGTATATAAAATACTAAAATATACTAATTAAAATAAAATATTGATGTGAAAGATGTTCGATGTCTTTGATTTTGTCTACACAACAGCACTATGACAATCACATACACCATCCTACAGTGGATTGCTGCTATTTATGTACAAATTGTCATAGTAGAAAGTATCTACAGTGCAGTATAAGTTGTAATAGATGAGTCTATTGGCCTCGTTTTAGGGACGAAATTACTAAGGAAAGAAAAGCACCTCATAAATCATGACAGAGAGAGAGAGAGAGAGAGAGAGAATCGATTGTGCACTTTATTTAGTTTCAAGGAAGTTTTGTTTGAGTTTCTTATAAGGTCGAACTCTTTCTTTTTTCTCTAAACCTATATTTCGATCCTGTGGTATGTCTTAGTAAGGAGTCACATATTGGATTTCTAGAAAGGTTAAACGCACTTGTTCGACTATTTTAAAATTCTAAACCTTTTATATGAGTAGTATAAATGAAATAGTTCCATAATTCTGCGTTAAAATAGATCGAACAGAAGAATCGATCAAGTTCAAGTTAAAATCTAGATCGTTTCACAATACTGACTGAATTTTTTTCTAGAATGACCCGCCATTTATTCTTATGCACTTTCCCGACATTCCCAGAAGGGTAGACGTACCTATTTCCTCTGCACTTTTCCAAGATTGTAAATTTTATTTCTTTGTTACTTTGACTTGATTATTTGCGATTGTTTGGAGTTCTTAAGATTTTTCTTGAATAAAACAATACTGCCGTGTTTTTGTTCTTCGATTTACTTCTTTTTTTTCATTATTTCTTTTTATCTTCTCAAAGTTTTATTTATTTTCATAGTTTTATAAAGAGCCACTGTAGCCCAGTCGGGTTCGATGATTTCCTTTGGTTGTAAAAAACCCGGGTTCGAAGTCTGTTCAGGACTTGAATAACCTATATCAGGTCTTTTCAAATGAAGTTGAGTTAACCAGTCTCATGTGGGAGTGGAGGAGAAAATGGGGATAAAAATAAGAGAATAAGGATTAACCACCTATTCGATCGATATTGACGTAGTCTACCTCATCAATGTAAGCTCTCAGGTTCTATATTCCTAATGAATAACCTATTTGTAAGTTCTTGGTGGTCTTTGTTCTGCCAAATAAACACAGCAGACAGATTACAATGTGAATAAGCTGTAGCACTGTTTGTAAAACTCTCCATTGTTGTAAAAAAGTTATTAGGAATAGTATAAAAAAATTAAGGGACACTGAAACATGATACCTGACCTAAATTCGTGAAAAGAACAAAAATTAGGAGACACATCGTCTGCTCTCCAACTCCTGTTTCTGTATTTAATAAAGTTGTTTGGTTGACGCGGTGTGACGTCATACTTCTAGGTTTTCATGGCAACAATAGGTTTTCCTCGCATGCGCCAGATGGCAGATTTCATGTATGTTATATCATTAATAAATGGTGTTAAAAATCATAAATATTTTAGCAGCTTACGCATATTAGAGGTATGGGCTGCAGTTATGAACACGATTTCCATAATTATGTAAATAATGAGGCTGAATAGTCTTGGGTGTCTAACAAAGCACAAAACAAACAATAACAACTTTTTTTTGTTGTTGTTCATAGACTATAAGAATTCTTCAGTCGATTTTAGAGTCAGTCAATTGGTATAATTTTTTTCTTGGAAAATAAATCCAAATAAAATAAATAAATAAACACAAAATAAAAGGGAAAAAGTGTAACGCCTACTTCAATCTGGAGAATGAAAAACCAGAGGATTTATTTAATATTTTTTTTATTCACAACTAAGTCTAAAATAGCAAAATAAATGGCAGATAGCCGATTGACTTGGTTTTCGTTCTTATTCTTTTTTTGTTTTGTTTTTTTTTTCATGTAAAGAGAACGTACTCAATCTAAGATCGATTTTCAATTGCTGGTGCGACATCAACACCTTTCTTACGAACGGCCCGAGGTAAAATAAAACCTATATTCGATCTCTACAGATCAAAATTCCCAGCTATTCTTACATTCCAAGTTTGAAACTTTGTATTAAAAAAAAAGAATAAACTTTAATCTAGAAAAGCGCCGATTTTTTTATTCATAATTAAATTTGAGTCTTTTAGATGTTAAGAAGCTACATAAAGATCAGGAAGCTTCCGTCGGTTTGTAACAACCCTGTTATTACTCACCTTTTTGCGACAATCAACTAAGTAAGGAAAAAAAAATACGAATTTATCCCCCCCCCCCCACACACACACACTCTCTCTAAGATTCTTGGGATTTTTAGCTTCATTGACACTAAACGCATTAAGTAGCCAGATCATATCATAAAAAGTGCGCAAAACTTATGGACACATTACTCAATGTCAAAGAACGACATCTGCTGGTAAGTTCTGAATGCTCATTTTTCTCTTGAAGGAAATAAAGCACTTGAGAAAATAAATAACTTTTCAGGCACGTGGCTCTGTTACCGAATTTTATCGCTTCGTGCAAGTTTCAGAGGAAGGAAAACGGGGGATTCCGCGCGCGCAGTGGAGAAAGCTGCAATAAAGTGAGATACAGCCAATAAGCCTTGAACCCAGACACATTTTGGATAAAGCTATAAATAGGGAGGTCATATTCCGTCGGGCGTAATGGCTCGAGAATATGCCGTCAACATAAATAAAAACGCTTTTTTCATTTTTTTTTTTTATTACGTTGGATGAGTGATTATTCTGTGGGTAATATAAAATGAGAAAAGGATAAGAAACTAATAGAATGACGACATACAAAATTGATAAATACAAGTTGCTTATTACTTCGTATACATTTAAACAGGGAAAGATGCAAGAAAATATCCGATATTAGAGGATTCTCTCTTGCATCTCCTAATAGCTCCTACAATTCATATATTTCGCCGAGTTTTAAACTTAGTTCTTTGGAATTTCTTTTGTTTCTTTCATATTCCTTTAGTTTCTGCTTTCACTTTATGCGAGGTCGTATTACCCAAACCTCAGCTACTGCTTAGAGAGGTTTGTTTGGATTCTCCCTGAAAACAAGTTTGTAGCAGGGTTGGAAAGTCAGTATATTATGTCAGTTAATAAGGTGTGTTCTTTGGCTAGTTTGTCTGTTTTTCTGAAGGAAACGAAACCTGAATTTGAAGAAGATAAAACTCTTCACCATAGTATGAGACCAACTAAACTGCCTTCGATATTAAAAATTCTTTTCACCTCTTCTAGTAAATGCTCCTCACACATGCTAATTGGGAGAGTCGAACTATGATCTTTTTAGCTTAAGGATAAATGTAAGGAGTTCGAATCTCGTCTAGAATGTGAAGAACCTCTCCAAGGACTTTTCAACTAAAGGTGAATTAATTGGTCTCATGCTGCGATGGAAAAAAACGCGAGATTTCCATCTCGCAAAGCAGGCAAGATGGTCCGAAGAACACACGCAGTTAACAAACATAAATATGATCTCATAACCTTAGTAACGTCAGTCATAATGACAAAACTCAGCGAAGCAAAGTATGTATATCTGAATACATAACCATCCCAAAACCCTCTTCACGCACGCACGCACGCACACGCACGCGCGCACACACACACACACACACACACACACACACACACACACACACACACACACACACACACACACACACACACACACACACACACACACACACACACACACACACACACACACACACACACACACACAGCTATGTTCATTTCTGGTTTTTATTTAGCAGTGATAAATTTAACATCTTTATTCTGTAGGCTTGTAAAAGGAATTCGCCTATGAATTGTTCAAATAGTTTCCTTGATCTGCATTTCTTCCCCCGTTTAGATACACCCAGATGTCATTTAGAAATATCCGGGTTCAAATTTTCTGAAGGATGAATTTTTTTAAGCAATTTATGTTAAATCTTAAGCATCTTATCTACAGATTTCCATCTCCATTAACATAGAATCGTATAAAATGTTTAACATAAACCAATATTATCGATGAGAAATATAGCCACACCAGAAGGTCGTACATCTCTGAGTAAATTCAAATAAAAATGTTAGTTTCTTTCGAACCATTGAACAACAAAACAAAACAAACAACACTATAAAAAAGAAACAAATGATAACAATACATAGTAAGCTCTATTGTTGTCTATGACTTTTATAAACTGCTATAAGCTGCTAATTGTTAAAACAACAATCACTCCTTTTATGGAGAAACCATAAAGTAAACTAGTAATAAATTCTAATTACAAATATTCACTTTTACTTTCAGTCTTTATTTATTCCTTCTATTCCCAAGAATCTCTTGTTTACTATATGCATTTTCAAGGTCTTTTCACGTCGTTTTTTATATTTATATCAACAAAACAAGTTTTTCTGTCACACATTAATTCTTTGACACAAACTTTTTCATAAGAAAAAAAAAAAAGACGAGTCAACAGTCAATTCATCAAAATTACCTCAAGTCCTTGACTTCTAAGAATGAGTCAGTTTCTCGAGTTGCTTCGATTTTGGAAATATGCCAGCTTTGAAGTTTTAAAGATGACCTTGGGTTGCGGACCAAGTTTATATTCAAGGTTGTTTAAGCTACTAAGAATTCGAGTGTTACTAAGGTCCAGGATAAAAGAATCTGTCAACTCCTAAGAAATCTATTTGTCAAACATGCTTGTCATTTGGTTCTTCTCATGAAGCCTTACACCACATCCGATCTGTACGATGAAATGTCAAAGGTCAGTAGTTGAAGATTTATTTGCAATGTCAAGGAACTGATTCACATTAATTCTAGCGAGGAGCAGTAAGAGTCAAGGAAAACTAATTTCTACATTTGCTATAGAAATGCTTTGCTGTAGACAGACAAACGATTTGTTTCATGGCTTTATACGTTGTCAGTTATACAACTGGGTGAAAATATTTCAGATTTCTTGTATTGGTTTTTGATATGATCGTATTTTCCACTGCCATGAGATATTTAGTAAAAATTAATCGGCCAACAATGGATGAAAACAAACTGTATTCATTCATTGTTGAGTAATTGTGTTTATTCAACAATGAAATATCACAGTCAGAGAAATGGGCATCTGATAATGGCAACAATGACTAAGACTACGCATGTTGATTTGTATTTCCACAATAATGTAATATTATAAACCGTGAAATGTACAATTGATAACACTAACAACAACTAATGACAATTAGTTAATTCCCATTTCAAATGGCTTAAATATGCATGTATAATAATACGTCGTATATAGGGAAAGTATACGTTTATAAACTACACATCTGGTGGAATTATACGAACTATTGCACCTGCTCAAAGTTTGATATTCATTTGTATCACGTCAGTTGCTCATTGTATAGCAAATTATTACCGCTACTGATAGGAATGTATTGCAGATATTTCCTTGTCAAATATTGTGAATTATTACGGTCATTATTTCATAGAATGAATGTTGGCATTCCCTTCTAAAAGATCCTCTAATTATTCATGGCGCTAACTATATAGCAGAATGCTTATTAATTGGGTTATACAGACTTTCACATTAGATTATAGCAGACATCGTATCTCGTTCTAGCGGGCGATGAAATTTGTTAATTAACTCCGCCAGTAGAGATTGGAAGAGACATAATTATCTCTTCAATAGTTTATTTCCTGCTGGTCATCCAACCATTGTGTGTCTGCCTTCATTGTACGTACAAGTTTTGTCTTAGTAAAGGTCTCTTTAATACGTAGTGTCACATGCACGTTTGCCAAAGCCAGTGTTTCCCATCGTTCGAATAATATCGCTGTAAGAACTAAATAATTTGGACGTAGGAAAAAAAAATGCAAATTACCTGGATAACTAAGTTAACCATTTGGGAAATGAATAAAATTATTCCAAGATATTTTTGAATCTTTGAAATGAAATGTTAAAGGTTAATGTGTGGTGAAGAATATCAAGTATCGGAACTGAGATGCTGTGAGATGAAATAAAAGAACCGGTTTTGCAGTCATTGAGTTAGAAAACAGTAGTTTTTCCTCAATGGCGTCTATTTAGAAAAATAGAAAATTGCGAAAAAAGAAAAGAGAAACTATAGAAAAAAAAATAGAAAATTAAAATCAGAAAAATAGACAACTAAGTAGAAAAAAATAGAAAAATAAAAAAATCAAACTATATATAAAAACTAAATAGTTTTCTATCTAGAAAATTAGAACTATTTTAAAATAGAAAATGGAAAACTAAATAGAAAAATAGAAAAATAAAAAAAATTCGAACTATATAAAAAAACTAAATAGTTTTCTATTTAGAAAATTAGTTAGAACTATTTTAAAATAGAAAATGGAAAACTAAATAGAAAAATAGAAAAATAAAAAAAAATTCGAACTATATAAAAAAACTAAATAGTTTTCTATTTAGAAAATTAGTTAGAATTATTTTGCCTTATTACTATAGGCACAACAGAACCTGCAGGACAACTGTGTGTCAGTAATATGACATATATAAGCATATAAATTGATTTGTTTCTAATTACTGAAAGGTTATTAATGGCTAAAGCATCACAAATACTAATAAAACGCGTTTAAATGTTCAATTTATGAGTTTGAAATCATTTCGAAAAATAATAGAAATTTTATTCTAATATTATATTCCGAGATCTAGATGCATAACCACGCTCAATATTCTTATAATCACTATTACATAGAGGGAAGTATTATCATTATTATCGTACGACATACACAACACGCCAAAACTTCGTGTAAATTACACATTCGTGATACGCCTCTGTATTCATAAGGGTTCTATACAAACATTGTTTGGGTGACATAACAATTACTTGCAGCTCTTAAACAACAATGTTTGTAATTATCACAGCCTATCACATGATACCTGTAGCTTTCCTCTATTGTCCGCTTTACCGCCTTTCTCCTGACATCAACACACACACACACATCGCTGCCGATTCCCAGTGACACAAATATCCACGATATTTCTGTTAACGCTCAGTAGGTGTCACTGACTTCACACGCTCTCTCCTTTAAACATCATGTGACCGGCTATCCTTTTCTCATTGGTTTAATGGACGCGAGCGGCTGGAGACGAAGAACAGGGCGCTGCACATTACCGGAGTGACGGGTCAGACTACTGCGTCTTCCGATTTTCATTTGACAGCGGGGCTGGGCTGTCTTTATTAAACTTCTGTCTTCCAGAATCACCGTCGGAGTCGAACTTTACACACCAAGCTAACCTTCCCTCCCCCCCTCGTGTTTGCCGCTCCTCCCTCTAGTTGTTGTTGTTCCGTGTCGGAGAAACTTGGGATGTTAGGAAGTTGTCAGCTCTGAACTTCCGGTTATTGTTCTTCGTCCGCCCGACTTTACTGATACGTGCTGTTCTTTTTTCACCAATAAATATCGACGGCCGCCAGTGTGCGAGGCGAACTGAACCGCGTTTTGTTTGCGGCCCTCGTAAACTTTGCGAAATATCGAACCGATGTGTGTTGTTACTTCCCGCGGTGTGTGCATGTGTGTGTTGTGAATTGGTAATGCCACATCTCCGCACCTACCTCTGGATTTCCCGTAATGTTGATACGGCAAGACCAACCCTTTAACTGTCTTCTGCTTCCAGGAAGAGCGGATACGTCACAGAGACTCTGAGTTGAGCTGGGGATAAAATTTTTTTTTTCCTCTTCTACTTTTCCTGCTTCATCTTGTGCGTGCGTGTGCGTGCGTGCGTGCGTGTGTTACCTTGTCAGCATCATGGCTTATCGCCGCAAAGGAGACACGATTGAGGGACACCAGGGAACAGCGGAAGACAATCCTAATCACATCGTCTACCGAAAGGTAAGCTAAATGATTCTTGTTTATAGAACGATAACGCACGTATTAATTTAAAATGTAAATATTAAAAAAAAAATGAATCAAATGCATTTAGTGTTTGTTTGATGCAACGTCATGAGTTTATCGTTGAGAATTATGAACCATAAGTTAGTTATTGAAGATTATTAATCATAAGTTAATTGCTCAGCAGCATGAATCGCGAGTTAATTGTTAAAAATAAATTAATTACGAGATAATTTTTAAGAAATATGAATGAAAGTTTAATTATTAAGTAGATAAAATTATTATTTAATAGTTAAGTTATAATTTTAAGTAGAAATAGTTAAATTATATGATACACCATTTAATTATTTAGAGTTATGACTTATATGAGAATTGTTGGGAATGCTATGATCAATGGAGGAGGATCAGGAGAGAATACCCTTGGAGGGTAATGGATGGCAATGCTGTAGCCAATGAAGTTCTAACTGAGGCTCGACTATTGCTGTTACCCTCCTGCCATGATCAGAGCTTTAATAATAGCTCACTAACCTTATCCCTACACTGTCCACTACAGATAACGGGGAAGACGAAAAACATTCTTGCTTCGCCCCTTTAAGCGAGTCCTTATAAGGACATAATCAATGGAGGTCGGAAGCTACCCTTGGAGGGTAATGAATGACAATGCTGTAACCAATGAAGTTCTAACTGAGGCTTGGCTATTGCTGTTACCCTCCTGCCATGATCAGCGCTTTAATAGCTCAATAACACCTTATTCCTACACTGTCTTCTACAGATAACAGGGCAGATGAAAAGCATTCTTGCTTCGCCCCTTTAAGCCGGTCCTTATAAGGGCTATAATCAATGGATCCGTCCACACCTGGCGATCAGTCGTCTACACGAAACTATCACAACTCTAGAGAAATGGTTCTCGGACTGGAGGATACAAGTAAATCTCCACAAAAGCACAACTATACTATTCACCAGACGCAAAGCCCTCATCCAAGATGACATTCATCTCCTCGGAAAAAAGATACCTTGGCAGACTGAAGCCAGATACCTAGGAGTACAGCTGGACCAAAAACTAAATTTCAACAGCCACATCAAACTCATAGGCACAAAGACATCCAGAGCCATAGCCCAGCTCTACCCTCTGATCAACCGCAACAGCAAACTGAATACATGCAACAAGCTGCTACTGTACCAGATGGTAATACGACCAGTTATCACATATGCATTCCCTACATGGAGTCACACATCCAAATCCAACATTCTGAAACTACAGAGGATACAAAACAAGTGCCTGCGGATGATCCTGAATGCCCCATGGTTCGTCAGAAACACGCAGATCCATAGAGAAACCAGAACCCCAGACATCCACTCCCTCCTTCAGGACCAAGTCAAAAAATTCTTCATCAAAGCACACTCTCATCCTAACCCACTAGTCACACAAGCTTCCAGTTACAGTGAACATGACTATCACAAACATAAAAGACCCAAGGCAATCCTGCTCTCAGCAGAACAGAGCTAACCCCATAGTTCATAAAGTGCGAGCATAAGGCTCACAACCCCCCCCCTACTCCCCCATCAAGCTTCTCGACACAGACAAAGGGGAAAACAAAAAAGCATTTTATGCTTCACCCAGCAAACCAGTAACGTTGTTGTTATAATCAATGGAGTTTTAACTGAGAGTCAACTATTACCGTTACTTTTCATTTATCATTTTTAAAGTTGATGTCTTTACTAATTTCATGGAAGTGGCATCCTTACGATGGCTAAAATATCAAGATATATTCATTTATTCATTCATAAAGATGCTAAATTTGTTTAGTTGCTTGCGTAAGTTAGAACATAATGCTTGTTGCTATGCCAACGAAAATTCTACCACGATGTTTTCGTTTGAATGAAGGAAGTATTTATAAACTGATTTCAAATTACAGTTGTTTAATGAATTAAAGCCGTGTCAATTTGATTGTCAAAAGATACCTGAGTTCTGATTCTTACATTGAGCGATCTTGAAATGTGTGTTGCGGTAGAATATCAGATTGCGTACTGATAAGATTTTCAAGGTTTCGAACACTGGAGAATTGAGTTCAGGGTCAGCATGCGCTCCTATAAAATTTCTTGATAGTTTCAAGGAAGACTTTGAACCAATTGATGATCTGCGTTTTCGATCAACTACGAATAAATTAAATATTTTGATCTCATTATGGTGTACTATCCTGTTCAGTTTTTCTTATCATTCTGGTACGGTTTCTTGTAATGTTTATCTCTATAAATTATCATAAAACAATTTGAAGAACATCCGGGAATTTTTACTTTACACGTCTCTTATTGTTGACTTTGGTGATAATGGAAATTTCCTGGTTTAGTCAGTGTTTGCTACGTCGTTAATATATTATTGCTAGAGTTAGCTAAGGAAGGGTTGTTGCTATGTTCCAGATACTGATTGTTGTCTTCGACAACAATACTCCTTTTACAACAAATAGTATTTTACTTTTGTTCGTTTCAGAAAAACACGTGATTGTAATTTTTATGTTTGTCGTGTGCTCACGTGAGCAATTTAAACATCGTTTGGTATGTGAAAATTCTGAAATTTACATATTAAGCAGAGCAAATTATGAAGTTACGTTTGCTTTAACTGTCAATTGGAACTTCATATACACGTTAAATTTAACAAATAATTGGTTAAACATTTTAATTGTATTAAAATAACTTTAATGTGTCATGAAGGATACAGAAATATAAATTTTTAAATTCTTGTCCGATTACACTGAACCCAAACACACTCGTGTTTGAACATAATTTTAACTCAACAATTCTTTCGCTACGATCGCTTAAAACAGCCCAGAAAGATTAACAAGGAAAAAACAAGATTCTTCCACTTTAGTTACGATGTTTAAGTAAATTTTCCATCTTTTTTTTTTTTTTTTGCTTTAAGAAACCTTGACGATATGAAATGTCTTGTGATGAAAAAAATTTAATCAAAATACGCATTGAATGGCTCAAAGAATTTAACATAAAATAGAACGTAACATCATTTTCTTTTGCATCGCATCCCATTAGCTTCCATTCGATCAAAGCTTTCCACTGTGGCGAGATCAGTTGAATGTTTCATTGATTTCACACATGAATTTAATATCTCGTGTATGTAAAAGTTCGAAGGTTCTTGCAATATAATAAGGCAAGACCGATCAAACGAAGCAGCAACGCCTCAAATCCTGTTCGTCCCTTGCTGATCAATATAAACCAATCAATAAACGCTATCCGTCCGCCACCTTCCTCACGTATTCAAAGAATGCATGTTCAAGTATGGTGAGCGGTCTTTTTAGATGAGCCAACACAAAACAAATGAATAAACTGATTAACAAAGGTTTTACGGAGCCGTTTACAAATTAAATTTAGTGCATATGGAGTTGTTTATTTCTTTGAGTTTGTTACCTTTAGCATTCTATTTAAAACAATCTTTATTCGTTTAAACTACAGGACTACTTTCCTTTAATATTTAAGATTGTTCTGAAGATGTTACTGGATTTTAACTTATATTTACGTTCTCGTATATATTTATATGATTTTATTGTTTTATTATATTGAAAATTGCTTCATTTTTTTAAATTCTTTTTTTTTTACGGAAATAATGCTTTCTTTTCTTTTTTGCTTTCTTTCAATTTCTAACCCCACAATACCTCGTATGAAATTGGCTAACTCATCTTCAGTGAAAATTTTCATAAAGATTCTTTCCATCTTAGACAGGATTCGAATTCGGGTCTTCCAATCAAATGTTTTCAAATCACATTCTCCTGGGTCTATCTGCCCCTCTTTTTCCATCCAGTTTTCCTTCTAATGAATGCCTTCTTGTCTGGTTAGATGTCCAAAATATTTAAGTTTTCGTTCTATAATTATTTTCATTAATGTTCTTTTCATTTTTGCTTTCTTTAAAACATCTTCGTTTTTCATTTTCTCTGTCCATGGTATTTTCAACATTCTTCTGATAATCCACATTTCGAAAGCTTCTAATTTTTTCTCCGCTTCTTTATTTAGAGTCCAAGTTTCACTGTTGTAAAGAAGGCTTGACCAGATATAGCATTTTATTAATCTTTTTCTTGTGTCGATATTAATGTTTCTGGATGTTAGAACAGTTTCATATCAATAAAGGCTTTTCTTGCTATCTCTATTCTTGTTTTTATTCCTTTAAGGGAATTTCCTCTGTCTGTAAACATTTGTCCCAAATATATAAAAGACTAAACCTGTTCAATTTTCTTTTTGTTAACAGTTATGTTCAGTTTCTTATTGATTGGTTCTTTTGATATAATCATGCACTTTGTTTTCTTTAGGTTAATAATTAGTCCCGTGTCTAAGCTTCTGTTGTAAATTTCTGTGATTAAGTTTTGAAGATCATCTTCAGATTCAGCTATAAGAACTGTGTCATCTGCATACCTGAAGTTGTTGAAGTTCCTACCTCCGACTTTTACACCCTTCAGTTCTGAAATATTTTCAAAAACTTGCTCACACTATATATTGTACAGTAATGGTTGCAGTTCGCTGTGGTAGGTGGGTTGAGTAGTGGGGGAGGAGAATTTTGGAGTGGATGTCCTCCCTCAATGAGTCTTTGGAGGTGTCACATAATAATAACAATAACTGCATAATCCTATAGTTAACCAGATAGCGGGCATATAAATTTCTACCCGGTAACTGTGGGTTTTAATTCTACGAATTAGTGTTATTTAAAGAAAGAAAAACTGCCAATAATGTAACAGCTTGTAGCTTGAATGATGTCGTACACCTCTATGGGCTACGTATTGCTGATCGTTGGCGTGACCTTTTCAGAAAGACAACATATCATAATGATGTTTCCGAAAACATAACTATAAATCATTTCAGTTTCTGTATGTCATACGAATCCAGAACAGCTTTGTAGCACGACAATGAAGTCATCATTAACGCACTATGATGAACTCGAGGGAAAAAAGTTCTTTGCTAGGAGGGAAGAAAAAGCGAGTTGTGAAAGACGGTAACCATTAAAACGTGTTAATATTTTAATTGCATAAAACCGGAATAAATAATTAATAATATTAGTTGCAGATCATCCCACTTAGCTACCGTTAGAGTATATTAAACTGGAGCTAAACTCGGATAATTATAAATGTATAAAAAAATTACGAGTAATATGGGTATTTCAAAAAATCCCTTTCCTCAATGGGAAAAGTTCAAGATGGTCATTTCTGTTTAAATCCGGTTTGTACAAAAGAATCTAACAGCTTTCTTCAATAGCCTTTTCAAACTAGAAATGACTATTAAGGAGGTTCTGGTTTTCCTGCAAATCGATCCAATGACTGAACGAGATTATGTCCTGAGTAAGATCAGACTGTTAATAAGGACCGTATCCTTGTTGTTTTACACAAACAGAAGACTATCATCCTGTCTGGTCAAAGTAATGGATTGCACATTGTGTGATTCGGTACGCAACACTGGATCAAAGTTATGCTTCGGAGAACGTAAGAATGAATTCAACTTGAGGGCAAATTTATCAAGTGGCAAAGATGATCTAAGGTCTCTTGGGAATTAGATATGGAAATCTGTTGTTAACGTCCGGAGAAGATGGAGCATTATGACCATAAACCAGTGATTCTCATCCTATGGGGCACGTCCCCTTTGGGGGACGCGAAGAAAGTGGAAATCAAAGGAAAAACTGATAAACTACTTTATACTGAAACAAAAGCATTGAATGAAACTATTTATTGATACGAAAAATACACTCTGAAAATAAAATAATAAAATGTATAAAATTCACTGTATTGAATAAACTAGTTATGCTCAAGGGAACATATCAATATTGCAAAATATACCGAGCAACTAATTAAAACTAAACAATAACAATGAATCTAAAAATGAATGGCTTCCTTGGGCTTGTGTTGCGGAGCAAAGCTTTTCATATGATGGTGATACGTTGGAAATTGACGCTCTTAGATCTCTTTCTATATTTAACTGAGATCTATATTTTGTTTTACGGCAGCCACTGCAGAAAACCCCGATTTCACAAAAGATAAGGTGTTAGAAATGGCAAAAGTGCACAAAACGTCTTGACTTTAATGCAAAAAATTCATCATCAACGCCTGCCCAAATTCAAACAGCGATTTAGATGCAAATTGTCTTTTGATTTCACTTCTTGACGCGAAGTCTATAAATTGTTCCTCTTCTTCAATCGAGAAACCTTCAGGGGTAATTTGAAATGGTTTCTAACCCACTCGTACATTGCCGTTATTTTGTCGTCGGTTATAAAATAGTTTCTAAAATATTTTGTCAACATTCTTAAATGATTTTCAATAGTTGCAAATAAAACTTTGATGGGTTGCGCTTCTACCTTGTAGGTTTTGATAAATTCATCCACACTTGCAAACATTTCTAATTTTTGTTGCTTTACCTTTTTAGTTCCATGACTCTAGTTTTTTACAAAAAAAAAGCATTAACTTTGTCACTCATCTCTAAGATGTGTATTTTTTTTCGTTGGATTTGTAGGTTTAATATATTGAGTTTCTCGAATATGTCCACCAAATAGCCAATTTCATCACAAATAAGTGGTCTCTAAATTTCTCTGTTTCTTTGTGATTTTCTTTCAAGAATGTTATTATATTCTTGGAAGAATATAATTATTTCGTTTCTTAATTCGTAAACACGTTGTAACATTTTCCCTGTGATAGCATCTTGTCTCTCAGTAAAATAGTAATAACTCTAAATGCTCCACTCCAGCCATGTTTTTGCAAAGCTCAAAAAGCAATCTTGATTTTAAGGTTCTCACTTTTATGTAATTCACCACGATTATAACTGTTGTTAATAATATTTAGACCAGGACTCATTTCCTTTTCAGCCATAGCTTCTATATGAATCATGCAATGCGTTGAAATACATTGTGAGAATTTTTCCCTCACAAGGTCTTGTAAACTTTTAAACCTTCCAGACATAACTCGAGCACCATCAGCGCAAATTCCAACACAATTTTTCCACTGTATGTTTGCCGTGCATATAAAAATCGTCCAATAATTTGAACAAATCAGGTGCTGTGGCTCTTCTTTCTATTGGTTTACAAAACAGTAACTCTTCAACTCCTGATAATCCATCGCAAAAATCGAACATAATCTCCGATTTTTGCGATGGATTATCAGGATAATTTGCGATAATGTTAGTAAAACTTTCTCCAAGCATAGTTTCCACAATATCAATCACAGCTAGCAGAATTAGGTCTTCTCCGATAGCGTAGAGCTTTTTGTATACCTAGCTGTTTTGTATGCATCTTTGTAAGAAGCTAGTAAAGTTTTTTCATTTACAAACAAAGCTTTTTTAATGCTAGATTTTTGCTTTTCAAAATATTTCAGTCAGCGACGACGGCCTCTCGAGGTTTGTTAACATACTGCTTATGAAGTGTTTCCAAATGTCTTTTAAGTTTATTCGGTTTCGTGTTATCAGCCGCCAAAATTCTCGAACAAACAACACACACAGTGGTCTTCCTTCATGATTTATTTGTTGAAGAATTTGTGGACGTCGATGCTCCACAGTCGTCAGATGCCCGCTTACGTCCAATCAAAAATTTATCCATTTTTCTACACTAGAAAAGATTGTTTTTATACCGTCTAGTACAGTCGTTGCGAATAGAAGCAAAATAACGCCGACCATCGACTTTTCACTTTTGCAGGGTTACTGCCATCTTGTCATTTCAAGCCTTATTTATGCTCGCAGAAACATTTGCGAGATGAAATCCCAAATGTTTCCGAAAGGATTCATAAAACATTCCGATTGAGTAGTACATTTTGCCAAAAATGCAGATCTTAACTTTGCTTAAGTAGGGAATTAAAATATAAAGGAAGAAATTGAATCCTAAATTAAAATGAAATCGAAGAAGGAAATAAGTATTAGATTGTACTATGTTTAAAGTATTGTCTAAAATAGATGGAAATCTTAAACTTTCAAAAACATCAATATTAAGCTATGCCATGTATAAAATCGCGTATTGTCGTGCGAACGAAAGTTCAAAGGTTGCAGTTTGACCACCAAAGATGATAACGAACATTGAGTAGGCATTCGTGGAAGGCGCTCGAAATTCGCGTTCCCCGAATAGAGCGATCCTCGTTCAGCGAGGAGGTGACATCGTTCGGTGACAGCAAATAGGAAAGCGTTCGTAGACAAGCTTGGAGTACGGAAGAGGGCGCTATAGAAGAGTTTAAAAACGAACTCAGATGGCTTGAGACTCTCTCTTTTAGCTCCTTTTACGTTTCTGGTTGTGTTGTTCAAATTGTAAAGTTCTTAGATAATTAATAAACATGCTTTCCCATGTATACCTGAGTTTGTCTGAGTAAGAGATTGAATTTTACCACTCACGAAAATATCGAACCTATGCTTAGAGGGAAAAGGGTAATTTTGAGATTGTGAAGGCCATGACTCTATAGTGAGAACTCTGAAATTTACTTACTTAAACTATATAAAGTATTACTTGATTTCTGGGAAGGTTTCTCTGGATAAGAATTTCTATCTTAGAGTTCTGACTGGCGCAGCATAAACAAATAAATTTTGTGAGCTCAAAACGGGAAACGGCCCCAGAAGGTTAGTTTAGAAGTTATGTCTTAGTAGGCACAAAGGAGAACAATAGAGGTGAAATATAGGCGAAAATGACGACGTAACACGTTAATAGTTTTATTCTCTAATGAATACGACTGCTTAGCTCCAGCCTAGTGGTATTCAACTACCTCCAGTGGTAGTTGAGATAGAATTGATCTCCAGTTTCGCATATAGTAAGTTCAACTTGTATTGCATTTTCTTATTAACCTTACCATTATGTGGCACTGAAGATGGTTGCGAAGCGTGGTTGAAAATTATGCTATAAATAAGTTTCGTAAGTGTAATCAGTCTGATATTCTTATTAACTGGGTCATTAAGTTCCAGTTGACTCTTACATCGGAACAAATAAAAACCCACTGTTGCACAAAATACCAAATTTTCGATAAATCACGTTGTTATAACATATTCTGATTCACATCTTCAATCACGCACACGCAATTATTCGTTATCGATCGATCGCTTATACATTAATGAAAGGGGAAATTCCCTCCCACTTTTATAGCATTCTTCAGAATTAAATAAGGGATGTTTAGTATGGAGAGAGGAAATAGAGCAACCGTCATTCTGGGTTAGATAATGAAGGCAACCATAATGAAGATTGCATTTCAAACAGTTAATGGGTTTTACAGGCACGATAAGAGCGCACACCAGCGGAACGCCAAGGAATCATTACGATCCGGAGCATCTAATTAGGTGCCCCTGAAAAGATGGGATGTTCTGTATGCTGGGCTGTTATGCGGGGAAGTATATTTTCTGTTTTAACTAAATTGTTCACAAGATCTGGTAATGCTACGGACTTCAAGGATTCACTATAACACACACACACACACACACACACACACACACACACACACACACACACACACACATAGTTATTATTACATCTAATGATAACCTGTTAGCGTGTTCATCAGGTCAAAGCTAAGCCTTCTCTATGTTACCTTGATTATTGGAGAAGTAACACCTAAATGCTGTAATTAAGGAATGATGTAGCATATTGTCGTTCGTATAGTTTGCAGAATCTAATGTTGAATCCTATATAGATTCGTGTGTATTGTTGATTTAATATCTAACAGTGGCGGCTCGTGTCTTGAAATTGTGGGGGTGCTGCAACTTTCGAAATATACATACACACTTTATCCAAACACAGTGTATATGTGTTTGGATAAAATATCAAAATTATGATAAAAATTAAAAAAATATGAAACATGAAAAAATATTGTTTATTATCGATAAAATTATACAGTTTGGTATAATTCAAAATTACTTGAAAATAAAATATATTCTTCTTGTTTTGTTTTTTTTTTTCATGAAAAAATATTGTTTATTATCGATAAAACACAGTTTAGTATAATTCCAAATTACTTAAAAATGAAATCAATTATCATAACCCTAATAATGTTCTATAGTTATGTCTTTAATTGTAATGTCCGAATATTTAAAGAGACGGAGTAAACACGATAAGCACTACGAACACTCTACTACTGGCGCAAACTGCATTAAACAGCAGTGGAACCGCATTACGCTAATAGCTCGCATCTGACTATGACGTGCATATGCTTGCGCGCGTAGCAATATGACACTGTGGTAAACACAGTGCTGCTAGTGTCCTCGCTCTCCTAAGTGCTACAAGATGGATTTTTATTATTTTTAATACAAAATAAGAGAATTGTATAGGATTGTTGAAGATAAAATTAAATATGACAAGCAAATATAAATAAATTAATAAATATATTTTATATATCGAGAAAAATTGGGGGTGCTGCAGTTCCGCAGTGCCTATGCACGAGCCGCCCCTGATATCTAATAAGGGATTTCATGCAAACATGATCACCGATAACATAGTCTTCTTCTATAGATCAATCATAAATATGTTCTTCTTAGTTTATCCCTGTGTGTGTGTGTGCACGTGTGCATGCTAAGTGAAATTTCGAAACTTCTACATAATGGTAGACGTTTTACTGTCTGAAAATGAATTGGTATTTTTCTTTCTTTTATTTTGAGATGACTAGAACATCTTCGTTTATCTCATTACCCATGTTAAAACTTCTGAGTTTTTTTTCTATTCATTCTGCAAGTCTGTTTTTCATTTATTATTGAACATTTTTATTTGCAGTATGTCTTAGCATCAACATTTTTGGGTGTTATTATTCATATTAAACGAGTATTTTTAAATGTATATTTTCAAAAACAAACAACAAACGGCAAAAATTACTAAACCATAGTTAAGATGTTAATTATCACTAATTAGATTAATTGGCAATTAATTAAATGTCATCAATCCTTGTGAGCATTTTGTATACTTAAATTATTGATCTAATCTTTCACGTACTGTAGCGATCTATAAGAGTACACCTGGAAAAAAAATCATATACACCGGCTTTTATTTTGAACCGCTGACCAGAAGGAGATCAGCCAGTTCATGTCACTTGTACACATACGTCAACACCAATAGTGACTGCCTTGCCCATCGAATAGTGGGTTCACTAGTCACTTTTATAATGTGTTTGCTGGTTGGCGATGTATCTGAGTAGTTGGATCAAAACCATTCCCAATTAAACTCCCACCTTACTAAGACACTACAGCAACCCTCTTTATTAAGAAAACATTCGGGAGAGTATTAATAATCTTCACGGTCAGGAAAATATATCAAATTACAGAAAAAGAGCGATAAAGTCTCAGCAAGAATTTATTTTCTGTTTGACTATCTGTAAGTAAAAAACGAAGCATCTTTTAGTGACTGGCAGTTTGCATAGTTAGTCAAAAGAGGTAAGAAAGAATTGTGAAGAATTTTTGTTTCCTCATTAACAGACTTCAAGATAAACAGTGTAAGATTAGCCTGAAATGGGTTTGACTGCGAACAGCGTATGAAAAAAAAATAGGTTTGAATTAGTATAATGAGAAGTTGATGATAATAAATCGGTGTTTTTAGAGACCTATATTGTGTACTTCAATTGTGTACTTCAATTGTGTACTATGACTTAAATCATAGATAGGAGTATGAATATACGTAGAGGAAGGCTAACAAAGTTTGGTACAACTATAACAATGTTAATGTTACGTATCTAAATTGTGTTTTAACTAATCCTAAAATGACTTTAATAAAATCGCATCCCAAAAAGAAAGAGAACGTCGTATTTGAAAGACCACCGGTGCTTTCTTTATGTGGCATATCCAGTCAATTCATAATTAGTGAAAGTCTAAATTGGTTGCGTATCGTTTTACATGAATTTATACATTTTTACAGTAATAAAGATTTCGGCTCATGCATAAAAAGCAAAATTAATTACATACAACAGATGGTGCAGATCACTTTGTATGCAACCCAAACTCCGCTGTTTTTCGACAAAAAGAGCTGACTAAGAATCAATAGCATGCCTTTAATTTAAACTCATTTCTTAACTATCGCTAGTGTTGTAATTAATATAAAATACCCACTTGTGTTTACCCAGGATTCAGTAGAAATCTACTACCTTTCATTTTTTGTTTTTGCTTCTACCTATTAAACTTACTAAAAATGTGTTTAATTTTGCACATCACTGAAACGAAAGAATGTGTAAACTCGTTAGCATATTAGCCGACTAAATAAAAATATATTTTATCTCAAATCAATCCAATAAACTGTTTCTGTTGTTTTGTTAGTTTCCGGAAACTATTTGGCTTCAACCCAATTTATTTTTCACCCGAATCTTCAAAGTTTTTTTTTCTGTCTTTTTTTTACTTTCTTTCAAGTATGCTCGCACAATTTTTGAGATACTCAATGGAGTAATTCTTTTAGTTACCATTTTTAGTTTTATTTCCATTACTGACATTTTTTCCTTACTATAAATAGAAGCTAATATTCAGTGAAAATCTATGGCTTCTATGGATGTCTGTCTTGTATCTTCCATCTTCAAATGGCTCAGATTCGTTATAGATAATGACAATTTCGTTGTAGATAATAAAAACTAGTAAAGAAATTGTTTATTGACTGGAAGCTTGTACAGTTAGAAAGTGCGTGTAATGCGTGTTATTGTCAATAGTATCACGTGTTGCCAAACAAAGAAAAATAAATAAATTCAACTCGGCTTTTAACACTTTCCTCTATATCGTTTAAGATCAGAAGCACTTTGAACTCTTTTTTTCCACAACTTCTTCTTTGCGATTTTGATTCCAATGGGAACAATTTTTGTCTTTTGAAGTTTTATTTTCTTTCTAATTTTAATTAACTTCTTACGACTTGTTGAATCATAAAAAGAGATGTTTACGTGTCTTATGACTTCCTTTTTTATCTTTTAACCAATCTCAAAGCATAATTTGTTTTTTCTGTCTGACTGAAATTAATTCCATGTTGCTCATCTTTCGTTTATTCATTCCTATATTTTTAAATACTGAAACGATGTCCATACAAATGTAAATCATCAACTCAGTGTGTTGGGTTATTCTATCTCCAATTACAATTAGATACGCTGGAACATGGCACTGATTATCTGAACTCTGAAATAATAATCAAACAAGATAACAGATCATCATAAAATAAGATGAAATTAGATAATAAACTCCTATCTTAAAACTGGAAATAAAAATGCCTAGATTTAAACTATCTTTTTTATTGGCCATGTGATTTCAATGTGAACGCGAGCAAATTTCCTGCCCTTGGTAACTCAGCATGCCAATACCAAGAAGATCGTGTGTGTGTGTGTGTGTGTGTGTGTGTGTGTGTGTGTGTGTGTGTGTGTGTGTGTGTGTGTGTGTGTGTGTGTGTGTGTGTGTGTGTGTGTGTGTGTGTGCGTGCGCGCTAGAACTACCTGAAATATTATGTTCTTATTTTTATAACAGCTAGGAAACTGAGTCGCGATGTATGTGTTTGTATTTTGGTTTCAGATAACAAGAATCGGTTATTCTTTCACCGTAAACAAGTTGCCAAGTGGACAACAAGCTCTCACTGTTGCTATCTTGTACGAATTTACTAGTGATGCAAGACATTTATTTATCTGGAAACGGATGCTCTGTTACTTTTTTTCTCCTTTTTATTATTATTATTATATTTTTTGAAATCTGTCTCGTTGTTTTGAGAAGTTCTATTCATGCGACTGCATTCTTGCAGACGGAGATATACGGGTATTAAAACCCATTGATTTTGTGTCTCCTGGAAGTAGATTCTTTTTTTTTACCAAGCGATTCTCTGTAGAAATACGTAGCAACACGCACATAGAATATCGCTTTGTAGTGCTTGTCTAATATGATTTTATAGCTTTCATTTCAAGTGTATTGTAACAGAAACATGGAGTGATAAGAATAAACAAAAGAGTGCTTTGGATTATCCACTATTTAATTCATTGAACAACGATAATTCTTATTTAATTCATTTGGTCAATAATCCATCACACTTATTACGTAACAATGCTCGCGACTGCAGACGCAGTTCGTGAATTAATACTCCCACGTTTTTTGCTCGCAACAATGCATCATTTAAGTTGCACTTGGAGTAGCTAATAAGTCAAATACTTTGATTTAGGACATCCAGAATACTTTCCTAATAAATTGATAAAAAACGTGACTATTAGTACGCTGTGCAGTAGTGTGTCTTTTAAGTACATTTTGCAAATACATCGGCGTCTATTATAGTCTACTACATAGTTTTCTGCATAGATTCGTCTGCATATCAAATGCAAATGCATGTCCTAAACTTGATATTTAGACTCTGTATTAAAATTTACAGAATATTATTAATTTGGATACCGTAACTCGACTATATCTAGTGATACAACTAAACAAACATATCAAAACGATACAAAATGTCTTGCAAATAATAATAAAGCTATGTGGATTAAGTAAACAGCTACAGCTATCGGACATGGGGTGAAAAATTCCACGTGCAATCTTTGAATAACGTTCAAAATATTAAAGACGGATAATAGTGTGCACATTAATTTGTCTAAACGAGTTATATGAAAGCATTTAGTTTATTTCTACGATGAAAGGCAGACGGTATTATTGATTCCAGCAGGATGGAGCAACTGCCCACATCTCCGTACAAATATGGCTTTATTGATGGAGATGTTTTAATGAAAAAGATATTTCGCTGGTCCCAAAATTATACATTAACATTATCTTGTTTCTTCAATTTGAATTTGACGGTACAAGATAAATTAAAAGAATTTACCGACATATCTGAACTTAACTGGGCTACTGGAACATCACGACAACACGCTACTACCCATCTAGTAGAGTGTTGGACTTCCACATTGTCACCATGTCATCCATCGAGCCATATTGTCACCATGTAGGGCAATATCTGGTCCGAAACAGTACCCAGGTAAGAATTATCAGTTGTGTTCAATGGGGATGCGAGGAGCTAGTGATGTCCATGCAAACAGTCCGTATACCAGGATGCCACCATCAGGCTCTTTCCGATCAACCATGTCTGATTGGCCGGAAACAGGCTGGGTAGTCATAACGTTTTGGCTCATGAGTCAACTACAGAGTGTAATAATGGTGCCATTCTTGTCTTCCTAGGAAGTATTCAAATTAATATGTAAATAATGACTGAAGATTTCAGAGGAATACTGAAGTTTAGTTTTTTTTTTTTTACCCTTTTTTCTCTTACGAAATATTTCTTTCCGAAACTACACCCTCTGTTCCAAAAAGAAATCGAACGTTTAGAAAATAGAAGACACTAGTGACGCTACCTGTCGTATCTTTTAGTTGTCGAAACCGACAACCTTCATTAGTGTTGTGTCAACCGTTTATGACATTTTTGTTCATTAGAAGCCGAGTTATAATGCCAAGAGTGACAGCGTGTTTTGACGAACGGTCGGAAAATGAGTTTCAAACAGAGAGCTGCGATTCACTTTTGTGTTAAACTTGGTAAACGTTTTACCCAAACGCATCCAATGCTTCAAAAAGCATTTGGTGATGAATGCTTATCCCGTACTCAAGTTTACGAGTAGTTTAAGCGATTTCAAAGTGGTCGTGAGACTCTTGAGGACGATGAAAATCCCGGCCGTCCAAAAACTGGACTGAGCGAAGTTAACATCCAAAACGTGCGTGATTTCATCAAAGAAAACGCGAAATCGTCCGCGAGATTGATCGAAGATGAATTGGCGATTCCAAAATCCACTGTGCACAACATTTTGACCGAGAGTTTCGGCCTTCGTAAATTGAATTCGCGATTTGTTCCCCACAGGTTGACCGACGACCAAAAAATGTATCGAATTGAACACAGCAAGGACCTCGTTCAAACCGCTTGTAAGGACTCAAACTTCCTTGAAACGATCGTTACTGGTGACTGACGAAACGTGGTGCTTTGAGTATGAGCCCGAAACAAAGCACCAGAAGTGGAGACCACCAGACGAGGGGAATCCGAAAAAAAGTTGCTTGAAGAAGTCAAAAATAAAGACAATGCTGATTTGTTTCTACGATTCCAAGGGCATTGTCCACAAAGAATTCATTCCACCTCGCCAAAGAGTTTTATCTCGAAGTTTTGAAGCAAATGATAGCGAGAATTCGTCGCGTACGGCATGAATATCGTGACGACCGACCGTTCATCAAAACACGCTGTCAGTCTTCTCACAATAACTCGGCTTCTAATGAAACAAATGTCATAATCAGTTGACACAACACTTATGAAGGTTGCCGCTTTCGACAACAAAAAGATACAACAGGTGGCGCCACTAGTTTTTCTTCTATTTTCGAGAAGTTCGGTTTCTCTTTGGACAGAGGGTGTATTGTTTTGGTTTTTCTTTTATCTTTAGAAGTTGTGTAGCAGAACGTAACTCTTTTAATCTCCTGGTAATCATCCTTATGTAGTCAGTAATGAAATCCAATTGATTATAGATCAAATGGGTTGACTAATGAACTGCTATTATCTTAAAATCGGATACAGAATAATTAATGACGTCACTGCGATATCATTGTAACCACGTGACAATGTCATTGTATTGTGGAAATATTCGTAAGCTTAAGAGCATCGTACAAAATTACAAATTAGAAAAAAAAAATCCATGTAAAATAGTATTTCTTGAACAAATCCCTTAAGGAATTTAATATAAGATGTGATCTCATTAACGTAATTATAAGATGATTTCATTAATTAACGAATGAAGTTCTTTATTTAAGATATTTTATTGAGGGAGTTTAGCTTTTATGGTTAAGAAAATATTCTTAGACATTTCTCGATAAGATGAGCAAATCTGCTTCTTAAACAGTGCTGTAATTGTTTAATGTGGTATGTTCTCGGTTCTCTGAACGACGCATTTACGGCCTAACCTTGCTAACGATTGAAAATTTCATGGTAGCTGCCTTATCTGATTATTTTACCGCTTGGCGATTGCTGCGATAAAGGCAAAGTCTAGAAAAGTATTTTCATCTTCCCTTCTGCCCACCCACCCCTTATCCCTTTCTTTAACATTTCGTAACGACTGTTATCGTCGGAGAAGCGACCTAATTGCGTTTAAGATAACGTTATTATCAATTTTTCTCCCTGAGAGATAATTTTCAGTGCATGTCGTTTTACTGGTGAGGTGTAAATGTTACGATACGCTGACACAACTCACACTTTTATTCTGTACGTAAATTATTTATAAGTCTGACTTTTACTTATGCAAATATTCTTTTGGTTGAGTAGTGGATTGGCTCAATGTTTGACTGAAACATTATCATTTTGTTTATGTGGTTTTCTATAATGAATACATACATCAAAGGTTGGCAAAATTTTTTAAACAGAATAAATATACACGAGGCATTCACGGAAAAAGTTGAGTAAGGAAGAAATAATTTTATGTAAAAATATTGCTGTGCAATGTATATCCTATGTAAGCAAAAAAATTGACATTGATTTATGTTCTCGGTAAGCGAATATGATAATCACAGCTACAAATCCCCTGTGAATGTAGTTTCCCTGCATGATTTCACAGTAGTGCAGTGTTGCATTATTATCAGTGATTGAAAAATTGCTATAACCCAAAGTTAGTGTAATAACCGCATTTAAAGGGTATATTATGAACTTCTTTTGTGAATTTAAAACGCATTTGCAAAGTTCGATAATGTATATGTTAATAAAGGAGATTTATTTAAAATTCCAATAGCTGATGTTTTGAAAAGACAGAGGATTTAGAGTCATAAAATAGCTCAAGGATAAGGAAAAAAAACCATGAAATTTAAACGAAAGGGGGATGATAAACAATAAACAAGACCACAACGTCGTTCAGAAAGACTCCCTACAAAAATATATCAGAACAAAACTCCAGATGTTTGGACAATTTCCACAAGAGCGGAAATCTTTCATGTTTACAGTGGCCTATTTAAATGAAAAATATATTTGTTTTATGCGGTGAATTCACTCGATCTTGCTAATATTGAACTTCATCGAGAGAAGACTGTGTCAACGTTGTTTTCTTCTTCAATCTTGTGGTCTTCACAGTACTCAAGACTTTTTCCGAATAATTCGCCTCTATGGTACTTACACGGTGAAATTTTAGCAGCAGATACGTTGTTCCATTACAATAGTGTTACGAAAAGTATGGTTTGGGAAATAGTATTAAGATTACTACGATAAAAGAGCCAAGAGGCTATTTTTTCGTAAAAGCGGCGTAAATAAAATAATGAGGGATTTTATTTTAAAGCCGGTTACGAAACTCGGAGATCGAAATCCATCAAAATCTAAGAGTTTCTGAAACTCTTGGCTTTCGATGGATTTCGATCTCCGAGTTTCGTATCCGGCTTTAAAATAAAAAAATAAAATAAAATAAAATAAAATCCCTCATTATTTTAGTATTAAGATTATTTTAGTCAAGTCTAAATGAACATAGGATTAGGGCATGACTAATAAGTTCTGACCTCGATTGCTGTTATGAAGACTGCATCAGAGATCGAAAGTGGGCTAAATTCTATTTATTATCGTAAAGACCCCAGAGAAATAGAGAGAAAGCAGGAGAGAGTTTATTATTAACAAATGAATTTCTTTTAACATTATGAGTGACCAAATCCATCTTTTCCATCACTACAAGATATTCACTTGGAAGAAACTACATTAAGTGAAATTGTTTTTTCGACATTTTTGGAGACAAAATAGTTTCAAGGTATAAGATGCTAAATGAAGATCACCGATTGACTTTCGGATTAGTGTATTATTAATAAAGAATAAAATAGTTTCAACATAACTTGATCTAAAGATGCAATTAGCATCTTCAATACTAAATAAACAAAAGATGAGGTATCCATTCTCATACGGAGTTGTAGGGTTTTTCACCCAGAAAAGCTTCCTCGAAAGAGGCAAATCGGCTCCGTGAACACACATTTACAGAACACCCATTGGCAATAAATAAATAAAAAAACTTTAGAGGATGTGCAGCAGAGGTGCGGAATACCGGCTCCACTAAAATGCCGTGATCTTTTATCAAGGGACTCGACCTGTACTACGGGGCGGAAGAGATGAAAGGAAAGGGAATCTATTGGCTGAAACATCCACCAAATACAGAAATTCATGAAACATCGTCACTTCCGTTAAAATGCGTAGAGTGCAACTAATCTGTTCAGTTTTTTTTTTTTTTTTTTAGAATTTATTACTCAACTTTCCCCTTCGTACTCAATTCAGAAAATAAAATGATAAAATAATTAAAATCATTTCCTTGTCCTCCTATGAAAAAATAATAAAATTAAAACCTTATCATATTTTAATTGTAAATAATCAGTAAGCCATAGTATCGTAAAATCACCAAAAGAATTAATAATTACTGTATATACTTAAATATTACGGTCATATTATAGAGGGGCTACAATCAAAGATCTTCTACGCATGCTGAAAAATTTGATAAATTGTTCGATACAAAGTAAATTGCTCTTCCAGGTAAAAGCATCTACTGTGAAGAAGGAGAATTCGTATCATGTCAAGGATGTAAGGATAATTTAGTGTGAGCATTCAGAATGAAAAAAAAAACCCATCCGCATGCAGGTGTAAGGCACAATAAAGAAAGAAAAAAGCAATACATTCTATCTAGAGAAGATGAAAAATTCCAGTGTGAAAATATCATCGAATAGTTCAACAAATACGGGATAAGTATGGTAGACGAGATGCAGGATGGTATTGATCTCTTAGTAAAAAAAAAACTGAGTTTGGTTCAGTGTTTATGACAAGTTAGGAACTGAACTACAGAGCACCAAATAATCAATAAATTTAATCATAGTACGAATTCTAAGGAATTTTTAACTATCATATAAGAAACGTACAAATCCATTACAGATACTGATGGATAAAATAGATTTATTTTCTTTATGTTTTAAATAGAAATAATTTATATTAAAGTAAAAATTCTAGTTTTGAAAAATAAACATTTATGAAATATTTTATTTCATAAATGTTTATTTATGAAATAAATAAACTAAAATTAACAATGCGGAAACCAGTGCATATTGTTCATTTCACGTTAACAATATAACATCCAACTTTCTTAGTTTCATTGTTGGATGTTATATTGTTAACGTGAAATGAACAATATGCACTGGTATTGTTCATGGAATATGGAACAAGAATGCAATAAACTAGCTCGGTTAACAGAATCGACAGAACACGGTTTGTGTATAATATAAATAACCAGTGCTTGATTTAATTGAATAATAAGGACATGAGAGTTACGTCAATGAGAGTTAAGTTTAAGCGAAAATGCGCTATTACCTAAAGAAAATATTCGTCTTCTGTAAGGGAAAAATTTGAATGTTTTTCTACGAAAGAGGTTTTTTTTCTCTCGTTCCACTTGGCATGGAAACTAACCATTTTAATAAGCACGGAAGTTGTGATGAAAGTTTCGTTGTTTGTTAAGGGCTCATTAGCTGGGTTGATATGTTAGTCATCTCCTGAAATAGGGACAGTTTTTTTTTAATGTTTGAACTCGCTAGATTAGAAGATAGAACTAAGCAATGAGCCTTCCCATTCATTTGATAATTCGCCTAATAAGAAAGATCGAATTAGTGCATACTTAGATGATTTAGCACAAGCCATCGCCAGGGTTGGAAGAAAATTAAGCAGTCAATAATAATAATTATTATTATTAAAATTGCATGTCAATATTCTTTCATTACTAAAGATAAACATTTTTAGACTTTCAACAGCAATCCGACTCCTGTCTCTTACTAACTCATCCGATTTCACGCTCCGATGGTCACCGTGAATGTCTGTCTGCGTTTCTCGTTTATATAAATATATCGGAGGACAGAGTTCATCTTAATCGCCGTTATTCCGACACTCATTTCGAGCAGTAATTAATCACCACTCATTTTTAGCTGCACTCCAAACTCCCCGTGCTCACTAGTCATCCCGTTCATTAATCTCTGCTGCATCTGACCTGTGACCTATACGCTCTACCGTTAGTATTTCTAAGAAAGTGCAATCTTCAATAATTCGAAAAATGTCAATATTTCTAATTTTACGTACTTCTAAGGTCACCCACGGTATTATTATTTTGCTATAATTTTTTCCGTTTATTATTTCATTGAAATGCTATAACATTCTACAGTCCCAGTAACGACGTTTAGAACATATAAGAACAGTGACAATGCTTGAGTGAATCACTGGTCTGCATATAGAACGTGATGATGATGATGATAATAATAATCTAAACTTCTTAAATGAATCTAGTAATGTACATGAATTTTATTTATTTATTTTTAATGTTGCTCCTACCCACGGAAGGGTTTTCTAAAACCATAGTACATTCGTACCGTAGGTTGGCTAAGGATCATTTGTTTCCATTTTTATGTGTGTGTTCAACATTGCCAAATTAGGTAATCATTAAACATATATTTTAAACAATCGAGCCTCTAAATTGAAACTATCTAATTCTAATAAAACACGTCCTTTCTCTGCACTCTTATTAATGTCTTCTTGACAACATTATAATTACTATTATGCACTTAATTATCAAGAATGTCTTCGTTAAACCGCAATCCAAAAACCCCACACTATGCAGATTATTATTATTATTTTCATTTAATAACTTAAATCACGGCACTTATTCTTCACGTTTCTCACATTAGTATATACGATATCAAAAGTGATCTGATGTTTTCTTTAAAGTACTCTTGGAAATACCGACCAGAACGGTAAGCGCGATTAACATACCAAATAGACTGGCCTATAATTCTAAACAACACAACCCTTATAAGGACTATCATAAAATGCTATAATGCATACGTTTTCTTATTTATGTTTTATGCATTCCACTAAAAGGTGGTATAAATAATAAAGTGATACTGTCAAAATTTTTAAGAATTTCTTTCTCTTTAGATGAAGATCCATTACTCTTTTTTTTTGTTAAATGTTGTTCTATTGAAATATTAAAAGAATATGGAAGTTATATGATAGGTATAATGTGTTGTCCTACTTTGTACCAAGTTTAAGAATTCGATATCGTAGTCCTCGTTTGGAAGCAGCGTACACGTGACTAAATATCACACATCAAGTCGAGTGCCTTGAGAAAGCATTATAAATATCTCTTGGTCTGGTGTCGTAACGTTTGTGAAGTGTCAACAGCGTTGTCACAGCAACATACTCAATGGGTATCACTTGGAGCTTCCAATCTTCGTGCATTTTCTACTCTGTGGATGGATGGACACCGTCTTGTTAATATTGACGTGGGAAATGAATAGAGGAAGAGCTATTTAAACCACTGTCATGTGAACTTTAGTATGACTTGTGATGCAATACCCTCATGACTAATGTTGAAGACACGCCTTTCCTACTCTCCTGATATTTTATATGAATAAACCAGAAATAACTAGTTGATAATACAATCAGAAATTGGTGATTTCGTTTTGTCACAGAATCAAGAACTGATTTAAAATAATGGGAAAGAATGAACAGTACTTTTGATTTAGCGAATATTTCATAATAAAAAAAAACACTTATATAATTCCTTGTAAATTTGGATTGCTTATATGATGAATTTTCTCTTTAAATCAACGGCCTTCTACCTCCTTTTTAGAAATACATATATATAATATTAAAGCAATATATAAAGTAAATTTAATTTATTTAAAAAAATTAATTTAAAAAAATAATAAAATTTATAAGCGAAATTTTCATAAATATACCTTTTTCTTTTAATATTATCTTCATAATAAATTTTTATAGTTATGATATCATATGATAGCGATTTGAGCTATTAAAGCTCTGATCATGGCAGGAGGGTAACAGCAATAGCCGAGCCTCAGTTAGAACTTCATTGGCTACAGCATTGCCATCCATTACCCTCCAATGGTATTGGATTGACCTCCATCACCTCGCTATCATATCATTATTATTATTATTGTATAATATCATTGTAAATATCATATCATTATTATTATTGTATAATAATAATGATATGATAGCGAGGTGATGGAGGTCAATCCAATACCATTGGAGGGTAATGGATGGCAATGCTGTAACCAATGAAGTTCTAACTGAGGCTCGGCTATTGCTGTTACCCTCCGGCCATGATCAGAGCTTTAATAGCTCAATAACACCTTATCCCTACACTGTCCTCTACAGATAACGGGGAAGATGAAAAGCATTCTTGCTTCGCCCCTTTAAGCCAGTCCTTATAAGGATGTGACCATAGGAGGAGAGGAAGACTAGACCCAGAGTAACGGATGGCAATGTTGTAGCCAATGAAGTCTTAACTGAGGCTCTGCTATTGCCGGTACCCAGCCATGACTAGAGCCTTTAACTCAATAACACCCCATCTACACATTTTCCTTAATCAGATGAAGGGATAAGGACTCAGTTCATCCCCCCGCCCCTCCAAAAAAAAAATGTAACCATGCTAATAAGAAGATCAGCGTAGGTACTTGGTAAACTGCTATTATGTCTTCAATGTTAAAGTTTTGGTTTTATATTTTATTTTAAAAACGAGTTAATTTATTAAACTTTTATTTTTAAAACAGGTGGTTTATTTATTAATTTCATGTTTATAAAAGAATGTGTTCGGGAAAGTTATCAGTTTTGCATTGAGATACAACCTTTGAATTCAATAGAGTTGCACAATATCCCAAAGCTCAGAATAAATTCATATACCTTCTCCCACTTCATAAAGTGGATAATTTCATTTTCATCGTTTCTTTGTAACTTTTGAAATTGCTTTTAACTATTTATACATAAACAACGTCATTATCGTATTAGTGCAACAATGAAGTCCCTTATTAATTGAAATATAAAGTTGGGAATTTCCTTTGTAAACACACCTCTGCTTTTTTCGCAATGGTGATAATTAATTCTCATAGTAGAAATGGAAGAATTGGATATCTGTTTAGGAGAAGGCAAAATACAAACTAATTACCTGCACGCACTGAATGTTTTTAACCTGAGAGTTTCTTTAAATTAGGTGAGAACTTCCTGTGTTCTTTAAGAAGAATGGAGATGCTCGCACAATGGAAAGACAAGAATGGCGAGAAAGTCTGTGGGATTCGCCATTTCCTCCAGATGGCGAGTAATGCAGAACGTAAAAAGTGGGGCTAATTGGCTAATGGAGTCCCCAAGATGAAGCTATACAGGAGGAGGAGGAGAATAAGTCCGTGCGCAGAGCGAAGCTTATAGTCACATGACTTGCAAGACGCTCGTTAGTGCGTGCTAAAAGATGTTAACGTGCTAAAGACTGCACGTTTTCGGGGATGAGAGTGTTGGGGGGGGGGCGGTTAGACGGTATGCCTTGAAAACTATTACCGTGAACCCTTAAGTTATCGGCAGACAATGTCTTTCTTATCTTTCTGTAATGTTTCTTAGCGTGATTTCCTTATCATTTCTATAGCTAACTGACGAAACGCAGTGTTTTACTTAAAACTATACAAATGTTAAGACAATTTGAAGTCAAATACGTTTGTTATTATTATTATTATTTAATCTGATATTAGTGTATTTAAACTAGAACAGTTTTAAAAGATAAATGGATCTTAAGTTGTTTTATTTGCATTATTGAGGATTTAATTTATTAAATCTTATTATTATTAAACCTTTCTTAAATTAAGTGTGCACTGGTACACTGCATCAGAAAATTGACAGTTAACTGCCTAATGATATCGTTAAATATACGATAGAACAACTACTGATCGTAGTTTTTCTACGAACACAGATGCCTGTCTCATTTGTATTGACATTATTTCAATTATAAATTTTATTGACCTGTACTTGACGATAATTTAGTTGACATGAGACGGGAACTATCCGCAATGAGTAAGTCATGAGTGCTTAAGATATAAACATACAGTAGAAAGACAGATGATTTTATATTATTGACTAAATCAGTAGAGAAAATTAATTATTTATATACAGAAATATGTTTATTTATAAATACATTTTCATATTATGTACCATTATTTAAGGATATTCACATAATTAAGCATTTATATATACTTGAATTCGATGTAATGAAACTAAGCAAATTAATTCATAAGTATATTTGGATTTGGACGCGGAAACATAATTTCTATCGTTCCTTTATTTGTAACTTATTTATTCCTTTTTATGTAACGTACGAAAATATGATAAACAACTAAATATTGTAATTGTAGTAATATTGAAATTTATTACGTAGGTCTTTTCAAATTCAAATTTTTAAAACTTAATTCTTTGCAATTTTCTTTAGAATGATAAATTTCATTAGAAGGTGTGGGAATATTAATTCACTTATTAGAGATCTAAAATAATTTAGAAACATTTTATATTTAAATTAAGAGAAATATTTTCTAATTATATAAAATTAAATAAAAAAATAATTTTCTAGTAATTGGGAATCACATGGAAATAATTAGTCAAATGTGCTGCTCGTGTTTCAATATGATGATCACTTCTTATGTGAAATTTTCCATTTAACAAGAATTGGAAAGTGTTAAAATGTATGTGAAAGCTTGATTCATGCCGATAACTGTTGAATTTCATAAATATTTTGAAGACAATTCATAAGGAACGCAACTTAAGAAGCGTTATATCGCCTTTTTATTGGGACAATGTTTCTTTGCAATATACCAGAATTGCAGGTATTATTAGCTGACTAAATAAAGAGAATTGATTGGCTTAAATAGTCACGTGATACAAACAGCTGAATAGATTTGTTCAGTGAATATGCTAAAATACACCAGAATGTAGCAACGTTAACAAACTAAACCAAAAGAGTTAATGAAAGGCAATTCGAGAACGTATATATACATTACAGTGGTGTATATCAACATTTCTCTATGTAGGTGTTTTTATAGCTGATTTTTATTGAGAAAATCCCAATACGTTTTTTATATAATAGTACTAACTGCTATTTTAAACAAATAAAAAAAAAGAAAGTTTAGACTATAAATCGGATCTGGGTTGATTTTAAACTTTTTTTTATTTAAACTCACTCAAGAATTTTTACCTCTGAAGTTTTGTAAGACCTAATGAGAATAATGTACGGGGGGTGGCCGTACATTATTCTTATTAGGTATATTAGGTCTCCTGATACGTCTTGTCCCTGCAGACTTAGGATGGACATTATATCCTTTTTACCCTAACAATACTGCACGCGTATGATACCAACGTGCGTATATCACTATTGAAACAATGAACCGTTTATACATGTATTGTTTTTCAGAATATTGCCTCTGTTTTTTTAACATTTATATTTGTATATTATTCCTGTAGAAGAGTACTAAACATGGTCGAGTTTGTAATATTAATAAACATCTTAATTTCTTCTAAAGTGTTTTTAATAGAAATTTTTAAGAAAGTTGTTTAATTTTTTAAGAAAGTTGTTTAACTAGGAAGCCGATGATCTGACTCTTCAACAATTAGTTTACTTAAGTTTGGAATTCAAAAATTATAGTTAGTAACGCTAGCTGAATTATAAATGAGAGAGAAAGAGAGAGAGAGAGAGAGAGCTTAGTAAAATAGATTTAATGTTTGATTTCGAAGTAGGTATTAACTCTAGACTAGCTGAATTAATTGTAGATAGAAAGATCCTTTAGGTGGTTAAACAAACAAGCCGAGGGATTAGATAAAAGGGATAAAGCAACGGGATTAAAGAGAAAAGTAATTACATAAATATAGTTTCTTAACAAAGATAAAAGTACGACAAAATTGGATTAAACCTTATGTTAATTACATTCATGGAATCCCAGATGATGCTAAATCCTTTGATGGTTAATTCATATACATACAGTCTGGTCTTAATATTATTGGTTTCCGATCAAATAACACGGCATCAAAGAATCTTGCAGAGGATGAAGAGACATTTGATTCAAAGCGAATCACTACTCACTCGTAGGATTTTCTATTTACTGTTTCTGGAAATTTTCCATCTGTTTCAAAGTATTTTACTGAAAATGCATTTTTTCTCGCTTCGTTTTCTTTTATTTCCGACTCCACTCCAAAGGATTTTAAAATCCATCACTGGTAGCTGACCGTTTCCCGTATAGCAGAAAGTTATCAAAAAACTCATCGATCTCTTTTCTTTCAAGCTCAATCAAGCTTACATCCTACTATATTTCAGTTAAAAGAAGCGGAGCCAATTCTAAGGCATTTTTTCCTTTTTTTTCATTTCGACATTGCGCCAAACAGACCAGCTACGATGTAATTGTATAGTCATTGAGTATTAGTTACACTGTTGTTTACAAATTTCTTTCCAAAAAAAGAAAATACTGTACTGTAATTACATTCTTTCTTTTTCAGTCATGTTGTGTATCTCCGATTATTCAGTTCTTTATAATACATTTCTTGTCTTCTTGGCAGTAGACGCTGAAGTAATTTTACTAAAAGTATGAATTATGCTTAACATTCCCTTTTATTTTATTTTATTTTATTTTATTTTATTTATTTCATTTCATTGAATTGAATTGAATGAAAAAGTGAGCTAATTCTACATTGTTTATGTGTTTAAATAATTGGTGAAGCAAGAGCTGATGCAAAGAAAAAAAAATTAGAACTAGGAAAGAACTATTAAACAAAATTACTTTTTTATATAATATTAGTGCAAGTTTTTTTTATTCTTTTCTCTTTTTTTCATTAAGATTCTATCTTACTTTCCACATTGTCAGTGATAACTTAACAACGTATTAGCACATTCAGTAAACACAGTATTAGGTACCGTAGACTCAGCATGAAAATGAGTCTAGAAATAAGCAAGGCGCATTATGGAGCCGTTCACAAAATTCAACAATAGACATTTACGTTTATTTTTCTATTAATCCCATCATTAGACATTTTTCTATTCGCAGCATATTGGTACACCGCAGATGAACAGAAAATAGAAAAGAAAGAAACTTGTTAACATTGGATTTGCAGACCTGCAAATTTTATCTTTCAGAGAGCGCATAAGATGGGAGAATATTTCAAAACACAGCAGCAAAAAGAGAAAAAAAGAAAATTTTCATCATATTCATGAAGTTAGAGAAATAATGTTGATTAGCCTCTAACCATGTTTAAAAGATTTAAATGAGATTAGTCGAACTATTAATGCCAGTTCCAATAAACACGGACCATAGAAAAATTTGTTGCAAAGTACCGCTAAATTGACTAAAGTTGACTATATTCTTTAAAATAAATTATCTAAATGCAATCGCCTCAGTAATGTTTTCATAAAGATATTCTAACGAACTTTATATAACGTAGTGCTATACGATCTTTTACAAAACAGCATATCTCGAGAGCCAACAATTGAAACTTGTGACGAAGCAATCAGCACAAATCAAAGCTGCGTAGTGCGTGGTCCATGTTACGTAGCATTCGTGCAAATCTGCAAATGACATCATAAAAAAATAACCATTGGTTAATTTTTTCTGATGCCTCCTTCGTACAGAATACAGAAAATCTGTTGTTGGATATTTTGTTTTCGAAGTAGTTTGGCATACACTGCATTGCAAAAATTATAGGGGCCTCAACGTTTCTTGAATACTGAGCACCAGGATAATTTATACATCTATTAAGCAATTTACAAAATGTTTGCATTATTTTGCGGATTACAAGATAATCATATAGGCTTTAAACTTTCACTACTGGCTTCTAGCTGCGCTTATTGATTCAATTCGTACTAGTCTCATTGTGGGTGTTCTAAATAACTATAAGTTATATTTCGTGATAGTGTCAAAACGTCATGCATGTGAGACGGTGATTGAAGGGGAACATTTGAACTTCTGAAAGCCTTGTTAAGCCCTTTCAGTACTGAATGCATTTAATGGGAACAGTAAATGTTGGAGTTAAGGGAGAGGCTAAGTAGCACGCGAAAATTTGCAGTAGAATGATGTTTATCAACAACAGGTTTATGGGATTTCCACTCATACTTAGCTTGCATTTCTAATTTACTCTAAAATATGTCCCCATTTTGAGTTTCGTTTCTAGATTGTTAGGTCGAATGCTTTTGTGATTCCAATGGAAATTTCAAAGAAACCACCACCAGAATTGAGTTTGGTGTTTAACTGATTTTTTTCAGAAAGATTTCTGGAAGCAAAAATGAGAATCGAGAATAATCATAATCAAAGGTGATAAGAATTTGTGAATTGGCGTATTAATTAGTATAGTTTTTTCCATATATATTAAATAGGCCTATTTAATTCATCAAAGCTAACGTGTATCGCAAAATTAATCTTTTGTTACCCAATCACTTAAAATTGTAAACTACATATAATACATTCAATTATATATTTATTAATCATATTATAAAATGACATTAACCCTCTCAAAGAAGAGATATCAAATCTCATCTCAAAATTAATAATAAATAATCAAATCAAATCTTCAACTTCAAAATTTTCATTCAAATTTTTTTTTTCGAACCTTGGAGTTAAAAATCGGAGTTTCCGAGGGGAAAGAAACCCTGCTTGCCAGTGTCAAAAATCGCCTAACTTGGAAATGCGCCAAAAAAGTCTGAAAAAGTTCCATGACTAGCGATGACTTCGAACCTGTAAAGGTCTTTCTGTAGTCTAGCTCTATGGAAGCAAATGGCATTGCTGCAGGGCTTCATAGACAATTCTTACCATCTCCTTTCAACTAATATTGTTAAATATTATTATATTTTATTAATATGCGGTGGCATATTAATAAAATGACGTTGTGTGCATTGTTAGATAGTGCCATTGTGTGTAGATGAAGGGTTAAGTAGTGAGGATCGTGTGGATTCTTGGATTCCCTGGAAGTACTACGTAATAATGATTACTAACAATAATGATATTACGTATGTTATTATTATAGGATGTTTGTGTAGCCCTGCGGAAATGGTGTTCGTATCCATAGAGCTAGGCTTCCGAAAGAAAGACATACGTTCGATTTCTAGTCGTCGACTAGAGGAACTTTTCCTAGGCCTTTTTTGTAACGTTCCTGAGTTTGTAGATCTTTGGCATGGACAAGGAGATTATTTCGCTAACTCAAGAATCGACTGTGGAACTCGAACTATTTCAGAAAATAATATATAGTGTTCGGGATACTAGATGGTAGCAGTTTTCTGCCATATTCTCCATCCCAGATGCCTTTAGATCATTGATACCTTTGAGCTGGCAATCCTGATGGAGATTGACTGCCTATTGATCTTCAAAACTAGGTTCGTTAGGGCTAAACCGGCCTTTAGGACAAAAGGCGTTAGCAAATATTTAATTATTAGTATACACTTCATTCTCTCTAATGTGAAATTTATCGCCATTGTCACCAATATTGTCGAATTACCAATAATAATTCACATCACTCTGGTGTATAAATAATCTAAAAGAAAAACAAAAATTTCTAAAATAATTCAAATTAAATTATTAAATGAAATTATTACTAACATCTTTTTATTATATTGGTCTAAACAATACTTATACTTTTAAATAAGAAAGAAAGAAATTTAATATTTTATTATGTTCATTTAAATTAGTTCAAGTGAAATCTTAACCTGTAAAATACTAACTTGGGCAATCAGATCTATATTTCATTAAAAGTTGCCAATTTTTTGTCTGAACAGTTTTTCTGAAAAAAATTAAATTTATTTGCATATAAACACTTAGTATTTATTAATATTGTACTTATAACAATAAATATGTCTTTATAAATTAATTTTTTATTTAATTTTCAAACATAATTTTAAAACACAAAATAAGGGAAAATATCTACTTAATATAAAAGACAAACATGAATATCCATTTTCCCTAATAATTTACTATTAGATTATACTAACTAAAATGACATTAAAATTTTCACTAAATGTTAGAGTTCACAGAGGATATGAAATAAGCAGTGACCACTTCCTTGTTAAAATAAAATTAAGATTATCGCCTAAAGGGCTACAAGTAACAAGAACAGAAAGAAAAATTGAAACATTTGTTTATAAAACTAGACTATTGTATGACACAAATGTACAATGGCTATATGAACAAAGAATTAACCAATATCTAGACAAAATAAAACAAAATGAAGAAATAGAAATAGAATGGCTTAATATAAAAACGATACTAAATGCAGCAGCAAATGAAAGCTTAGGAAAGACCAAAAAAATTCAATAAAAGGAAAAAACTGAAGATCTGGGATGATACAATGAAAGAAATAATCAAAAAGAAGCCTAATCACAAACGGTTAAGCGGTAAACGATTAGAAGATGAAATAGAATATAAAAGAATAAGAGCCATAGCTAAAAGAGAAGTCAGAAAAAGACATAGAGAATCATGGAACAAATTTGTTTCTAATTTAGAACATGATTTATATAAAATAAGACCCAATGTATATAAAATTTTGAAACACTTAAATGCAGATACCAAAGAAAACATAAAATTAAACACTGAATTGAAATTAGAAGAATTTCTAAATTACTACACAGAATTGTGGACAGACAAATATTAAAAAAAAAGACAACTGGCAAAGAATTAATGGAAATGAAAAGGAAATAACTAAATAAGAATTGGAAATCAGCCTGAAAGAAACAAGAAACGGAAAATCACCTGGAGAATATAAACTAGGTTTAGAACTATATAAATATGCAGGAACGAGATTCAAAGAAAGACTCTTATTTTTAAATAAAATTTATTCAACTGGTATCCCCCCCCCCAATAGAATGGAAAAAAGTAATAACGATTCCTATTTTAAAAAAAGGTAATAGAGATGCCCTAAAAACTATAGAGGTATCAGTATACTAAATTCCTGTTACAAAATATATAGCAGAATCTTAAATAGCAAACTAATGAAATATTCCGAAAACTTTATTTTAGAAATACAGAATAGATTTAGAAAAGGACGATCATGTATAGACCCAGCCTTTTGCCTAAAATTAATAACAGAGAAAAGAAGAGAACACAATTTAGAAACAAATATTGCATTTATTGACTTTCAAAAAGCATTTGACAAAGTTAAAAGAAACATATTATTTAACATATTAAAAGAAAGACAAATACCAAATAATATTCTAAAAGCTATCACAAGTATATATGAAAATAATCAAATACAAATAAGATTAAATCACGAGTTATCATATACGAGAGAGAGATAAACCAAGGGGTCCGACAGGGATGTCCCCTCTCAGCAATTCTTTTTAATATCTACTTAAATGATATAATAATAAAATGGAATAAAAATTACATCAAGGAATTAAACTTTCTCCTACAGTAAACTTAAACACTCTCCTCTTTGCCGAAGACCAAATAATAATTACAAATTCTGAGGATAAACTACAGAAAGTTATTTTAGATATAAATGAGATATCCAAAGATTATGGTATGATAATATCAACGGAAAAATCAAAAACTATGGCCTTTAAAGGACAAGATCCAGCAAGAACTAAAATAGTAATAGATAACAAAATCTTAGAACAGGTGAATTCATTTAACTACCTAGGATATACGATCACATATGAAAATGAAAAAGATATAAATGTAAAAATTGCAAAATATTTAAAAATAGCAGGTGTAATTAACTCTATATTTAAACCAAACCTAGTTCAAAAACAAACCAGACTAAAAGTATACAATACATTAGCCCTACCGGTCTTAATGTATGGAAGCGAAATCTGGACAATAAAACAAAAAGACAAACAAAGATTAATAAAAGCAGAAATGAAGTTTATGAGAAAAACTGCAAAGTATACCCTATTTGATCACAAAAGAAACGAATAAATTATGAAAGAATTAAACCAAGAACCAGTAATAGAAAACAATTGAAAAATATAAACATAAATGGATGGAACACGCTCAAAGAATGAAAGAGAAAGATTACTAAAAACAAGCCTTAAAATACAAGCCATTAGGAAAAAGAAAACCAGGACGTCCTCTTAAACGATTCAACGATGACTTGTAAGGCCGGAAGGCCATGCTAGGCCTAAATCCTTGATATGCATGATGGTGACTAATAATTTACAAGATTGTAATTCGACCGGTCATCACTTACGCATCCCCAGCGTGGAGCCACACCGCGAATTCAAACATTCTAAAACTTCAATTATTATAGAATAAGTGCCTGAGGATGATTCTGGATGCCCCTTGGTTTATAAGAAACACCCAGATCCATAGAGAAGTCAATATCCCTAATATCTCTTCCCTTCTCCTAAATCTAGCTAAGAAGTTCTTTACCAAGACAAGTAACCATCCAAATCCGTTAATCCAGGAAGCCTCGGAATATAATGAAGCAGAAATTAACAAATATAAAAGACCAAAGTCTATCTTAAGTTCAACTGAACACAGCTAACTTCACTGTCCTCAATGGGCGAGCATATAGCTCACAAACACTCCATTCAAAGTTCTTTCATTACAAGACAAAGGGGAATATGAAAAGCAATTTTGCTTCACCCATCTAGCCAGAAATGTTAATGTCATTTTTACTGATCGGTTGGAGTAAGAATGTAGACCCTGGGAGGGTAATGGATGACAATGCTGTAGCCAATGAAGTTCTAACTGAGGCTCGGCTATTGCTGCTACCCTCCTGCTATGATCAGAGCTTTATATAGCTCAATAACACCTTATCCTTACACTGTCCTCTACAGATAACGGGGAATATGAAAAGCATTCTTGCTTCGCCCCTTTAAGCGAGTCTTTTTAAGGACTTTAAGGAAATAAGGAATACATTATTATACCCGTGTGGTGGCCGGGATAAAAATAGCCCCAATGTAGCTCATGCATGTCGTACGAGGCGACTAAAATGGGTAACCTGGGAGGGTAATGGATGGCAATGCTGTAGCCAGTGAAGTTCTAACTGAGGCTCGGCTATTGCTGTCACCCTTCTGCCATGATCAGCGCTTTAATAGCTCAATAACACTTTATACTTAAACTGTCCTCTACAGATAATGGGGAATATGAAAAGCATTCTTGCTTAGCCCCTTTAAGGCAGGCCTTTTAAGAACTCATTTTTGCTTGGGTTTGCGAACTCTCTAAATGTGCAAGTGCTGGTTAAATTCATTGTGAAGTAAACATTTAATGAATATTGTTAATCATCACAGTTTAATGCGAGATTTTTTAACTTTAAATTCGATGCTTCTGAATTTTTTACATAATTTGCTTTTAATTAATAACAATTTAGTCATCCTTTGACTTGATTTGTCAGTTTTAATTATCGTTGATCTTGCGAAAAAAAATCCGTTTTCTAATCACGATGGAAAAAATTCTAAGCTCCGATAATTTGTGATTTTTTTTTCCCAACATTTCATAATACTCATTCTGATTTCAATATTTCAGAGCTTTTGTTTACCAAATGGCTCATAAGCGAGTTCGTTTGCATAATTGCTTAATCTAGAAGTTTAGAAGCTTGACTGAACTGAAGAAACAATTAGGTTTATCTCATGTGCAGCGTAACTAAATCTTGTTCACAAATGACTGAACGTTTAGAGAAATAAAGAAGATAATTGAAGTTAAAGCTTGTTTTATCTTTAATCTGTTATTTGATTTTCTTTGAAGAAAATCGTGTTAACCTCTTTTTGGAGAAAGCCTGTCAAACAGCGCAATGCAAAAAACACTCACAATGTTGGAAATTTTACCACTGTTCCTCAAGGTTTAATGAAACAGATTTCCCTTCAGGGGTTTGAAGAAGTGATTGGATGTCTTTACCCTTAGAGAGAAGCGCAGTAAAATTTTCCGTTTTCTGCACCAATAAAACTTAGTAGATTAAGTAATGCAATCAGAGAGATATGCAAGATTGAATCCACACGATACTTCGTTAAAAAATTATATTCACTGAAGGAAAAAAATGGGTCCAGTCTTTTTGGAATACTGTAGTAAAGCGGTTTACATAAGCATTCCCAAAATTGAATATGTATCTGAAAAAAAAAAAAAGGAAATGATTAAACTGATTCGTATTGAAGTAACTCGATATACGACAGGGAAATGCAAGCTTTGGAATCATAGCTGGGTCAAAAATCCATTTGTTCTGGTGTCAAGGGATCTGAGACATACCTGGATTGTAAGAAGTGATTGATCTGTGGAAAAATGATCAATCACGTTTTCTTTGTTCAAGCTTGTGGATTCAGCTGAATGATAAGACAGGGAAATGATCATTTTTCTCAATCGACGAAATACCGAGTCTCAAGCGTGGTAGCTATCAACATCGAGGCAAGAAATAGATTCGATCTTCAGCATGATCTGCGTTGCAACTTTTCCATCAATATTAAACTAAAATTGGTTCAACCGATTAGGAAGCTGCAACAGCATCGTCAAAGCTTTCGAAAACGAAGAATTACATTCACAGAGAGCAGTGCTTACATTTTTATGAACTTCAAATAAATTAGTGCTTGTTGCTAATAACGTTGCACTACAAAATACTAACTTTTTTTTTAATTGGGAAGAAGACAATTGTCTATATATTGTTTTAAATGAAAATCAATCACGCACTTAAATTATTATTTGACGTTTCTGTGATACATTTTGAGCCTGACACACTCGCTTCGAAGCTTGCATAACCCTAACCAAGTAGCTCGGAAATGATTAAAATATATTCCATAAAAACATATTACAAAGCAGTAGCAAGAATCACGGAAGACACTGAGCAGCTTTCCACTAAATCCGGTTTTGTGTAGGGAATACAAAAATCAAATTACTTTATTACCTTACTTTTTATCTATAGTTTTAAGTTTAGCTAATAAAACAAGTATTACACTGATGTATTGAAAAATAATATTTTAAAATGAAAAAATGCATAATCCCTGTTTACCCTAAGGGCAATTTTCTCGATCTTTCAACATCAAAGGATTTTCTCGAATTTTCCCAGCGTTATGAACCAAAAATAGTGGTGTGAAGGAATGCCGTAATGCAAGGTCCTCCAAGAGTGGATTCCCAACCCACTCTTGGAGAACCTTGCATTATTGGAGGACATGTGACACAAAAAATGTTTGTACAAATATTGCTCTGATAAATTTCTTTCCATAACTATTTGTACGTTTCCCATCTTTTATTATTACAAAAACGGTCAAGACTTCAAATAACAAGAATTATGTCAATTTCACCCATGAAAGAATTGTAAACCTATATTAGTACGGAAGAGAGGCTAAGAGTTAGATGCATCCTCCGGAAACCCTGTTCTAGTGAGCAAACATGGAAATTTCTTCAAGTCACTTCAGGCATCCTATACAAATGGATAGCAGCGGATCCCACCTACTTTGTTCATAAAAGTACTATTGTGTTTTTTTTTCTAAGGTTAATTTTTTTTTTCTGTTTTAAATAGTCTCAAATTTAAGCATTAGTAAATTTAAGCATTTATCTGTAGCTAAAACTAATACACGGAATGAGACCACATTTTATATTGAGGCTTTCGAAGGCATGGGGAGATGAATTCCGCGAAAAAAAAAAAAAGAGAGGTTTAGTACCAAAAGTCGCCGATAGGGGAAATTTTGGCGCTGGAGGAGCCGAAAGCAGTCAGATATTTGCAGTAAACGCAGGTAAAAACGATTATGCAAATTTTACTGTGCGTAGGTGAAAACGGCGTCACCAATTCCACGTAAAAAGGGATTGGGAACGTTCAGGCAGTTATTCGAATGACCGACGAATTGTGCTCAATATGCGTCCTACTTTGCCTCAGCGTGCTTTACTTGTTAAGTTGTTTTACCTTAAACGGTGCAATGCCGTAGCGGCCCTTCGGGAATTTAGAAGGCTTCATAACTTGCGTACAGGTCCTATGTCAGCTGTAGCACTGAGAGCTATGATTAAGAAGTTTGAAGAAACTGGATCACAAGGAGTTAGACCTGGCAGAGAACGGAAAGCAGTGCAAGAAGAGACAGTAGCAGACGTTGCTACTGCGGTGTTCGACGACACAGGGACCAGTACTGGTCCAAGCGCTCGTGCCATAGCTCGCCAACTTGATATGGCTTATGGTACAGTCTTGAAAATCTTACGGAAAATGCTTCACTTCTAGCCGTATAAGTTCAGTCGTGTGCAAGCACTAACTACCGCAGATTATGATAAGCACATGACCTTCGCGCTAACGTTTCTTGCCCGAATGGAGGTCGACAATGACTGGCCTTGGAGAATATTGTGAGGTGATGAGGCTCATTTTTATCTGAATGGGTCGGTCAACACTCACAACTGCAGAATTTGGGCATCTGAACATCTCCAAGCGATCCAGCAAGTACCACTGCATTCTCCAAAAGTAACCGTGTGGTGTGGCTTCACAGCCGATTTCATAATAGGACCATACTTTTTTGAGCGTATTACTCTGCAGGTCCTGTAACCTGCTCCATTTCTGGAGAGATTTGTCGACGAATGCTGGAAAATTTTGTCATTTCTGCATTGCAGCAAAGACAATGTTTGGACTCCATAATTTTTATGCAGGAAGGAGCACGGCCACACATTGAACGTTCAGTACAGCGCCTTTTACGCCAGCATTTCAGTAATGAGAGGTTTATCAGTCAGTTCTTTCCGACGGCATGGCCGCCTCGATCCTCGGATATCAATCCATGTGACTTTTGGCTGTGGGGGGTATTTGAAATCCGTTGTGTATGTTGGTGGCGTTCCCAACTTGCATGTCTTGAAAGGGAACATGAAACGGGCTGTTATGAACATCCAATCCGACTCCTTACGCTCAGCTGTAGAGCATGTTCGCACACCGGATGCAATTTGTTGCACACAAGAAAGGTCAGCACATTGAAAATCGTGTATGTGGTCCAGGGGACCCTGATTCTGATGAATAAAACATTATTTCCTGTGAGTTCAATCACTACATTAATTTCTGTGTCTCTCGCAAGTTGTTGTTTTAGTTTAATTATTATTATTATTATTATCATTGTAACGCGCCACATATCCAGCTGGCATGAGTGACGCGCTGTCGCTTTCACCGTCGAAATGTTATTATTCCATTTTATCTACCTTTAATGTAATTATCCACTTGTTTTCGGCTCCGCAAGCGCCAAAATTTCCCTACCGGCGAATTTTGGTACTAAATCTTTTTTTTCGCGGAATTCATCTCCCCATGCCTTCAAACGTTTCAATATAAAATTTGGTCTCATTCCGTTTATTGGTTTTAGCTACAGATGCCTCCAAAGAGGGAAAGTTATTTTATAGCCACCCTGTATAATTATTTGTTACACTTAATTGAATGAGTATAATGAAACTGGTATTTTCGAAATATAATTAATAAAATATGTACACTGAATTAGTTTATAACATAATTTACCTTTACCAAGCTATATGTACTGGAGGCCTTCGACATAATATGTCAGGGAGAGAGAGAGTCTTGAATTTTATGATTTTTCACTACCAAAATGTCGAGTTGAGGAGGGTTACAAGCTTTTCAAACATCGCTTATTTTTAATCTTTCAGTTCCTGTTATTTTATATGGTGGCCCACACAGTAGCCTAAGCAGATGGTGATACTTGCAAATACTTCAATCCCTTGCTTGAAACACGAGACTAGACACCTTGTTTTTCTTCTTTTCGAAGCCCACTATGTATTTTCTTCCATCTCTTTCTCTCACGCGTGAAAGCACGCTATTATTGTGCAAAAGGAATTCTGATTGTAATTGAAAATATCTCCAAGGTAACTAAGGTATGCACGGTTTGTATTCTAAAGCCCGTTTATTTGTTTATCGAAGGAAATTCTCGGTGTAATTTGTTGCAGGACTGCAACTCAACTTTGTTTAAAAAGCCAAGGAAATTTTTCACTTCTGGAAAAAGTGGATTACCAAGCTCATAGAACACACTGAGAATCAGTAACGACTGGAAGTATTTAGTAGCGTAAACTTTGATCAACTTTATCTGAAAAATAAAAAAAACATCCTATAAATTTCATGAACTAGACGCAGATCTATTTTGTATCCTGTTTATCCAAACAATTCTTCCCCAGTTGGTTTCATGAAACCTTCGCAACTACAACGAGAAACAGCGTATAATGTACATCCATTCATTATGACGTATTTCCTCTTCCGGTGCCTGTCACATGTTGCTAATAGTCCGACAAGCGAATCCAGCACTATTCTACTTCCTTCCAGAATACGTCTACAATCATGTATGCTCACTAAGCCTAACAAGACCATTCCATGGTTATGAAAGTCATGTGACACATCCCTAGCGTTTTCTCCTACGTAATTCATTACTGTACCCAACCACTAATTTTCGGTATATTACAACTGTAATTACTGCGGCAGCCCATAGTTTGCTTCTCAAAACATCAAGTAGCCTCGCCACAAGAGAGGTCTAATCTTATACGAATCCCACTATGCACATACTTGTTACTATGGTAACCGTTCAAATTTTACGTCATAAAATCACGAAGTGACTAAAAAAAAAAAAAAAAAAGTAAAACTTTCTCCTTTTTTTTCCCTTCTGTAAGAAGATAATCGGTTGTTTTTATTCGAAAACAATTACGCCCTCTGTTGACGTAAGGTATTGACAAAATCATCACAAATGACTCGGGAGCAATAGTGTCAGATGACACAGTAAATGAACCAATTAGGTAATTAGTGGATAATTACAGGAGAGGAATTCTTTACAATGAGTACGGGTTACGGAAAAGGAAATTCGCGAAATGTTAGAAAGCCTTATTTTCTTAAAGAAAGTCAATAATTAGTCACGACGAGGAAATATTTTCTAGAATAAAAATAAAAATTCAATTTGCTTTTTTTTTACAGTCTTGTGTGCTCAACAATGCGTGTGCGAAATGCAGACAGATGAAGATTGTCTGTGACGTCATAAACAAATAAAGCGGATATGAATAATTACCAACAGTAAAAAGTTCGCGAAGTTCATGCTATAAAAACACCGCAATCAATACTACTTTAAGATGCATGAACAAGATGAAAGGCAAATTAAAAATAATTATACTATTCAAAAAAAAAAAAAAAAAAAAAAAAATCTTCCCATTGGCATCTTTTGTTGTTGTTGTTGTCTTGTCCTTTGAAGAGTCTTAGATGTTTCCGTGCGCTCCTCGTACTGCTTTGGCTATGTCTGTGATTTTGTTTGTATAGAGCTGTTGTTCAGGATTAGGATCTATTTCTTGCAAGGCTGCTGTAATTGCTGGACAGGTAAAGATGTGAGTGGGTGTCAGTTCCGTATTGGGGCAGTTGTTGCAGTTTCTATATGTTCTCGTATCATCTGTATTGATCTTCATTCCTCTATAATGTCCTGTTCGTAGTCTTGCTATCGTAGTGGAGGTCCTTCTGTCAGCATTGATCTCGGGAATTTGATGTTGTATCACTGATTTCAATGGAATTAGTTTAGCTTTTGCTAGTGCATTGGCATCAGCAAGAGTTATCATATGAGTTTCTTGGTTGAGTTCTCTGGCCTCTTTTGCTAATTTATCAGCTGCTTCGTTGTGATCAATGCCTACATGAGCAGGAATCCATTGTAGAATGCAACTTTTACCTAAACACTTTAGATGATTTAAGAGTTTATGGATGTCTTGTGTGAGCTTGGTATTGCCATTTTTGATTGCCTCCATAGCTGATCTTGAGTCACTGTAAATTATAATTCCTTCAGATTGTTGAGATGATGATAGATTTAAGTAGGCTTCTAGTGCTTTAATTATTGCGTAGAGTTCGCTGGTAAAATTGGAAGCGATTCTCCCAGATCCAACTTTTATTGAAAGTTTTTCACCTTTCGGGAGTAGAAGGAGAACACCAGCGCATTTAACTAAACGTTCAGCAAAATTGCAATACACAGGTTTGCATTTTCCACTCGGTTTTACAATGCAGTGAGAGAGACAGAAAGAAATATTGCCCTTTGGCATCTTTTACTAAAAGATAAAAAAATTCATTATCGTAAAATGGAATATTTTTAATATTTAGCATAAAGTATTATTTTATTAAATTAATATTATATTATAATGTATGCGTTCGTGTATGGCTGACGGGCGTCAGTGTGAAAGAATTGAAGATAGGTGAAACTAAAAGATAAATAAATTAAATAAGGAAGAATAAATTAAGCTATAAAAGGATAAATGAAGCTACAGAATGATAAATAAAAGGATATGAAGATAAACGTGTTCAAACATATTCAATAAATATGAGTGGTGATCAAAAATATCCGGGACAGAACTGCAAGAGACACTATTAACAGTATCGATGTGAGACAGCCATGCTTAATAATTGCTAAGATCTCGACATCATCTAGCGGTTAAGGTAGTAGCCTAACTCAGTCGTAAGTGAACGGATTTAAGGGCAATATTTCTTTCTGTCTCTCTCACTGCATTGTAAAACCGAGTGGAAAATGCAAACCTGTGTATTGCAATTTTGCTGAACGTTTAGTTAAATTGTCCCAGAAAAGTATGAAGTTTGAATTTGGCAGGAGTTCTTTCAGCTTAACGTGACGCACAAAACCTGTGTCACGCACGGTTTGCATGTCAAATACTTAATGTGGCTATTTACGCTTCTAATTATAAATATTAGTCAGTCACTTGGCCTTATGGTATTATTCGCGTACACCATTGTTTATCACTGAAGCAAACAATCAGCGTTACTATGGATACCCAACCGCTTTAAAAAGAATCGAAAGTTTTTATATGGCTCATTGAGTCTTTGTCAGATCTATTTGTGTTCATTCACGTACTTTGTTCGCCTTCTAAATTTTTCTACAAATACGCTAGTTGTTCGTGATACTTAAGGAACAGCAAATGACATTTCGATCACAATACTGGATTTGTAATTGGCTACGAAATGGATGAATAATTGAAAATGAGATTTTGTCTGAACAAGTTGTAACCTGTCCAAACACGATACGTACCTCAGTGACCCTGGAAAAAGTGGGTTCTTTTAAACGATGTAAATTTTTAAATGGTTGTTTTAATGGGTTTTAATTTAGCTCAGTCGGTTTCGATGATTCCGTTTGGTTGAAAAGACCTGGGTTCGCCTCCTGTCTGGAACGCGAAGAATCTTTATCAAAGATTGTCAATTGAGCGAGTTAGTCGATCTCATGCGGAGGAGGTCGGATTTTTTTCCTCCAAGAAACTGATTATGCAATATAGGAGAATGACCACCCTATTAGGTTTAAATAACATAAGAGAAAAGAGGTGCACAAAAATGGCGTCCCTAGGCACTCGTCTAGAAGAAGTTTTTGGAAGCACTTAAAGAGATAAATATACTCTTTTGACTACTGTACATGGGCTTTATAGAGAAGAAAGGTAGATGCTTTAAGAATTGTCATTCTTCAAACTTTTACGAGCTGCAAAGTGTTTTAATTACTTCAAAATACAACCAAACACTTTCAGCATTTCAGGAAAAAAAATATAAAACAGCAATAGCTGCAGATGAGATGAAACGAAAGAGACAAACGTTGTCAATTAAGTGTATTATAAAAGAATGCTAGTCCAAGGATGCGCCCGTTTGCTTTTAAATTTTCCAAAAAATAAAAAATAAAAAATCCATTCGGGCAATGAAGGAAAAGAACAATGAGCGTCAGCTGCTTCAGATCAATGGACTTTTTATCCGAAGCACCTTTTAATGTGTTCTGGAAACTATCGATAGTTAGAGACCCTCGTTACTGATTAAGGCTGCTGCTGGGAAATGGCAGAAGATCGAAGAAAGGAGGTTTTGAAGGAATCTAAACCATAATAAGAGGATCTCTGAAGATAAGTACGAGCTAGTGTTGCGACTACTTCTATTGTGGATTAAAGGTGAGCATTTCCAGAACTGAACACGCACTAGTGAATGCATCGTTATTACTGTCATCTGGTGTGAAAAACCAGTTTATTTGCTTATAAGGAAGATGGAAGGTTTTTTAAGAATGTTCCAGCTTACGTATCTTCTTCATGTCTTTTCTAAATGGAAAAAGGCCGACTAGGAAAGGAAATAAATTTTCTCGACTCTGATCGGATTACATTACTTTTATTTTAATAATGAAGTCCACTGGCCCAAAATATCAAATTATAATAACCTGGAACGCTGAATGCGAGCTTCAAAAAATCAATGTTTTCCGGATTGCTTAGTATTTAAGTTCAAATTACTTGTCCTTGACAATGAACTCTCAGGCACCAGGGACTCTTCTGAATTGGTTCTGTTTCTCCTGTTTTTCACGGCCGGCGAAAGACATGCAAGTGACATCTAAAGTAAAAAAAGAATTCATTTTTTTTACGAATTACTCCAATAAATTTGTATCGCAAAATCACAATTATGAGGCTGAAAGAGAACGTATAACAAAAAGAAATTGCAAAAATAGAACAGCCACATCTTTTCCCACCATAACAATGTGCCTGCTCATTCCATTTTCTCCGTTCGATTTCTTGAGGGTAACGCTCAAACCATATAACCATATTAAAGCATATTAATATGGTTTGAGCGTTACGGTTTTTTTTTTTGTTGTTGTTGTTTTTGAAAATGAAATTCAATTTGAAAAGCGTCGTTTAAAACATTAAATAGGATTCTTTGGCAGTCCAAAAATGGAAGTTCCATCACTGCTTATTCAGACACGGAACTGGTGAATTCTCTGCATCATCAGTAGAGAGAGAGAGAGAGAGAGAGAGAGAGAGAGAATTTGAAGAGGGGGGGGGTCAAGTTGTTTGTTGCATCTCCCATATTATCTTCCTTTATATGTATTAGAGTTAAGTTAGATTGTTCGGAATTCCAGCATTAATTATGCAAGTACAATGGTTGTAACTATGACGTCATTAAACAACAGTTCTTTCTCATTGTTGAATAATGAGCTGACAAACTGATTAATCCTATATTTCACAACAATATCAGCGAGTTAATAAATCTTTTTTTTTTGTAGTTCGTAACGTTAAATGAACAACACTATTGTTATAAAATAAGTTTATATCGTGTAAATATGTCGTTTTTTCTTTGTAATGCCCTGATATTATTTTTATCTTAATTTTCATTCTTGAAATTATGCGCAAAAAGTTGTTTAACTTCAACTTCAAAAAAAAAAAAAAGATTTAAATAAAGGGTGTACAAATAAAACCAACAAAGAGTTGCATTATTAACATTTTGTTTCCACTTTTATCATCTTATAAATATGAGTTAACTTCAAAGAAGTTCCCAATATAAACAATACGATAATGAATAGAGTGATGGGGAGCGAATGGTATTCACAACATACTGAAAATGGCAACTGCATGAAAATGTGATTTGCATATTTAATTCAACACGATATTGTGGAAGCTCTTTTCCAGGTAGTTCTTGTGCATGCACTTTTAGAAATGAGTTCTTACATCCTTTTAATCTCCCGGAGACTATTTCCTATGGGGATATTTAAAGAACAAACTTTTCCTATCCAATTTATACAAGTTCGGAGATCTAAAGATAAATTCTCAGTTTTCTAGAACACCCTTCAGGCCACAATGGGATTATGTCCCAACCGAACACTTACGTAGGACAGCGAATGGAGTGAGTTCTTTCTTAAGAACGCGATGTTATCGAAAACGGAAAATTTCTTAGATTTCTGCTTCAGATGATGAAAGATAGCTAAGGATGATTTTATGAATACAAATTCATATTTTGATGTATTCAAATGTATTGCAATATGTTAAAAGTCTCAATGCAGCAAATATCGATTTGGAGAGGGCTTTTCTTCCTTTAAAACACTCAAACTGCCTCTCAAAGTTATATTACAAGTAGTTAACGGATGCAATACAAGAGACTCAAGAACATCGTTGCTTTTGAAATAAACATAAATATGGTTTTAGAAGTGATTTTAGAAATATCGGAAAACATACACACACACAGTTGAAACAGAACAAAATAGTTTGGGAAAATATTTCCAGTTTAAGATCGTAATAATGAAATTCCATCTGTAATTATGTTAGATGGCCACTGAATAGAAGCCTTTATGCAGATACGCGTAAACGTCACTTATGCAGCGTATATACAAAATACTTGGTCACATGCGACACCACGTGTTCTAGGCAACTATTTAAGAATGTTACTGGTCGGTAATGGTCAATGGTATTGATCACGATGGGAAAAACAAACGCTCTTTCGGAGTTCGATAAACGGCTTATTGTGAGTGTCCGTCTGGGTGGAGCTACGACTTCAAAAAAGAATAATTTGAAGAATAAATTGACTATTCTTTTTAAAATAGGTATTACTTTATTATTCCATCCTTCCGCTAGGAAACAGCATTTTAAATAGGTAGTGAAAGCAAACCTAACAGTACAAAAATATTCGAAGCAGGTTTTGTTTTTGAGAGGAAATCCGGAGAAATCTGATCTAAGACCACAGCCCGAGATAAACTATCTTTTCACGTAGTCGAAGCACCGAGCTTCCGTAGTTCAGTCAGTAAAGACGATGACCAAAGGTCAGTCTTTTGGTCCAACTGTAAGAACCATTTATAAGGGCTTTACAGTTGAGAGTGGCCTCAGAAGTGGGAAGTTTTTGTTTCATCCTTTTAAGCAGGAATCATCTGGAAATTCAATTATTTTCTTGTGTATTATAGCTTTATCGCTATCGAAGTGTCTTTTCAACGCTTCATTTTCCATTTGGCTGCAAAAGAAAATGGATTATCTACCACTTGAACCACATTTCTCTTCATCGTTTGCACGAACACTGAGACCCCCCCCCCCTTTCTTATACGAATTTCATTTAGAGTTGAAGTACAGAATTATCGAGTCTTCTTGGAGATAGTTTTGTCTTTTAGAGTCAATAATAACCAACAGCTCTTCTTAAAATATTTCGTTGTCGAATTATCATCAATACAACCACTTTAAGTATATTTACATTCCTAAAACATTTGCGTAAAAGCTGATAATAGAACATGCAAAGTTACACTTAAATCCTTTTTATTTTTAAACAAAGCAATGGATAAAATCCCAACACTCCTTAATCTAACAAATCCCATTGATACCGTGTGCTTTGACATTAAACGCCCCCACTAGACTGCCACAAATCACCTCTGACCGGATACTTTGCTGCAAATTCTTTGTGCTTGGTTTTGAAGCAGTTTTTAGGTGGCCACTTTTTTCGTATAACAGCGCACTCTATTGACAAATCAAACAAACATACTTCTCTTTCACATCTCGAAAGGTTATACAATATAAGTCGGTCCACTCTGGAGAAAACTATACAGTATATATTTTCTGAATCGTTCTTTCTCGTTTCTTCTTTCCTTTCTTGATAGTAAATAAGGTAGCACTACCATAGAATCCACTGCTTGTCGCTTCCTTCAATTTCCTTTCGATTTGGACGGAAGAAACATATGTTATTTACCGCTGAAAGTTTGGCGAAAATAAATAGGGGAACTTCACTGAAAAAAGATAGCCGATGAAATAAGACCCAATAAAAGAAGAAAGAAGAAGAGGCGAACATTATGACACTGCAGTTTCCATTATTTGATTTTTTATTTATTTTTATATATACACTGATCAAATCTTATTTGTGTGTTTCTAGACAACGTCTTTTACAGTTAAATTCGGATCAAAGAATTAGGGATTAAGCATTTATCCCGAATTCTTTCGGGATAAATGCTTAATCCCGTAGTTGCATTTATCCGGTAATTCGGGATAAATGCTTTATCCCGAATTAGTATTCGGGATAAATTAAGCATTTATCCCGAATACTAAATGCATTCCAATCTGCGATTGGAATGCATTTAGTATTCACTCTTTTTATTATTATTATTTTATGCAATCTTGATTATATACAGAGCAGTTATCGGATTATTTAATCCATTGTACTTCGATGTTGATCTTTAATATGCTCTTCGTATCGATCATCTATTTCTGGTCACATGACTGACTTCGATAAAATTTTCTGTTTATCACACTATTCTCGGTACAACCAGGAGACTGTTGCATGTGGCATTTTAGAAGGGCAATTATGTATTGGGCAGTCTCTGATTTCCACGGTCATGAGTCCTGCCTTCGAAGTCGGTTGAGTCTAACCTTTGTCCATTATTACACGCGCTTCAATGCAGTCCAGTCCAATCTCGGAACGAGGGTATTAGCATTAATTGTTGAAAAATTGGACCCAAACTAGGAGTTAACACAATTCTATTGTTGCATGTCATTTAAAGCATTATATTTATTTTTTTTAGACAATAATGCATTTAATTTAGTTATGAAATTTCTTTAGTATACAATACATTAGCCTTACCGGTCTTAATGTATGGAAGCGAAATTTGGACAATAAAACAAAAAGGCAAACAAAGATTAACAACAGCAGAAATGACGTTTATGAGAAAAACTGCAAAGTATACCCTATTCGATCACAAAAGAAACGAAGAAATTATGAAAGAATTAAACCAAGAACCAGTAATAGAAAAAAATTAAAAAATATAAACATAAATGGATGGAACACGTTCAAAGAATGAAACAGAAAGATTACTAAAAACAAGCCTTAAAATACAAGCCATTAGGAAAAAGAAAATCAGGATGTCCTCTTAAACGATTCAACGATGACTTCTAAGGCCGGAACAGGCCATGCTAGGCCTAAATCCTTGATACGCATGATAATGATGATGATGAAATTTCTTTACCTACTTTCTTAAGACAACTAGCTTTATGTTCTTCTTCCTTTTGTGCCTTATCCCATCTATTTGGGGTCAGCCTTTTTTTTTTTTTTTTACATGATGCTTATGCGCGTAATCCCAACCGACTTGTCACAGAATCTGATGTTTGAGAGGAAGATATTTTTGTCTGTAGATGCGTGTGTTCACGGGACCGGTTTGCCTGTTCTGAGGAACTAAAAACCTCAGTTTCCAGGTGAAAAAGCCCTCCACCTCCGTATGAGACTGTCTAACTCAGCTTTAGTCGAAAAAGACCAGAATCCTCACCTCATGAACGGGAATCGAACCCAGATCTTTCCGAGTAAAGGGCTTCAGTCTACACCGACTGAGCTACGATCTACAACTAGCTTTATGTTCATAGTCTGAATATTATCATCTGTCAAAAATTTATATGTAAAAGTCAATATGTAATTCACAATTATCACTTACTACATAATAAAATTATGTAGTAAGCGATAATTGTCAAAATTTCAGATATGAAAGTCATGAGTAAGGTAGGTAATATTAAAATAATTCTATAAATGGGAAAAATCTTAATTATATGCACATTTTAATGTCAATTTTTTTGAATTTAATTTGTGGCGATATACACTGTTGGCTCCAAATAACTGAATGGTGCATGCAGGAAAGCAAACAATAGGGGCAATAGAAGTGCCAGTAACTTTCGGAAATAATGTGATTACCCCTTTCTGTACTCGGCACGAAACGAAATCCGGGCATGAACTCGGTAAAAATGACCCTACCAAAAAAAAGTACACAAAGAAATGAGTGAATTAATGCAATCTTTCGCCTCCTAACTTGATTAAAAGAAAGTAAATTGTTACCAGATGGATGAGATGGTGATAAGAAAACAAAAGAGGAGGGTTCGAAAAGCCATTAAATGCCAATTCTCTGAAGACAGTAAGATATTAATCAAGTCCTTAGGAAGTGTAGGAGCGCACTTATCGAATGGAGATTAAAAATCTGACAAGAGAGACCATCAATATTTTTTTTAAAGGCAAACGAGATAAGAGCATTAAAAAAGGACTTTATTTGAACTTCCACTAAGTTACGAAAGGGATTTTAGCCGGAAAGTGACGGGAGAGGAACACCGATGACAAAAACACGAAAGTTTCATTAAACAGATGTCAACCATTGGAGAATAGTCACTTTTAATAGTTCCAGTTCTTTTATTATGTTCATTTTTCAATCTGGGTAGTCTCTTCGAGACTATATTCCTCTTATATTCAAGATTTAATTCAATTTTTATGAGTAGTTGTTTTCGATTGTTAAAAAATGTTCTCCATTGTTAAAAACACAATCGGAAAGACTGTTTTTGTTTGCCTCATTATTAATAATTGCGTTGTCTTGCTGGAAAAGTCCAGAGATCTACATTATATGGTAAGAACTTATTTCAGGCTAACAGTGCGGTCTAGTTGTCCAGAAACGGGCTCGGTGATTATAACATTTTGGTCATGCCTTTTAGGCGAAAAGACCCAGGTTAGAATACCGTCTAAGATGCCAGAAGTCTTTACAAGGGTTGTTAACCGTCGGAAGAGATGGAAGGATTTTTTCCCTTCAGGAAATCTGCTTTTTAATACGATGAAGAACCCACACAATTAACAAACATAACACACTGCGTCTTATTTCTCTTAGTTGACTCCATCTTAACTAATTAATTAAGATGGAGTCAACCTTAGTTGACTCCATTTTAATTCCAACTATATCAAATATAAACTTCAAGTTTGTAACTACGATAGTTGAATTATGTCATTTACCGCTATTTAAGGATATTAACAGTATCATATTTTGTTTAAATAAGTGACTCTCCAATAAAAAAGTCTTTAACCAAGTATGTGGCTTTTTAGTTCTTTATCATACGGAATGTTGATGATACCGTACTCCTCTGTAATGACAAGGAAGAAGTAGGACAAATTCTTGATCAAATTAACAAGATCAGTAATAACAGAGGACTTCAACTCGATCCTGGCAAGATAAAGATTATGGTTCTCAAAGGAAATACAAACAGGGAAGCTCTTTAGAAACAAGTGTACCTTAATGGAGAAAGAATTGAGGAAGTCAGCAAGTTTGAGTACCTGGATCCATTATCAATGGGAAGAATTTCTCTTCAGAAGACGTCAGAAGGTTAGGAATGGCTAAAACAACAGTCAGAGACCTGTCCAAAATCTGGATCTATCTCCAATGGAACAAAGTTGAGGATTTGGATGCAGTTGTTTTTCCAACAGCGACTTATGGATGTGAGACTTGGAACCTAAAGAAGTCAGATAAGAAACGGATATTTGCTTTTGAGATGTACTGTTAAGGATATCATATAACTGAAAGGCGTACAAATGAATGGGTGGTAGAAAAGATCAGTAGAACTTTAAGGCCCCTTAAGGATATTGACAGGAGAAAGTTAAAATATTTTGGACACATCGAAAGGATGGAAGGGGAAACTTTTCAGAACAGTAATAGAAGGTAGTTCCTGGAAAAAGAGGGAGGGCAGACCATGAGATGGATGGATGGTGTGACTGATCTTCAGAGAATTGAAGCATGCAACAGGACTACATGACGAGGCCTGGTGTGCACATCACCGAGCATCGGAGCGACCATACGGCATCTGAGGATGTCCAGTGAACAGATGGATAGGTTATATTCTAATTTTACACGATATATGACAGAACTTACAGGCTTACAACAATTAACTATGGCGAGCGTCTGTAACAATGACGTATTGTTGAATACTTCAATAAATTGTACGATACTGGTTACTCATTCAAAAGTTGTCTACAAGAATAAGCAAAAATATATATATATATATATTTGAATAATATTTTCCATGAAAGAGAAAATATCAGTTCAATTTATTCCTGGATATATACAGAGACAGCGGTTGGTGCACAATCACATCTGTACAGATTTTGTGGCATTTATCTTTGGACTTTAATGGCCATATTTGTAACGAACTGCGCCATTTTCATGCTTCCTATTATTACTCTTTCGTTAAGAGCACATATTCCCAGGTTTCCACCTTAAGAAAGAACACGAATATTGCCGGCAATACCAAACTGAGATTTACTGTCACAACAGGACGAGAATGCCTTCAGGAACGTAATTATTATTCATGTATGCCAGCATCCCAACGTTACCTTCAACAAAAAAGAAAGCAAATATAACTTAGTTTAGTTTCAATTTTCTACGTTCCTTCATCGAGAACTCGCCATGCGAGTATTGTTAATTCGCGCGTATAGTGAACACACGAGATGTGGATGGGGTCGTTAGGAAATGTAACTAGCCATCAAGACTACTGATTGCGATACGTTGATGTAAGCAGTAATTGACTGCTGAATCCTCCGACAGACATTACTATTCTTGATAACCTACTAAGTCCTTTAATGGATCCCTTAGGACTACTACGTTTAGATATTGATGATCCTACCAGACGCCGCCTATTTGACCTATTCCGATGATTTACCAGCTCTTGACGGAGCTTCGAGAAACTACGAAAAATCACTTTCGGCACAGTTGTAAGAAAGATGAATAATAATAACACACATAAAAAAAAAAACTTATCATTTCCGGAATGATGGTAGTTTTCGAAAAAGACTCCGTAGCTCGTAACTCCACGAAGGTGTCGTTCTGTTTCCGTGATGATAGACGTTCCGATGCCGCAATAAGATATAAATCTAGAGTAGAATGACTGTTGAGTGAGATACTTCGCTTTCTCATAATAGCAGTTAGCAAGTTTAGTTCAATTCAGTGTCCTCCCATCTATCTACTCACGCTCGTGTGAAACCATCCTTGCTTCCGTAGTTATGTGTCCCTCGGGCTTCTTAATGGGACCCACACAATGGGGTCTCATTTCTGTTAGTACCTGTCAGCATAGCAGATATGCGCCTATAGTGACTACATACTTACACATGACAGCTTAGAATGGAAAGGGATAATAATAACGCTGCCTGGATCCAACTGTCTTGTTCGTAACATTATTGTAGTTATAAAGGACTGTACTCTATTACTCTACAATATTAGTCAATTGCTAGCCATTTATCAAAAATAAAATGTGAGCATACTATTTTGTATGTAGGTATATAATTAAATGTTAAGTACAAAAATAACTGGTGTATTTAAAAAAGGTTCATTTTATTTCGAAATTTTTATTTTAAAATTATTTTTGCTTAAAATTAAAATGCAATTTATATAATAAAATATTTTTCTTAAAATATAGAAAAATATAATCCTGCGTGGATTTATTCAACTTTTCTTTGGTCACAAACAAATGCAAATATTAATATTCCCAAATAACGATAAAACTGCTAATGAATTGTTGCTTAGTGTAACATTGTCTTCTCTGCTATTCAGATTACAGTGACGTCACTGAGTCTTTTGTATTTGCTCTGTGATGTAGTCACCTTATACCATTATTATTGACGATATAAACATGTCAGAAAGGAAAAATTATACTTTTTAGTATTGAAATATTCTAAATATATTTTAAATTCATATTTAATATTCGTTTTCTTTAGTTTTTTTCCGCACGTTATTATTATTTTTAACTGCATTTGAGACAATGATTTCTGCTTTAATTTTTACTATTCGCATGCAATGCCTTTTCTTAAATTGCTGAAGACAATTTCTATTTTACTAAATAGGTTCTTTCCTTCATTTGCTGAAAAACTCATCGAAAACAATAAAAAAAACATTTAAGAAATCATAAGGTATTCGTATTGTCCGTGATTTTCACTCTACCCTTGTTTAATTTCTTCTTCTATTGGATAACGCATGCCTGTTTGCAGCTATCAATACTTCCTTGTCATTGAGAGGTTAGCTCGGACATGCTGTGTGGTACCATTTAAGTTCTTCTTGCTTTGGACCTTGTTCGATCGCTGAGCCTTACGAAAAAAAAAAAAAAAAAAAAAAAAAAGGCACTTTCCCCGATAGCAAACGTCGACTCTAGTGGACGTGAAGATTTCTCCTATATCCCGTAGGGAATAAAGGCTATCTTCGGATAGAATTCAATGGAAAAACAGTTTTCTATAAGCCTAATAAAAGCTTAACGAAACAATCAAATTTTGCTCGCGATAGTAGATTATGTTACAACAATATACATTGAATCCAGCAATTGTGACGCACGTTAATTTTTTTTTTTTATTCATTGTTGAGTTTACATAGCGAATTGCTGATAATGAAACTGGCATACGATTGAACTTTAGAGGTGGAAACACTAAAATGTAGTTGAATTGTTTGTTCAAAATTTATTTGAAAAGTTTAAAGAAACGCGAATTAATATCACTTTGTTCTGTCTGAAACATATACGTTGTAATCAAATTTGTCAAAAGATGTGAAAGGGTACAAAGCATCATTAAAGTTAAAAATCAAGTGATTTGCACCTTACACTTCATGGCACACTTTTCGATATGAATCCTTTGTTCTTCGTTGATAACGTCATTACTTTAGCGGTAATTTATAGTCGTGGCTAAGAGTCCAAGTGACATGCATTACACAGTTAGTGGCTAAATTCGCAGACGAACTGGCGAGTGTGTAATTAAAGATCGAATTCATGCCGTTAACAAGCCCTTTGATATGATCGATTTTCTCCCTTGTGATAATGGGGTCAGGAGATAATTTGAAGGTTTAAGGTCACGAGAATTACTGTTCTTTGTGATAAAGAATAGCTCATTTGCATTTTGGTTCTGTATTTACAATGAGAATCCGTTTTTTTTTTTTTAATTCTTTCTTTGGATATTAAGAATAGTTTATTAATAGGAAACCCTAACTATCACAATTTTTAGCACAGTCATCGAACTGCAACCGGGCATGCACCAGGGACGCCAAACGTAGGGGGCTTCAAGAACTATAGTTATGTAAACTAAACATTTCTTTTTTTTTTTTTTTTTTTTGTAAAAAGCCAATAATTCTTATCTAAAATAGTAGTGACATTGATGGGAACGAACTCTTTGAAGAAATTAAATCTCTAAACAGTTTACTTCCGGGAAAACACCAATTCGCCATTAGAAACTTTACAATTTTTAAACGCAAGCAATTTGTAGAATATAGTTCCAAATACGTGGGTCGCATTGAGAATTTTGCTGACAATTCCTATAACGTTAGCAACAGCTGAAAGAAGTTTAAGCAATAAAACTTATCAAAATATATTTGCTATCGACAATGGGGAGCGAGAGATTAAATTCTTTAGGCTTGTTATCTATTGAAAATGCTGTTGCTCAGAAAATAGACATTATTAGCGAAAGAATAAAATCGTTCGCAGATTTAAAATCAAGAAAAATATATCTAATCTAATTCATTAAATTAAAATTCGAGTGTAAAATCAATAAATTTTGTTTGTAATCATTTTTATTTGTCTATTTTTTATAAGCAATCACCTTATAGTCCTTATAAGGACTGGTTTAAAGGGGCGAAGCAAGAATGCTTTTCATCTTCCCCGTTATCTGTAGAGGACAGTGTAGGATTAGGTGTTATTGAGCTATTAAAGCTCTGATCATGGCAGGAGGGTAACTGCAATAGCCGAGCCTCAGTTAGAACTTCATTGGCTACAGCATTGCTATCCATTACCCTCCAAGGGTATTGGATTGAATGAATCAATCACCGACTATGTAAGTAAAGGTGAAATCTCAAAAAATCGGACGATCTCCAGGCCACTCCATAGTGGGCGAAAGACCGTCCATATCTCAGCGTTGGTTCCACTCAGTGACGGGCTCCCCGACCACTGAGCAGAACCGCTCAAATTCCGAGGAAAATAATTCACCGACAAAGCCCCTCAGCGGGCCGTGCCGGAGAACACTTTCCCCGGAGACTCAAAGTGCTCCCTTAAGGCAAAAACCTCAAGAGAGCGAACTCAAAAACTCATCGCCCAAGGGGGTAACAGCAACAGCCGAACCTCAGTTAAACTTCATTGGTACAGCATTGCATTGTTGCCATCCGTTACCCCCAAGGGCATTAATGAATCAATCACCGCATCTCATCTCACGGTCAATTGATTCTGTAAGCAAGCACCTTTCATTTCTTCAAAGTTTCAATTAAAGTTATTTAAAAAAGTAAAGGTGTACTATAAAAAGATTTTAAATTTGCTAATTACTATCAAAAATTTTTATTATAGTAATTTTTATTTTATTTTTAAATTTGCTAATTACTATCACAAAAGTTTTATTATAGTAATTTTTGATATTTTTATAAAGCGTTTTTAAGATCCATAAAACATCCATTACTCCCCAAGGGTATTGGATTGAATGAATCAATCACCGCATCTCACGGTCGATTGATTCTGTAAGCAAGCAGTTTTCTTTTCTTCAAAGTTTCAATTAAAGTTATTTAAAAAAGAAAAAGGTGTACTATAAAAAGTTTTTAAATTTTCTAATTACTATCACAAAAGTTTTATTATAGTAATTTTTATTATTTTTATAAAACGTTTTTATAAGAAGAGAGTAATATTATATTAATTCAATACTTCCATTTACCAGAAAATAGCTCTTTATCGAATCCACGATACTTATAGTTTTATGACATTTAGTTGGCAATAGATAACAACATTCTTTAGCCTTGTTATCTATTGAAAATGCTGTTACTCAGAAAATAGACATTATCGAAAGATTAAAATCGTTCACAGATTAAAAATCAAGAAAACTATATCTAATTGATTAAATTAAAATTCGAGTATAAAATCGATAATTTTTGTTTGTAATCATTATTATTTATTTTTTATGTAGTATATCTGAATAAAAATGATAAGTAGAAATATTAAAGTTATGAAATTATTAATAATTAAAAAAATACTTATGCAATTAGAAAGTATTAAGTATAAAATAAAAAAAAAAAAACTTAGGGGAATCACACACGGAGTCTGCCCGGTCTGATGGAGATGCCTCCTCTGAAAGTTGGGTTTATTACGTTGCAAAACAGACAAACTAGCCTACGAACATATCCAATTAACAAAATAGAATATACTGATCTTATAGTCTTAGGTTTTTTTTACTTAAATTAAAAGTAATTTTAATTTAACTTTACTTAAATTAAGAATCAGCGAGAAAAAAACAAAATAAAAAGATTTTTGTTTCAAAATTGAGCATATTATTCATCTTTATTTTATAAACGATGAAGGCATAAAAACTTTTACTAAGAAAAAGAAAAAAAAGCATAAAAAAACTCGCCCTTTTTTCTATCCTAAATGAAATAGATTGGTTTACGTATGCTGTGTACTGAGTGGCTACTCTAATTGCAAATTTCGTGAAATGCTTTTTAAATCAGATCAAGATTTCCTCCACATTGGTTACTGAAGACTGAAAAATTGCGGACTCGTTTGAAAGTTAAATAATTTGTTTAACTTACCTTAATTCAATTAAGAAAGCTAATTTAGTTGAACTCGGAATTATGCCGTTCCTTCTCCAACAACGATGCCATACGTAATTTTATTCCTCAAAAAGAATTCTTTCTTTATTTCAAAATACGCTGAACATATTTCTCTAACCTTAGTTAACTGTTTTAGAATCTATGCTATGTCTTTTAAATTACACAAAATGAGGGTGTGTAAAGCATTTATTTGACTTTTCAAATAAGATTTGCAAATTTACCAGTTATCTTTATATGACATCAACTTCTTTTCCTGATTTATCACAATTGATTGCTGATAAATTGAGGAAACATATTTGATAACACGTGCAATCCATTGTTTGATTGAAAATTACAAATAAAAAAAAATATAAAGCAGTAATCTTAACAATTAATGAGATATTTCCTATTCCATTGTTGGATTACATAACAATACAGTTGTAAATTTCGTTTTAATGTTATGATATTCACCAAAAGTTTATTTCAATCAATCGCAAATACATTTTAGTTTGAGTGTTTTTTTAAAGCTATGATATGAGCAAAAAACATAGAAACTTGAAGTTTGGACAATTACCTCTAACATTCTTCACTCAATATTATTGATTTCATTATTGTCATTTTTTAAACTCATTTTCACCTGTGAACTTATTATCCCCTTAAATTGTGGTATAACTTCTGAATACTTTGAATTTGTGTGGTGTTGGCCGACTCAGGATACTAAGTGTACTACAGGTTTATATAAAACATTCGCATAAGAATATGAATTTCCCCAAAGAAAATACATTAAAGACGAAAGTTGAAGTGTTATATTCAAAAAGTGCCAGTAAATTTTAAATAGCCGCAAACAATCTTTATCATTAAAAAAAAAAAAAAAGAAGATTCTGTTGAAAACCGATGGCAAGAATAGCATAAAACACAAAGTCAAGTGTCCGAGAGGTTTTGCGTAATATTCGAGATAGAACTTTGTACCGACACAAATATCCAACTATTCTGCGGGTTCAAATCCAACAGAACGTATGAAAATACCTTTTCTTAGTTGGCGATTCTCTGAATCCGCTTCGAGACCCCCCGCCTTTACATTACAGATCCGAAATCAATTATGGAACATAACAGCGATCTTCCAGAAAGGAAGCAAGCACTCTTCATTTCTTCAAAGATTTCAATTAAAGTTATTTAAAAAAGAAAAAGGTGTATTATAAAAAGTTTTTAAATTTGTTAATTACTATCACAAAAATTTAATTATTTTTATAAAACGTTTTTATAAGAATATAGTGATATTATATTAATTTAATATTTCTGTTTACCATAAAATAGCTCTTTATCGAATGCAAGATTGTTATAGTTTTATGACATTTGGTTGGTGAAATTCACATATAAATATCTGTCCACAAGTGGTACAAAAGAACGATTTTTATAGTATTGTTAAAAAGACATCATATTCTTAAAAGACTACAAAAGGCTTCTATTTCTAAGTTGATGCTGTATTCTTTCATATGCAGGTTAATGTTTCGGTTAAGCAATGCCCAGTATGATGCCTTTTCTATTATGCAGCAGTTAATTTTTGATTCCAACATCTCATATTAAATTACATCTTTATGACTTTTTTTAATTCCTTTTACATTTCCTACATTCAAATCCACGATGGTTAGTTAACACCAAACGTCGATTTCCACAACACCGAACACACGGATTAATTTAATGGGTTGCTCGGGTATTGATTCGCATAAAAACGCCAATGCAAGGCACTTCGCACAATATAAAAGTTTACTAATCTAAACGCCAATGAGATTTAATTTTTTTATATATATATTCTTTGAAATTCGTAAATTAAAGACGAAAGAACTGCTGACTCTTCTTCCTCCATCAGCAGCTAAAATCCAAATGTTTCGATGAACAATGATACAAAATGTACAGATTTCGGGATTCCCAGGAGAAGACATTCTGGGGGAAAATCAATACTCTTCCTGATGGTGATGGTAATCTTTTGTTATTTAAATCAACCCATAAGCACCTTTTCAAAAGCTTCCAACCCTCTAAAGCAAATTGTATTCAGGAAGTTTTGTAACAGTTTAATTCGTTTTGCTACATACGAATCGGAGAGCGAGAGGAGGTTACTTACGTTAAAAAGTATTAGATTGACGGTAAAAAAACACGAGATAGTTTCTATAATAAATGAAGAAAAAACAGGCAAATTAAATCTTAGTAACGATAACAGCTCATCCGTAAATTAAGTAACGTTTTTTTCGGGGGGGGGGGGGGGTATAATAAGTGTTTTGTTTGTGTAGTCGCTTAATGAAAGAAAGTGGGAAAAGTGTCTAAAACTAGCGGTAAGTAATTTATAAGCAAGTCCTAAAAAAATGTTTCGCTAAATTTCGAATTTAATTATACGTAATGTAAACAAATAAAGAAATTAAAATAGATTTTTGTAAAAAATCAATTTACATATTTAATTTAAATTTTACCCAATTTACGAATTACTTCATATAATTATATATACAAAAAATATATATTTAAATGAAGATATTTTTCAAATCAAATGGCAAGGTAGATCAACTACTTGATTTGTGCGCATGCGCAAGCAGTTCATTTTTTTACCGCCAGGAGTCAAAAATAACAGTTCAATTAAAAATAAAAAATAAAAAAATAATAATAATTAATTTCAGCGCATCTTGTAATACACAAATTTGAAGTATTTTGTAAACATTAAAATAAAAATAAAAAATAAAAAAACTTCAGCGTATCCTGTACTATACAAATGTGAAGTATTTTAAATATTAAAATCTTGTTAAGGTCTAATGTAGAAAACGTATAAAGAATTTTTTAAAAAGGACATTTCATAAATTTAACTGCATTATAAGAGAAACTTGATTACATCATCGCTTTATATATTTTAATCTGATGAATTAGCCTAAAAGATTCATCAATGGTGTAATCAATATAAAGAAACTGGCAGTATTGAGAAACTTATGTCTACAAGACACTCAAGAAACTTTTTGAGGAAGTACCTGAGCCATTTGTGGAAATAAAAAAAAAACGTCTGTCTGTATCTAGTAACATTCTACATCAGATAGCCAACAACCGTTCCCATCTCAGTCATAAAATTTCACATTCACTGCGTGTTGAAGTTCAAGTTATATTCCAGGGATTTCTACATAACAGATAGTTTAAAGAAATGTGTCTTAAAGACAGCTTACAGCAGCCGACTTCTAAATCGCATTTGTTGCAGTGGGAGTGCTCGCAAAAGGAATCGCTGCCGACATCTACATAGACAGGGCAGGGCTGCTTGGCGGCACGTGTTCTCGTGCGAGATGTGGCAATAAACTCCAATCTTCACAGTTGCTTTTGGTTGAGGTCAGGAGAAAGTCTTTCATCTAATCTATCTAGATTATCGTCCGTCGCTCCTCCTCCTCCTCCCAGAGACACTTCCGTAGTCATTTTATTCTACTCACAAATCACAGCCTGTCACCAACAAGATTCGCTACAAGTTTGAATGTTCTTACTCTGTTGGTTCCGATTACGGAACTGGGTTTTCGCCGGTTAATTAACAGAGAGAGAGAGAGAGAGAGAGAGAGAAAATTACTTGACGCCTGGTGAGATCATATTTACTTTGAAAGCAAATTATGTTTTTAATGGATTTACTTGGACCACATATGACACAAAGGGTGATATTGGAGACATTGAAATTTCAACTTAACCAATGTGGATTCAAATATTGTTAATTCGGTCTCTTTAGGAATTCGTGGATTAAAATTCTTTCATCAGCTATTAATGTTTATAATTTAGTGTTACATTGTAAACTATGAAAATGGCTGTCTTTATATTTAAACGTTGCAGAAGCAGCAAGAGATTAGTAGGAATGAGAAGAGAAAGAATTAGGTGGTCCGAGGTAAAAATAGAGATAATGTGAAGAATTTGTACAGAGATTATCAGATGAGTATTTAACGAAAGTATAACAGAATCATGTTTCCCTGGTGCAAAAAATTTAATATATTATTCATACCATCAGGATGCAAAAAAGGTAATGCGAAAGAAGAAATTGTCTTGGTTAACACTGATAATATGAGAGGTATTCTACACCCTCTGTCCAAAAAGAAACCGAACTTTTCGAAAATAGAAGAAAAATTAGTGGCGTCACCTGTTGTATCTTTTTGTTGTCGAAAGCGGCAACCTTCACTACTGTTGTAGCAACTGTTCATGAGATTTGTTTCATTAGAAGCCGAGTTATAGTGCCAAGAGTGACAGTGTGTTTTACGAACGGTCGATCGTCACGATATTCATGCCCTACGCGACGAATTCTCGCTATCAATCGCTTCAAAAGTTCGAGATAAAACTCACTATTGACCGGTTGACCAGGCGGAATGAATTCTTCTGGATAATGCCCTTGGAATCGTAGAAATCAGCATTGTCTTTACTTTTGACTTCTCCAAGCGACTTTTTTTTTTCGGATGTCCCTCTTTTGGTGGTCTCCACTCAGCACTCTGGCTCTTTGTTTCAGGCTCATACAAAAAACACCACGTTTCGTCAGTAACGATCGTTTCAAGGAAGTTTGAGTCCTTATGAGCAGTTTTAATGAGGTCCTTGTAGTATTCAATTCGAGACTTTTTTGGTCGTCGGTCAACTTGTGGGGAACAAATCGCGAATTCAATTTACGAAGGCCCAAACTCTCGGTCAAAATGTTGTGCACAGTTGATTTTGGAATCCTCAATTCATCAACAATCAATCTCACGGATAATTTCGGGTTTTCTTTGATGAAATTATGCACGTTTTGGATGCTAACTTCGCTTTGTCCAGTTTTTGGACGGCCCGGCTTTTTGTCGTCCTCAAGCGTCTCACAACCACTTTGAAATCGCTTAAACCATTCGTAAACTTGAGTACGGGATAAGCATTCATCACCGTATGCTTTTTGAAGCATTTGATGCGTTTTGGTAAAACTCTTACCAAGTTTAACACAAAAGTCAATCGCACCTCTGTTTGAAAATAATTTTCCGACCGTTCGTCAAAAAACACTGTCGCTCTTGGCACTATAACTCGGCTTGTAATGAACCAAATGTCATAATCAGTTGACACAACACTAAGGAAGGTTGTCGCTTTCGAGAATAAAAAGATACAACAGGTGGCGCCACGAGTTTCTTCTATTTTCGAAAAGTTCGGTTTCTTTTTGGACAGGGGGTGTATGAGGAAAGATGTAGAGTTGTTGGATGGAGCAAAAATGAAGAGGAGAAGAAGATAAAGTATACATCATTCCTTCTGCAGATTGTGCAGAAGGGATGTAGAGTTTGTGGAACTATGGCCTGAATTTGATAGAAAGAAGGATCTGTATAATGCTGACAGACTGCATCTAAAGGATTTTGGTTAACGTAATGCCTAAGAGAGAGTTTTGTTCACTGAGTTAAGCGCGAATTCAGAAAAACTTATGCAAAAAGGGTGGATGCAGGTGAGTTTCTGTGAAAACACCCATGAGGCTATTGAATGTGACAATGACCAACAAGTGCAGAATCTAGTCTCTCAAGCAAAAGTATTGAATAGGATAGTCGGGATTTACAGGAAGTCAAGGTGATTGGAGTCCTAAAGGGATGCTGCAGTTTCTATATACTAATACCAGAAATATCAGGAACAAGAGGGAAGAGTTTTTGGCTGTTAGCCAAGTCTCACAGTCACTGTGAGACTTGGCTAACAGCAGGTGATGTAGTTAGAATGCGAAGGGGTTAGTATTTTCAGGGATGGGGGAAAGGAGTGCTACTAATGATACAAGATGAATTACAACAAAACGAATAGGAGACAAGCGGGAGGGTGGGTGGCTGTTCATTTGAAGCAGTCTGCCATGAGATTAACACCAGTAAGACAAAATATACAGTTGGTTGTTGCTATGGGCCAAGGAGTTCCACAGATGATCTGGAAGACATGCATCGTTAAATTAGTAGAATGAATACAGTCGAGTGATTATTATTATGGGGACTTCAACTATGGACTGGAAGGCAGAACGATCACATGATAGAAAGGAAATAGAATTTATACACCTGCCAAGCGATAATTACTTAAGGCAGTATGTGATGGAGTGGACTAGGGGTGGGGAGAACTGGACCTGGTCATAGAATAAGATGACCTATCCATACCCAAGATGATAGCCACCGACAGTGATAGCACATTGTCTCCGATTGCCTAAAGTAACTATGCAGTCTTCACTTGAGAGATTTTAAAAAATTAGAAATATTCTTCCAAGAAAGGATATGTGGGGAACTACAAGACAGATGATTATGACAGGCTTAATAGGAAGCTTAAATCTGTGCCATGGCATAAAACGCTTATCCAGAGGAAGCAGTATTAAATTGTATAAGGTAAGGAATATTAATCAAGTAGGGGTTAGATGGAAGTAATATCATTAAGCACGAGCTACAGAAAAAGAAAATGCTGTGGAAGATATATAAGGAGAAAGGTGGCCAGCAAACTCAAGAACAGTACAAGGCTCAGGCAAGAAAGGTGACCAGCATAGCAAGGAAAGCAAAATCAGATTACGAGAAGAATCTCGCCAGGCAGGTTAAAGGAAATTCCAAAGAGTTCTTTCGTTATGCGGCAAGTAAGAGGAAGAATGACTATGGAAGATTAACCTTAATGAGTGGTGATGATGGTCACGAGAAGACAGAAGCAGATAAAATAGTTGGGTTACTGAGTGACCGCTTTTCAAGGATTTATTATCTTTGTGAGGTTACTGCTGTAACATATGTGACGGATATGGGTATTGCAGAATCTCAATGTAAATACAGCTATGGGATTAGATGGGATATCAGCTAGAATTTTGTGCTAGATGTGCAAGAGAACTGGCAATGCCTTTGACTAAGCTGTTTAATTTAAGTCTCGGCTCCGGAGTTCCAAGGGAGTGGAAAGAGGGCAAAATTATTCCTTTGCATAAGGGAGGTTCTAAGACTACAGTAGCAAATTGTAGACCAATCAGTATCTCACGCGTGGTGGTAAAAATGCTAGAAACGTCGGTCAAAAAGAGAATTCAAGAATGGGTGGACAAAAATATGATACTGTATGAGGACCAACATGGCTTTGTGAAGGATCGGTCATGCTTTAGTAATTTATTAATTTTTTATAATACAGTAATAGCTAAGTTGGATAACGTAAATGGCTACACGATGATTTTGATGGGTTTTGCAAAGGTTTTTGACAGAATATCACATGGAACTCTGTTACGCAAATTAGAACAAATGGATATGACACTGGTGGCTGCTGGATAGATATCAAGACGTGGTATATGGAGGAGCAGACTCGAGGCGAAAACAGATGACTAGTGGTGTGCTGCATGGTTCAGTGCTGGGACCTTTGCTGTTATTTAATTTACATAAAGGATATAGGAAATAACCTGAAAGGAAATATTCAGTTAATAATAATAATCGTATGATGTTACACGGCCGTGAGTCCCCTTTAGGGGGAGGTACGGCACCCTCTCAGTCCCCCCAAATTTTATCCGGGCTCCGGAACCGACATAACTGACGAATCAGACCTATGGCTGGGTCAGTATTCCTGACTGTAATCCGTGTGTGTTCACTGGACCGGTTTGCCTGCTTGCGGGTTGAAAAACGACAGATAAACTGGTGGAAGAAACCCTGCTGTCCACGACCAAGACGGACTAACTTGGCTAGGGCTGAGGAAGATCCTTAAGCTCCTCGTGTCGTCGACGGGAATCGAACCTAGGACACTCCTTCCCTAGGCATATGGTTGCGAAGCACATAGCCACTAGGCTAACTGCGCGGATAATATTCAGTTTTTTGCAGATGACGCGAAATTAGGTATAATAGTTTATCAGGGTGATGTGGAGAGCTCGTGGGACCAATAAATAGACTGTTGGCATGGGCAAAAGTTAATGGGTGTCAATTTAATGTCGAGAAATGTAAAGTTATGCACTTTGGGATAAATAGATTACAAGCTGTGTATCACATTGATGGAAATATATTCCGGAAACAGATGAGGATAGAGTTTTAGAGGTGGTGATAGATAGACAGTTAAAGTTTAGAGCAACGGTTCTCAACCTTTGCCAGTGGCTTACCACTATATTCAATTCAGAATATTAGATGTACTACTAAGCAAATGTATTCTGAAAAAGCATGATTTGTTGGGCCCATGGGGTAAAATATGCATTTCTCTACAATACTAGTGATTTATTTAGTTATTTATCAATTTATTCAGATATTTATTGGAGAAACAAATAGTCTTTGAATCTATTCAATGAATTCTTCTGCAAAATGTGCAGTTTTTAAAAATTAAAATAATAATGAGTGAATACATAAACAAATCTTGATAAACACATATTCCTGATAATGGTACTCAAGTTCTCAAATAAACTTACAATCAGTACAAGCTAGAAATGTAACACATTTTTAATTACAGACCTCATATTCATGTTGAACTCCCACTGCAACAAAGGCGATTTAGAAGTCGGCTGCTGTAAACTGTCTTTAAGACACATTTCTTTAAACTATTTGTTACGTAGAAATCCCTGGAATATAACTTGAACTTCAATACGCAGTGAATATGAAATTTTATGACTGAGATGGGAACGGTTGTTGGCTATCTGATGTAGAATGTTACAAAACGGATCTACTTCAAAGCTAGTAAGTCTCTTTTAAATAATCAGCTACACGAAGCTAAAAAATCTCTTGCCCTCTTAAATCGAGAAATTATGGACATAAAAAACGCTCTAGAATCTGTTTTAACGGTTGAAACTTTTAATACTCTAATGCGCATATCTTCGAGTTCTTATCTAAAGGTCTTTAATGATTCTCGTGACAAGCTAAAACGCAAATTTGAATCACTGGTCAGCCTACCTAGATCCAGTAATAATACTATTGATATAGAAAAAGTAATTACAAATGTTTCCGGACGTCCACTAACAGACTATGAACGTTTTGTTTTATCAAAACGACATGATTTCGCTGTTAAGCCGAATAAGGTGCCACTTATGGATTTTTTTAATAACATAGACAGAGGTATTCGATCCTAATCCCAAAAAATCAGCCAACAGATTACGTTTTGAATGTGCACAAATTCTTTTTCATGCCAAGCCTCCTCGTCCTAATCTTTCTTACTCTGAGTTTAAAGCATTGAAATCACTGAAGAACAACAATAATTTAATAATTACAAAAGCTGATACGGGAAGGCTGTAGTGATTCAAGATGGGAAGGAATAGGAGAGAAAAATGTCTCGTTTACTTCGCGACTGTTCAACTTATCGGCCTCTTACATCGGATCCTACCCGGAGTCAATTGAAGAGACTTAATTCTCTTATAGATAATGTATCTACATGGAATGAAGATCAAAAGAAAAAACTTAAAACCTTCTTCGGTCGTCCACCTAGATTGTATGGTCTTCCAAAAGTTCATAGACCAGGCATTCCGTTAAGACCAGTCGTAGATTGTATAGGTTGCCCCACTAACAAAATCTCAAAATTTTTATCAAATTTACTCTCCTCTTCAACTATAAGAACTGATACTTATATAAAAATACTTTGGATTTCAAAAATAAAATTTCAGATCTTCATTTGGACGTTTCTGATATCATGATCAGTTTAGATGTTGTTTCTTTATTTACAAATGTGCCTCTTTCTGAAAGCATTGAATTACTACAACAGGAATTTACTTCAGACATTGTAAACGTATTTGATTTTGTAATAAAGTCTGGTTATTTTTCCTTTAAAAATAAGTTATATCGACAAATTGAAGAAACAGCAATGGGCAATCCTCTTTCTTCTGCTATCTCCAATTTCTTTAGGGAACAATTTGAATAACGTATCTTTGACAACATTTCTCCCAGACCTACTCATTGGTTCAGATATGTCGATGACATTTTTGCTGCATGGAATGGCTCTTCGGATGAACTTCAACAATTTCTCACTAAGTTAAACGCACTTCATCCTAGGATCAAGTTTACCCTAGAAGTAGAATCAAATAAGCAGTTAGCCTTTTTAGATCTTGTAATTCTTCGCCAACCAGATGGTAACCTACATTTCTCAGTTTACAGAAAGAAGACTCATACAGGCCATTATATCCATGCGGAATCTCATCACCATCTCAGTCAAAAGGCAGGAACTATTAAAACACTGGTTCATCGGGCCCACTCCTTTTGTTCTTCAGACGATCTTTTACAGAAAGAACTACAATATATAACTTCTTCCTGTCTATCTAATGGTTAAAAGAATTGCTTCATTAAAAGAACTTTGAGTAGTTTTAATATCTCTTCCTCTTCAAACACAGAAGAAATAACGCGCATTACTGTCCCTTATGTACAAGACATCAGTGAACGTATAGCAAAAGTTTTAAAACCACTGAATATTTTTGTTGCCTTTCGACCGTTTAGAAAAATCTCCACCTTTCTCACTTCTCCTAAGGACAAGCTTCCACATCTTAATCATCCAGGTGTCTACCAGATACCGTGCTCTTGTGGATTATCTTATTTCGGACAAACGGGAAGATCTGCCTCCATTCGGCTAGAAGAACACCAATCTTATATTGAATACTTTAAACCTGAAAAGTCTGAACTTGCAGAACATGCCATCTTCACTAGACACAGAGTTCATTGGAGAAAGACAAGAGTTCTTCACAAAAGTCAGTTTCTCATGGAACGCCTTTATAAAGAAACATGTGAAACTCTACTTCATTCTCCTAACTTAAACAGATCCGACGGCTTACGTCTATCCCCTTTATGGGAGATAGTACTTTACAAATCAGCTAATCTTTCCTAACTTTTTATTGTATTAATTTTTTTTTATGAAATTTATTGACCTTTTTAGTTATCTTACACCAGCTACTTAGGTGGCGTTTTTTGGAATTGTCAATTATTGTTTAATTAGCTTAATATGTACTGAAGATGCCTATGACACACAGGCGAAAATTATACTATTAAATAATCTTTGTACGTGAGTTTTTTCCGTTATTAATTTTCTATCGATATGTCTACTCACGGTATACCTCTTTTAAAACTTATCCTGGTTTCAATTTCAATTGACTTGAGCCTTAAATCGGGTTCAACATTCAACTTAATGTATTCCTGAACTTGTTTTTGATATAAATGGGAGAAGAAAACCCAGATTCACAAAGGTAAGTAGTTGCAAACACCAACAGAATTTTACAGCTTTTTCTGAGATCATTGGATATTCATTTCTTCTTGCCAACGAGAAGTCTGTTAAATCCATCCTCTTGATCATTTGCCTGAGACTTCCGTCGCAGGAGAGCTCGATCAGTTCATCTTTCTCGGAAGAAGTGAAGGTTTCTGGTAAGATGTCATCAATAGAAAACGGCTCTCTAATCCAAAAATCCAAAATTCTGAAGCCAGGTTTTCTGGGAAGTATTCCTTGAAATTTGTGATTAGACTCCCAAGATGCTTCTTTATATTCACTGCCAGTTCACTGTGAAGAAAATTTTATTCTCAGTTAAGAAAGCATCCAACAATGGAAAGGAACACTTGTTTCCAGTATTGATTTATTTAATGATGAACCAAGTTTTCTCCTAAGAGCCGCAGTTTTATCCTGTACCAAGAATAAGGAAGTAAGCGCACCCTGCAAGCTCATGTTCAGCTGGTTGAAGTGGCAAAATAAATCATCCAGGTAAGCCACAGTTCATCAGTGAAATAATTCAAGTCTGAGGATTTGTCAGAGAGAAAAATCTGCACTTCTGAACGAAGTTCAAACAGTCGGCTCAATACAATACAACAGGCATATTTCTTGCGGCTAAAGCCTCGCGATGAATGCTACAGTGTACAAATTTTGCTTGTGGAGCTACTGCTTTAATTTTTGCAACAACGCCACTGTGTTTCCCATCCATTGCACGTGCTCCATCAGAACAAACACCAACATTTATTCCATTCTATATCATTCCTTTTCATAACTTGGTCTAATTTTGAAAATATTTCATTTGAGGTTGTTCGAGCAGGCAGTGGTTCACAAAACAAGAACTCTTCCTACACTGTTTTCCCGTCTATAAATCTTATATACATAAGAAGATGGGATATGCTCGTAATGTCAATAGTTTCATCTATTGTATGGAAAAATATTTACTAGCCTGAACTTTTTCTCTTAACTGCTCCTTAACATTTGAAGACAAATCTGAAATTCTTCGTGATACGGTGTCATTGGATAATGGAATCATCTCAAGTTGTTTTGCTGCCTTTTCCCCCAAAATAATTCTAACCATATCTGTAGAAGCTGGTAATATTAATGACTCTCTGGTCGTGTGAGGTTTTCCTGCCTTAGCTATTTTTAAACTGCCTTCATAAGATGCCTCCAGAGTCTTCGTGTTAAATCCTGAAAATGAGGATATTTGTTTTTTCCTTGCTGACAAATCGGACAGTTTTCTCTGGGAATATTCCAAAAGCTTGTGTTCTAAATCGCCATGCTTGGTTTCAAAATGATGTTTAAGAAGGGAAGGCTTCATCGAATGTTTTGATAGCGTTTCATAACAAATCACACACTGGGGGAACAGGTGCGGTTTCTTCTCCAATATATGTGAAGCCATATGATAAATAACTAAGATTATATTTACGTTGTGCTGTCCGGGACTTTTTGTTGCATTCTTGTACAATGACGTCTTCCGTCGGTTGGTTAGGATTCGAAGTAGTGGCTTCTGGCAAAGAACAATTGTTTCCCCTGCTTACACTCATTTCTTCCTTCGATCGTTTTGAGGACCCGCTCGTTAATCACTTATTCATGTTCCGGTTTCTATCCTCTGGCACAAACTGCATAAACATGACAATTTTACAAATAAAATCTCACATTCAAAGACAATAATCTAACACCACTTCTTTCTTAACTGTAACTGGGGCTCGCTGCTAAACAAACGACAACGGACAAACTGTTTCCCACTGTTGTCCGATCAAATATATTCGAGTTACTGTCATTGTCATTTGATTAATAATTATTAAATTCAAATTGAGCTTCCGTATTACTTTTGTACATTATTATACAAAAGTTTTTGATGATAATGTAAAATCTAATTGTTTTCATTTAGTTGCATGAAATATTTTAAGTAGAACTGCTAAATATTTGTGCATACATTTTTAATCCTCAACTCACGTTGCGAGTAACAAACTATGTTAATTTGCCCTTTTATTTTATACTCTGTTTTCGTACCACCTTGCAATGGCTCACGTACCATAGTTGAGAATCCCTTAAATGATAGTATAGTAGAGATAAAGTATTGTATTTACTCTTTATACGTCCACATTTTAATTTCTGTGCTTCGGTCTGGTCTGTTGGGGATGAGGAAGCGATGGATTCAGGGGCGAGTAACCAAGATGGTGAGTGGCCTGTGCAATGTTCCCTATGAGGATAGATTGAAGTGTGTGAATTGCAGAAGTTGGTTGATAGGAGAAAAAGAAGAGATATGATAGAAACAATTAAGTTGCTTAAAGGGTTTTATAGGATAGATGCAGGGGAAATGTTTCAGCACTTAGCTAGAGGGACCAGAACAAGGAGTCATCCCTGGAAGTTGAATAAAAGTGTGGTCAATAGGGTTGTGAGGACTAGATTCTTTGCTTGGAGATTGGTGAATGAGTGGAATGGGTTGCCAGAGTTAGTTGTGAGTGCTTTGTCTGTTAATGGGTTCAAGGACAGGTATGATCGATTGTGTAGTAGTTTGGGTCTTCTACGATGAGTCTTGGGCTCATCCATGGAGGTGCTTGTGCGATAATAATAATAATAATTTCATTAAAAATTATTCATCTTTTCGGCGGTTTTTCTTAACTTTCGTACGAGTCTGAAAAACAACAAATCTTAGTTGAAAAGACTGTGTTCGATTTTTTTTTTACTAAATCTAAAAAAGGTTTTTACAGAAAGACAGATGGTGGTTTTGGTCTGAAAACAGAAAACCACATTATCTTCATGTTAATTCTTAATAACTCAATTATCCCTAATTCCGTAAGAGGGTAGGTTCTCCTAAACGCGTTCGTATATACGTTTTCCAAAAGACATGAGTGACGACTACTACTTCAATTTTATTATGATTATTATTATTTTTAATATGAATCCAATTAAGAACGGTCGGAAACCACTTGCATATTTTGCACAATGGACGGGATACTAATTCCCGTAATTTGGTTATTTCTATTCCGCAAACCAAACATAGAAATCTGTCAAGCCACTTCAAGTCTCTAAGAAAACAAGATTGTCTTACATCGCCTGAAGTAAACTGGCTTGTAAATATTTGGTTGAATCACGGAAAATTACTTCAACTCGACTAATGACGTCATCATTCCGAATTATGAACACTCACAGAATTAGAATGAATGAAGGAATTAACAAAAAATAAGTGAACGAATAATGTAAGGAATGCACATCTATGAACTGACGTTTCAAACAAATTGTAAATCATTATTTTACTACGTCTATCGAGGATATACAAATTACTATCCATTTATACAATCACCTGTTACAAATGATTATTATTACATTATACTTCCATATAGTCCAAGGACTCATCGTAGGAGGAAACTTTACTCTACTACACACCACGCACCGTCTCCCCTGCAATACATAATGCCATCTTCCACCCACCGCCACCACTAGTATTTTTCATTTGTAAATGACGTGTATTCTCTTGGCCGATTTGCCTGTGTGCGAGAGCATAAAAAACGAGTTTCTGGTGGGGAGCTTTTAAAACAACAACAACAAAAAAAAAAAAAAAACTGAAGTTAGATGATCACAAGATCGGATGAGTCACCTTCACCTGTAAAAGGCCACCATAAAAATTCCTCTCATCACTACGGGAATTGTCTTTTCCAATCGAAGGACACCATGTCCTGTTGTTCTTTCAATTATGCTTTGGAGGCGCTTAAAAAAAAAATTCGTCTTCTCAACTCACTCGCATGAGTCAAGTCCCTCATATAAAAAGTACTCCTTTTTCTTTTATATTTAAAGTTATTGTACATGTACAACATGTATACAGTGTGCTCATTAAGTAACGAGATTTATTCAAAGGGCTGTCCTGTAAGAAATCAAAGTAACAAAGGTGTTTATAGTGTCGAGTCGGGTGACGCAGCAATTTTCGCATTGAAGAGTGTGGGGGTGGAGCGTGTAAGAAGTTGTGTCATGGAGGAAAGAGCTGTGATAAATTATACTGTAAATTAGGAAAATTTGCTACTAAAGTATACCAAGACCAAAAAACGTTTACGCCAATGACTGTGCCTTGCACAGATGTTCCGGTTATCAATGTATAAGGAGGGGAGGGAGTCCCTGGAGGGTGGACCACGCTGGGGACACCACAATGAACGGTCAGTATTATTTACGAATAAATAATACTGATGTGTGCCTTGAAACAGGGGAGAGCCGCTTCAGCAACATTAAAGGACATTCAACGCGGTGTAACTCTGAAACTGAAGGAGGTTCCCGTTTTAAATATACTAATTATTGTCTCATTACTTAAATGTTTGTGCACTTAAACTAGCTATCCAACCGTCTATGGTTTCTGCAAATGGAATTTTTACTAAACCAAACTGAAATAGCATTTCATTGTTGCATGGAAGACATTATATCACGGATAATGACATTATGTGTAGACCATGCTGTACTGTATATATATATATATATATATTATATTTCACTATACTTGATATGAATTGACCCCCCAAAATGGTTATTTGCCATCCACATAAAAATTTTTCAAGTAACTTCTAATTCCGGAATCCAGTAAAAATGGTGATGGTCGCAAAGACGATGAAATTCATCTGCCAGCCAAAGACATTCCGTAACAGCCACAAACCAGATAGAATTTGCATCCACAGCCCGTTTAATTAGTTGCAAACCAACAAAGTCGTCCACCAAGGCCCTATTTGCATAGAAAGCTTAATAGGAAAAAAATTCTCACTGAATTCTTTATAACACGGTTAATTTAATTTAAATATGTAAACCTCAGTAGTAGTGTAGCCGCTTTGAACCAGATCAAGATCAAGATAAGATAAGGAATCGAGACCTCGTTGTGTGATAAGATGATTGATGTGATTGTATGTGATGCTGTCCGCGATGTCATGAGATTGGAATTTCCCTGGGGACATGTTATTGATGTCAGATCTTGTGTTTTGGTTCGCGTATGGAATTGTGGGTTTTGTTTAGAGATAAGGAATCGTGTTGTGATTGGTGGGTCACTATGAACCAAATAGTTGAGAGTCGAGATGGCGGCAGCATTTAGATATTTTCTGAATAATTAATTATATGCTGTCACTGGCGTCCTGTCCACCCAGTTAGCCTAGTGGCAGTGCGCTTCGCAACCATATGACTGGGGAAGGAGTGTCCCAGGTTCGATTCCCGTTGAAGACGTGAGGAACTTAAGGATTTTCCTCAGTCATGGCAAAGATAGCCGGTCTTGCGCGCGGGCAGTAGGGTTTTTTCCGCCAGTTTATCTGGCGTTTTTCATCCCGCAAGCAGGCAAACCGGTCCCGTGAACACACACGGATCTACAGCCATAAATACTTAACACCTCCCCCATGAGTGGGCTCAACTCGCCCCAATCGAGATGGGGGGGAAAGGGAGGAAACTCCATACGAATAAATAAATAAAAAAATGGTGTCCTCTCAACAACATACATTTAGACACGAAAAGTCGCTAATGTATCCCATGGTGATACTCTCTAATGTATGTACCCTATGATTATTCTTATGAAAAACTATTCAGTATTAGAATTAGAATCGCGCTCCAAAACAAACAATCAGTGGTCACTGAAATTACAAATATCACTTGCTATGTTTAAGTTAAACAAAAAAGATTGACTTACTTTCTTTCCAGAATGGGGGCATCTGGGAACTAGCTAGGTTCTGAAAACCATAGATATTCCAAATTGTTAATTTTTAACCATATATTCACAACACAAAGTCTGAAAATGCAGTTGCCTCTTTTCCTTATAGGTTACTGTACGTTTCATAAATTTCATTCACACTATGCCTCATGTTATGTTTCTCCCATGGTTTCTGTCCAAAATGACATCATAGAGTTGAAGTGGAAAATCAGTTTTGTTGTGGGTATGTGTAACTTCCTGTTTTTAGAATTCTGGGTGATTGGGTAGAGTATGGAATTCTGACAAGTGAAATGAGTGTTTTTTTTACTTCACGGGATTCACAAAACACTACAACACACCAAACTTTGTTTTTCTTTCTATGTTCACATTTTCTAAAATAATTTACTACTGGAAATAAATTGTGTGTGAATTTATTTTTCTCCCAATGTAGATTTTTCATTTGTGTTATCTTAAAGATGTGTCTCATTTCCGGTCGCAATTTGTCGTGCCTATGTGAGAAATTATGTGTTTGGGTTGAAACTCTTCGTTGGCGTTTTCTTATATTTCAAATGAATATTAGCTCTGTTGGTATACTTTGTTAATTTCTATGTTACATTTTATTTGACTAAAATATTATATACAATATTGTATTTCTGAATCTAACATACAAATATTAAATAAAGTGAAAAATACACTATTTTTTGTTTTTCTGTTTCTTACTCTTCTCATTTAAAATTTGTGCTGAGGATCATTTCCGTTAGTCCTAATTGACTGTTGACCCTCTTAGCCCAGCATTTATTTCACAGTAGGAATATTTATATATATTTTAACACATTTATTATATTAGGTATTTTTTCCAACAAAAATAAATAATTATTTATTCTTATTTCAACTGAATATTGGGTTTGGTATACTATAATTTTCAACTTAATTCCAAAGATTATACTTCAAAATCCCGTATTTTGTCACAGCTATTCCATTCTGCTAATTTCACAATGAAGTGCAAGAGTTTGTACTAAGATTTGGTATTGGTACTCATTTTTTTTTCTTTCAAACTGATCGATTGTTTTTCTCTATTTTATTTTTAAAATTCAGCTTATTTACATATTCTAACCAGAATAACTTGGCAAAATAAATAAATAAATTGTGTGTGAATTCACTGTGACTTCAAAAAAAAAAATTTCAGTAAAATAATATTACCGAAATTTGCATAACACATCAATGACACCCATTTGTTCATTTAAATTTACACATTTTATTTGAGTGAAATATTATTTACAAATTGTATTTACTGAATCTAACATACAGAAAATAAATAAGGTGAAAAATACAATCTTATTTTTTGTTCCTTAATCTTCTTATTGTTAAATTTGTGCTGTTGTTCAAAAGGTTCCCATGGTTGCGAAATTGCCATCATGTGGTTTTTGACAATGTCATCTGAAAGTTAATTTTTCATTTGGTGCTCGTTGGGAATTTGTTACTGTAGTAAAATTAAAGGTTACATTTTTATTTTTTTTTAAACCAATACATATATTTTTGAGCATTATTATAAGCATGAAATCTTTTGCTATGTTTCTGAAAACATATAAAAGTAGATGAAATTTTTTCACATTTAGGGCACCCCAGATCACTGAAATCTACAACAGGTCTGCCTATTAAAATCGTTAATGTTTTTGATTTTTCTCTTCCTTTGGTGAACAATATTTGATATTTACATGTTGATTCTATTATCCATTCTCTTAGTTTGTCCAGAGATAGCACCAATTTCCCTCTGTCAGCTGATGATTATATTTTATTAACCAAGAATTCTGTTTTTTAACTCTTTCAGGTAATTCTCTCCAACTACAAGGTGATTTTGTCAATGCATATCTTACAATAATTCCATCAGAAATAAAAATTTCTTTAGGAAATAAATTTTAAGTCTTATTCAAAAGAAATTGCACATCAATAATACCAATGATAACTGAAAATTCGTATTTTTCACCCGCTGTAGATTTTCATATTCGTTTTCCTTCATTCTTCTTACATTACTTCATTTGGCACTACAAATAAATAGTTATTATTATTATTTCACTCATAATATTGGAGGTTTAATGGATTTTTTACAACACTCAGAAAGGATTAAAAAGAATTTAATACTTCCTATATTTAAATTCTTTTTAATCCTTTCTGAGTGTTGTAAAAAATCCATTAAACCTCCAACATTATGTCTTCACAGCACTTAAGCCTCTATACATGTATTATTTCACTCATTATTAGCTCTGTTCTTTTATTTTATGTTAACTTTCTGTTACAAATTCCAAACACTTAGAACTTTACAAAGAAAATTACCTAAAAATATTTCACAATATTTAGATTACACTGTTAACATTTTCCAAAGAGTTCAATAAAGAAAATGTTCGTTACTCACTGTTTCTTGGTTACATTACATCAAAATAGTTGCTCATGCAAAAAAGTTAGTCATGCTATTTTTTTCCATCCCAACAATTTCAGACATCCTCAAATGGCTAGCTTGCTCATCTCCCTTGGGTGAGCAGACATCTTCTGGAGGAGAGGTGGGGGATTAGGGGAAGGAGGGGAAGCATCGTAGGGAGGACCACTGTCAACCTCTCGACTACCCTTTCACGATCACCACCTAATGGTATATTTTTTCCATCCTAAGAATTTTGGACATATGAGTGAGAGAACTAGTCACATGTTCTAACATCCAAAACACTGTTTGAGGATAAAAATACTCAACATAATAAGGATAAAAATATAGAATACCATTCGAGCCACAGAGATAAGGATTGCCCCATGATGTCACAAACTAAGATAAGCTCACATCAACATCAAATCCACTAGCATGCAAAAACATGTCCATGAGTTATCTGTGCAAAAGTTTCATTTTTGAAGGAATGGTCAGCGAAAGGGTCAAGTAAACAGTACTATAAGGAAAAACAATCAAGTCGAGTGCCTTTTCAGTTACTGCAATTCGTTCATCCAGTGCAGCTATCATATTGTGTTGTGGTGTTTTCTGTCCAGTAAAGTAAAATAATGAGTGAACCACAAAAGTCTTTGAAATTTTCTTTCTTCAGGAAAATAGCACGAGACAAAACCCTTTACAAAGTTATGCAGGAAGTGGTCTGATATCCTCGGCTACTTGCAAAGAAGAGTTGACTGCGAAATGGACCACAGTCAGTGTTATATTCTGAAATGCCAAGATGGAGAACTAATGCTCGATGATACAGGAGCTGGTGGTTGTAAAGTTTTCTCTATTAGTTGTGAATAAGGTGAGAGATTTTCACCAAATTGTATATGAGCATTATACAAAAACTGCTAGTCTATATCTGGTGATGAATACACGGAAAGTTTAGCGAGGCATGGTGTCATCTTGAGACTAACGTAATATCAAATGTATGGATCTGTGCTGACTATGGTATCCGTTCTTAAGACTCTTTTGCATGACTGACTATTTGATGTAACGTAACCAAGAAATAGTGAGTAATGAACATTTTCTTTATTGAACTCTTTGGAAAATGTTAACAGTGTAAACTAAATATTGTGAAATATTTTTAGGTAATTACATGTTTCAAATTTTTCTCTGTGAATATACTTGTAAACAGTATTTCAGTAAAATAAAATATGCATTTGTAAACTTAAATCAACAAAGATGTGTGTTGAGTTTCCACAGTGAAATATTTACTCAGTTATTCTGATTAGAATTTGATATTTAAATCCATAAATTTATACTTTAATGCAATTCTGTTTAATTATTGTAAACAAAATCACTACTGTGAAATTATGAGTGCCAATACCAAATCTTAGTGCATACAAACTCTCGCACTTCATTGTAAAATTAACAGAATAGAATAGCTGTGACAAAATACGGAATTCTGAAGTATAATCTTTGGAATTAAGTTGAAAATTATAGTACCAAACCTAATATTCAGTTGAAATAAGAATAAATAATTATTTATTTGTGTTGGAAAAAATATCTAATGTAATAAATGTGTTAAAATATACAGGGTGTTCGGGATAAATTTGACGGTTTCGTAAGGAAAAAGAAAATCTTCTTTGTATCTATTAAATTTAATGAATTGACAAAAAAACATTACAGGCAGAGTTAATTACAATACTATCAACAAGATTTACTCAAAATAACCACCATTAGCATCGATCACAGCTTCAATTCTGCTTCGGAACCTCGAACAAGCTGATGCTACAGTCTCCCTGGGAAGGGCCGCAAAAACTGTTTTAATTTTATCCATTAACTGGGCTTTTGTATTACTGGAAGTGCGATTGGTGTCTTTTTCAACTGCGCCCCATACAAAATAATCCATGGGGTTAAGGTCTGGGGAGTTTGGAGGCCAAACATTTGGACTGGTGAAGTCGTAGAAATTTTCAGACAACCATTTTTGACTTTTCCCAGAGGTGTGGCAAGGGGCCGAATCCTGCTGCCATACATACGGCCTACCATTGCCTACCCTTGTTATCCAGGGCTTGACTACAGTTAGCAACTCCACGAACAAAGCCCGAATTCCAATGCCAGGGTTCTTCAACACCTGTTCCTGCAGATTTGCGAGGAATTCTGCTGTACGAACGCAATCAGATCGTCTGCTAGGGATCTTTCTTCTTGCTACATCCTCGTAGTCACCATTGCAAGTCTCTAGTTCATGCCTGATTGTTTTTACTGTATTCACGGAGCATTGGGCAGCAGTCGTAATATCCTTATTTTGATGGCGGGCACGAATCATCATGATACAAGTTATTCTTTTCCATGATTCAGGTGGGTTCCAGCTATCCATCCTTTCTGACATCTTGTATGTGAATGAAGAAGGGTCCAAACTTTTAAATGAAGAGAAGTGTGTGTTAATACATGTAACTTACGGAAAAATATAATTAATTATAAATATGTCAAATTTATCCCGAACACCCTGTATATAAATATCCCTACTGTGAAATAAATGCTGGGCTAAGAGGGGCAACAGTCAATTTTGACTAACCGAAATGAGCCTCAGCACAAATTTTAAATCAGAAGAGTAAGAAACAGAAAAACAAAAATTAGTGTACTTTTGATTTTATTTAATTTCTGTATGTACGATTCAGAAATGCTATATTGTAAATAATATATCAGTCAAATAAAAGATAACATAGAAATTAACAAAGTAGATTTTAACATAGAAATTAACATTCAAATGAATGTTACAGAGCTAACATTCATTTGAAATATAAGAAAACGCTAATGAAAAGTTCCAACCCAAACACATGATTTCTCTCCTAGATATAACAAAATTGCGAGCGGAAATAAGACATCTTAAAGATAACATAAATGAAAAATCTACATGGGGGGGGGAATAAATTCAGAAACAATTCATTTATTTATTTCGCTCAGTTATTCTGGTTAGAATATGTTGGCGCAAATGTTAAATCAGAAGAGTAAGAAACAAAAAAAGTTACCATAATCATCATCAAATTCCTGCTATGTACCCTCAATGGGTGTACAGGATATGACAGTACCACATGAAAAATGTACATCATTACTAACTTCCTATCTACAATTTTCTTCCAAAACAGTCTGTTACTTGTCAAGACTCCAACATTATCAGATCTTATATTTCTATCGTCTAAGGCACTTTGTACCGTATCAACCCACTTATATCTTGGTCTTCCTCTGGGTCGTTTTCCTGCCAACCTGACAGACAACACTTGTTTTGCTAATCTTTCCTCTCCCATTCTATTTAAGTGACCATACCACCTGAGATTAGCTCTGCTAACACATTCCTGGATGCTGACAATGTCAAGTTCTTTCATAACATCCTCGTATTTAATATGATATTGCCATCGATGCCATTTGTTCACACCTCTAATCTTTCTCAGGACTTTCATATCTGCAGCTTCTAATCTGTGGTCAAATGTTTTACTTCTGAACAAGCTCTCAGATCCATAAATTAAAACTGATTTGAACATTGTCTTGTATACAGCTAATTTAGTGTTCCGACTAATTTCTCTCTTATTCCATATGAATTTATTCAATAGACTTCCCAACATACCAGCTTTGCTGATTCTGTTGTCTATTTCTATATTTAATTTACCATCATCAGTAAAAATCATGCCTAAGTAGCTGAAATGTTTTACTTCTCCACAGGTTCCCCATTCAGCACACAGTTGACATTTTCAACGATTCTACCTATTTTCATTGTCTTTGTCTTTTTATTGCTGACCTTCATACCATACCTATTACAACAGTTATTCAATTTAGTCAGAGAATCTTGCAAACTTGTATCGGATTTATTTAGAAGTATAACATCATCCGCATAAAGCAAAGAGCTGACATTAACATCTCCAATTTTGATATCAGGTTTAATACCACTTTCCTTCATAATGTGATCCATATAGATAATGAATAACAGAGGGGATAATGTACATCCTTGTCTCACACCAGATTTAACATTAAACCATCTTCCTGTACTTCCTTCAATTCTAACTGCTGACTTGCAACTCAAATAAAGACTAAGTATTGCTTGATATAATGCCCCATTGACACCATATAACTGCAGCGTGTTGAATAGCTTCTCTCTTGGCACCTTGTCATATGCCTTTTCCAGATCGACAAAACCTGAATACAGATCTTTGTTATATTGCTTTCTCAACTATTTGTCGTAAAGTGAAGATCTGATCCTGACAGCCTTTATTTGACCTGAATCTAGCTTGTTCTTCACCAAGCTTTTCTTCCACAATTCTTCTCAACTGTTTCTCAGATATACTGGTATAATCTTGCCAGGAACACTCAGTAGGGAAATACCTCTGTAATTCTCACATTCAGTTTTATTTCCCTTTTTATATATGGGTACTATGAGAGCTCTACTCCAATCACCAGGAAATCGTCCCTTTGTCCAGGCATTCTGAACTATTCAGTGCAGCCACTGTAAAACTTTTATACCACCATACTATAGCATTTCTGGTCGAATATCATCTGCTCCTGCTGCCTTTCCAAATGTCAAGCCTAATGGCTTTTTCTACTTCAAGTATGGATACGTATTCCTGACTGTATGCCTGTTGAGTGTTTTTTACCACTGTGCTATCATTGCTTGTTTCATTTAGCAATTTTTCGAAGTAATTACTCCAAACTTCAAGGATATCTTGTTCTCCTGTTTTCATGTCACCTTTATCATCTCTAACTCCTTTTACAGCACTCTTTCCCCCATTTCTAAGCATCTTCAACAACCTCCAGAATCTTTCCACCTTCTTGATATTTATTTTCCATGTTCTTGCCAAAGTCCTCCCATTACTTTTGTTTAGCTTTCTTACGTTTGTCTCTATATTCTCTGAGCACAAGCTGACTTACTTGCCAGGAACTTTTTATATGCTTTCTTCTTATCCTTCACTGCCTCTTTAACTTCCTATGTCCACCATGAAGTTCTGATTTTTCTATCCTTGCAGACAACCTCACCACATGCCTCTCTGGCAGAATCAATAAGGGTTTTCTTCAAGGCTTGCCACTGAATCTCCAAGTTTTGGTTCCTGTTCTCAAACTCTTTCATTTTTTTTTCAATAATCCTTGTGTAATTTAGTCTACAGTTCACATCTGAGAGCTGCTCAACTTTTATTCGTGTAAAACTTTTTTACATGTTCTTCTTTTCAATATGAAATTCAATTTTATCCTGCTCAAGACTAAATAGTGATCACTTCCAATTTCAAATCCTCTGTACACACTGGTGTCCTGCACCAGGGAGAAAACATCACTATCAACAATAACATAGTCAATGAGACTTTTCTTATTCCTAGCCTCTTCTCACCATGTGAATTTGTGCACATTTTTATGTTGGAACATGGTGTTGTTAGTAATAATTAGTCCATGTCCTGAGAAGAAATCCAACAGATATTTGCCATAATTATTGGCTTTGCTCTTTTCTCCAAATTTTCCCAAAATATTTTTGTATGTCTGACAATCATTTCCTACTCTGCTATTTAGATCCCCAACAAGGACCAACTTTTCCTTTTTCATTGTGTCAGTTGCTTTTTCTAAAGAATCAAAAATTTCCTCTACTTCCGCCTTAGTAGGACATTCTGTGGGACCATAGACATAAATAAGTCTCATTGTCCAGTTCCCCATTCTGATATCTGCCCAAATCACTCTACTTGACACTGCCTGCCATTCAAGAAGATGGGCCTCGTATTTTGTGTTGAATACTGTGGCTACCCCTTTTCCTTGATTGTCATTTCCTGAATATAACATTTTGTATTTATTGCTCAGAAAGATCTCAAAAGTTTTGTCTTTTTTGTTTCAGTCACCCCTATCATGTCGATCTGGTACTTATCCAATTCCTCAGCTAGCTCCATTTTTTTGCCATTCAGGCTTCTTATGTTGATAGTACCGATCTTTAACTCTGGTGATGTTGAGTTGGGGTGTGCTTTCAGATTTGTTCCAAAAAAAAAAAGTCTTTTTCACTTTATTTAATTTCTGTATGTTAGATTCAGAAATACAATATTGTAAATAATATTGCAGTCAAATAAAAATAACATAGAAATTAACAAAGTATACTACAGAGCTAACATTCATTTGAAATATAAGAAAACGCCAACGAAGAGTTTCAACCCAAACACGTAATTTCTCACATAGGCACGACAAATTGCGACCGGAAATGAGACACATCTTTAAGATAACACAAATGAAAAATCTACATTGGGAGAAAAATAAATTCACACACAATTTACTTCCAGTAGTTAATTATTTTAGAAAATGTGAACATGATAGAAAGAAAAAAAAATGTTTGTGTGTGCTGTAGTGTTTTGTGAATCCCGTGAAGTTAAAAAAAAAAAAAAAAAAAAAAAAAAAAAACTCATTTCATTTGTCAGATTTCCATACTCTAACCATCACCCAGAATCCTAAAAACAGGAAGTCACACATACCCACAACAAAACTGCGTTTCCACTTCAACTCTATGATGTCATTTTGGACAGAAACCGTGGGAGAAACATAGCATGAGGCATAGTGTGAATGAAATTTATTGGATACATTCACGGGATTCGTTAGCGACTTTTCATGTCTAAATGTGTGTGGTTGAGGGGACACCAGTGACAGCATATAATTAATTATTCAGAAAATGTCTAAATGCTGCCGCCATCTCGACTCTCAACTAAGAATACCCATATTCATCTATTGACAAGAAAAACGTGTGTGTGAGTTTGAGGGGAACAACAGTGATAGTCTATAATTATTTATTCAGAAAATGTCTAAATGCTGCCGCCACCTCTTCCCTCTATACTAAAATTCCCATACCTAATAACAGGAATGAAATACCCCAAACGTATATTGGAAAATTCGTACTGGCAACTATAGACAACCAAAGACAAAACGTGACGTCAATCCCAGATGTGTGTGTGTGTGTCAGCCTGGGAAATTCCAAGATATCTTATCTCTAACATCACCCATGAACACACTATATGATGTCACTGAGACATATGTTCACTAGAAAATTCCAAACTCATAACGTCATGATTATTCATCTCTGACCATCACCCACAATTCCATACGCAAAACCATTTACTTTAACAACACACATCCATGACACTGATGTCGCTTCTCCCATTCATCCTATCCCTATTTGGTTCATAGTGTCCCACCAATCACAACACGATTCCTTATCTCTAAACAAAACCCACAATTCCACACGCGAACCAAAACACAAGATCTGACATCAATAACACATCTTCCCCCAGGGAAATTTCGAACTTTCCAATATCATGATATTACGGACAGCATCACACACAACCACGTCAATCATCTTATCACATAACGAGCTCAACATGATACATAGTATGCGACCTTTTCGATTCTAAATGCATAACTTTACATTTTTGCAATATTAAATTGCCAATCATTATCCTTATGAAATGCCTGAAAAAAATGTTTTAATCTATTTCTAACATACAAATCAGAAGATGGTGTATTTAGAAATACTCAAAATAAATTCTAAATTTGAATCAATTTTATATTTTTTTAAATTTTCAAGAATGATATAACTTTATAAATTATTTTATATATATTTTAAATTCAGTATTTAAGTTTAGTTTAAGTAAAGTAGATATCTTAAATCTACTTTACTATTTAAGATTGAAATGACACAAGCATATTCATGCGTTCCTTTACCGTATAGAAAATTTGGAAGTGCTAACGTATTCATGCATAGAATCTAAATATTCAAAAAAAAAAAAAAATTAATTGCAAGACACAGTTACTAATCTCGTAGAATAATGAACGAGACTTGTATATGACTGACTATTTTTCGGACATGGCCTAAAATGGTACTCCAAACATTAAACAGTATGGAAAGCATAAAATAATTTCCATGCTGACCACTGTTTTGAATACCATTCGTAACCATTTCGATGCATTTAGGTTTCATCACAATACATCATGAAAGAGCATTGACAGTCATATAGGAAGCTGATTTTCCGTACATAAAAACACAACTTTTGCTAAAAAAAAAAAAAAAAAAAAACTGGCTGACTTTTCTTTCCAAGAAGTTCTTGCCATTCTCACACAAAGGAGGTTATAGGAGGTCCACTGGGTATAATTCAGTGTGCATCGGAACTCCATATGTCTTCATTAAACATCATGTGCTGCATATCACTCAAAGATAATCTGATTAACTTGCACTTAAAATTAGATAAATTGTGCTCACTGCTTAAAGGCCTTCCCCAGTTTTTTTTTTTTTTTTTTTGCTTATACGTAGTTGCTGCGAGGAGAGGGTTGGATAGAGATCTGTGCATTGGATCCTTCAAAAGTTACTTTAGATGTTTTCAAAACTATTTTCTGTCTCCACCCCACTCGATGTATTTGGAAAACGACCCTTATATTTGACAGTGTTTTATGAATAATTCTTATATTATCATACGAATTCATAGGGAATTTTTTCCCCATTTATTATGCAAATATTCAAATGGGTTATATGTTTTTCAGTTCATTTTTTTTATCGATTCAAGTTTGAAGAATGAATTTTCATTGTTCGCAACTATGAAGGTGACAAGAGAAGGTCTGCGATTTCTACGCTAGCAGCTGAGGGAGGGATGCTGCAAAACTCAGCAATGCTGAGAAGCACAGATGCACGCAACGAAAGCTCTAGAGGGAGTACAACAAAAATTCTGAAATATCTATCGAAAGCGTGTTGTAGACGTCCAAAAATCTTAGTTATGCCAGTGTTAATACGGTTTATACTTGCAGAAGTAGAGAACAAGCATACGCTCCTCACGACACTCATATTTGAATAAATATGCAAGCAGTTTACATCATTGTTGCATGAATGACGTTAAATATTTGTTAGAATTGCTACGTGCATATCATTAAACAATGCAACTGATTTATATAAAATATCCTTCATCCAAATCAATGAAAAAACGTCACAGCATATTGTTGCTCTTCGAACAATGCTGTGACAGCAACAATAATTAAAAACTCTTCTTTCTTTAAGTATAAGCCCTAGTGGCCTGTTACGGTACGTATTAGACTTACGTATTCGAAACCGGATTCGAATTCACCTTTTGTCGAAAGAGACCAGATTCCCGTCAGTGACGTGAGAAATGACCCAGGCCTTTCCGACCAAAGGACTTTGTCTTTACTGATTGAGCTACGGAGAATTTTAAATTAATGTAATTTAAATTACAGTTAGCAGCCAGTGAAAATGTGGAAAATGTGGTTTAACTTGTGGTCTACTGTTGCATAAGACAGAATTCCAGCATTTATCTATTGTTGTTGGGCAACAATAAAATGATAAACTCCAATCATGAGTTTAAGTGCAACAATGAACAATACGTGGCATCCATGGGGAATAAATAACCGATAAATAAAATTAATTGTAATAAATGGTGGTTGATATATGAGAAGTTGTAAAATTATTCTCGCAAATACAACTTGAATTTTGATGGCGGCCTAACAACAAAATATAATGCTACTCTATCTTCTCTGAGTTAGTAGAGTTGGTCGTTTTTATCCAAGAGTTACAGTAATAGAAATATAGCCGTATCTTAACAAATCTTGAATATTGTGATTGAGAAAACATTGTCGACTTGAATAGAAGGGTTCGCTGTGACTAGAGAAGCATGACTTTTCGTCTGGTCCAACATCACGTTATAGATTACATTCCCTTTTGTTGCCTCGAAGCTAGGGGACAAATTTCACGAGTCAGGTAGAAGTGGCATTAGTCTAAGCCATTTATAAAAGGAAGAGTGGCGATGCAGAACGTGCGCATGCAGGGAGAAAGGGGAACTCGAAGAGAAAACTGACGCTACAGGCTCTTACAGGTTGACAGTGTGGTGATAAATGATCCATCAGTTGCAGCTCCGTACACGGGGGGCAGTTACGACCGACAGTCTTGTACGGAAAAATTAAAGGAAATAAATAGGGGACGCTTCAGGAGGATCCTATCTTAAAGTGTTGACATGATACCAGTCTGTCTTTGCTTTCATTTCCTCAAGAGTTTAGAGAATGCGAGGAATTTTTGAAACTAAAAAAATTCTAACTGAGGTTATGAGGTGTGAACTCATTGGACATTTTCGTACACTTTACCGTGGCATTTCTTCGGTATGCCACTTTAAATATTAACCTTAACATATAGTCGTCAGATTTCTAAATCATCCGTTTGCTTTATCCACTATTATGATTTACATCTCCATGAATCTGCCAATTTATTTACATTTTAGTTGATCTCTCTCTCTCTTTTTTTTTCGATCCCCCAATCAGGGCCGCCGAGAGAAATTTTCGGGCCCGTGACAAGTCTGTGGTCCGGGTCCCCACTTAAAAAAAGGCATCACTTTTGTTTAATAAAAAAAAGTCAGCAGTTAAACTATTCGCACATTGTTTACTTGAAATTTCGAAATGTTGGTGTTCTTCTGTCTTCAAATATTTCAGTAGTAAACGCTTGTTTTTTTAAATCTTCTTTTGCCTTCTTACAATCTCTTTTCTCCTTTCGTTTTTGATTTCCAGATTTATGATGATATATTTCTGTTGGTCAAATTTTTATTATTAAAAATATAATTTTAATAAATAAAAAATCAAATTAATAAGAATACTTACTTTTATTTTTTAGTGCACGGCGTACATTATACAGTTGAACACTTTACAAACAATCACAAAGCCTTCGTCTATCAAAATACTAACAAGAACGAAGCGTTCTGGCAGGGAACATTACTGTGGATGCAATTACTAGCTAGCGCTATAACAGCTGACTGCAACAACCTTGCACGAACGCCTATTGACGTCATCACCCGCTATAACTACAGCGATCCGCGCCGAGAGAATCAGCGTCTTCCGGACACTCACGGCGAGCTAAAGAGCGTAGCCATCTGTCAAAAACAAAACCCAGTATCATTCTCGATATGCCTTTATCATTCTTGTATTATTACAAGAATTAAAACCATGCATTATAAACACGGTTATGTGACACGTCGGGCCCTGTTCGATGCCATGCCCGTGACAAAAGTCTCAGATATTACCTCCTCTCGGTGGCTCTTCCCCCGATGTTTGAAAAATTTCATCTGAGAAGTATACGTAATATTTCTTTATAATTTGAAAGATATACAAAGAAAAAAAAAAGTTTGAATTAGTATTTATTTACATAAATTCCGTCAAAGGAAGAAAATCTTATTTTAGATTATCTTTAAAAAAAAAGTGATAAAGAAAACCAATAATATCATCGGTTAACATAAACATGCCTCCGTAGCTCATTCAGTGTAAACGAATCCCTGTGGTTGGAAAGACGTGGGTTCGATTCCCGTTAGTTGCGTGAGGAACCTTTATCCCGTCTCTTTCGACCAAAGGTGAGTTATCAGATCTCATACGGAGGCGGTTTTTTTTCGCCAGGAAACTCGAGTGTTTCGACCCCCAGAACAGCTAAACCGGTCCCCTGAATACACATCTACAGACATAGGACACATCGGGAGGCAGAGGGTCAACCACCTTATCCTCGAGACGGGGGCGGTTGGGAAGTGAAGTCCACAGCCAAAGAACCTCAATGGTTCGTTAAAAAGCTTAAGACAAGACTTAAACGCAATAAATGAAAGTTGAAATACAAGTGGGGGGGGGGTTCTGATAAATACATAAACAAAAATTAATTAATTTTATGTCTTCTTATATATCCTAAAAAAAAAAACATTCGATTTAGTGTCACCTATTTTTTTCCTTTATTTTTTCGAGTTATTTTATTTTTTTCCAGTATTAGGCCTTGTTACTAGCTATGACCAAGTACATTAGTTTTCAAAACCTACTTGGATCGGATCAGGTGGTTATCAGTATGCCCATAATCTATTGATAGAGTATACTGGTTCCGCTGAAGAAAACATAAATTTTAACGTATATTTGCGTAGCTCATTGCATGTTTGGGGAGGAGAATTATTCATCTCTGTTTTTTTAACCATCACCGCCCCCCCCCCCTTATTTGGAAGCCTGAAGTGTCTTGAAAAAGTTCCAGGTTTGGTCTCTAGCGCAGATTTTCTGATTACCTAACCCATAGACTACACATGGTATTGATATTAATGTAATATAAGTTTAAAACCTTTCGTGGATTGGATTCATATAAAAAAAAAAAATCAATGCATAAAATTTCTGCTTATTCCCTTTGGGCAGTGTTATTAATTTATAAAATAAACTAAAATATGTTCTTGTAGTAACGTCTTCATCGGACTAAAGATAGTGTATTAGTCGCACAGAGGAAGAAAATCAAAAGAATTTCATTACTAAAATAACTTATCAATCTCTGCCAATGGTCTCCATCATTTAGAATTAATATTTTTAAGGATGCATTATTATTGGAAACGAACTAATCTATGATATTTATGCAAGTATGCAACCTTATAAAAGAAGAGATAAAGTAGAAAAATATAATAAATTTATAAAAATAAAATATATACTTTATAAAAGTCTGTTTTTAAGCAAATTGAAAACCAAATATTTGATGAACATAAAAATGGAGTATTCCCAGAAAACAATCGGTCCGAATGTTTACAGAATTACATTAAACTATATTGTTTATGGTCTGAAAGTGATCTCCTGCTTGATTGCTTTTACGGACAACGTCTGTTGGTATCTTTACTCTGATTGGATAGACAAGGGAAACATGAAAAACTACGCCATTGTTGACGATGTGACTGAAAAATAAGCATGCTCATTTTCGAGAGTGCAACAATGTTTCGCATTTAATATCTTTCACTGCTTGTATCGATCTTCAGTGTATTATTCTCCACTCAATAATGGACAAAAAACAATCTGTTATAAGTTTATATTGGAAACTAGGGGGGACTACGACCCCCTGGCGCCTACGGCGCCCAAACCCCCGATTTCCGGCCTGGTAGGTCATGACCGATTATGCGGTTGCCTTTGTGTTGCACTACCTTTAGGAGAGAGCTTACCCAATGGTAGAGCAACACAAGGGCGACTCTCAGCAAAGGTGGTGGAAGCATCATGCATTTCGTCGCCTTCCAAAAGTTATGACCTACAAGGCTGAGGTCACATCCGTTACATAAAATTCGAAACGGATTTGAAACGTTTTAATGTCACATCCGTGACATAAAAACGTTTTTCAAATTTCGGCTTATCTTAAATTCCTGGAAACCTCTAATTAAAGGAACTTTAATGAAAGAAAGATAAAGAAAGTAAGAAAAAATAAAGAAAGAAAAAATAATTTCATAAATATGTACAGTAAATATTTATAATTCTGCATAATCATAAAAAAACTAAATTAATCTTCCAACACCGTTTTATTTTATATAGAGTAAATAACAAATAACATGACATATTAAAAGATTTCACATGTTCTAGTTCTGCGTGGTTGCTGGGATAAGAATAGCTGCAATAAATAATACCCTTGGAGGGTAATAATGAATGGCAATGCTATACCAATGAAGTTTAACTGAGGTTCGGCTGTTGCTGTTACCCCTGAGGCGCAGAGATTCGAGAGTTTGAGCTCGCTCTCTTAAGGTTTTTGCCATAAGGGAGCAATTTGAGTCTCTGGGGAAGTGTTCTCCGGCACCGCCCGCTGAGGGGCTTAGGCGGCGAATGCTTTTCTTCGGAATATGAGCGGTTCTGCTCGGTGGTGGCGTGTGGGTGGAAGGCCAACGCTGAGATGGACGGTCTTTCGCCGACGATTGAGTGGCCTATGGATCGTCCGGATTTTTAGAGACGGCTTTACCTTTACATATGGCCACTCTTAACAACCAAAACTTAAGGTTATAATAATAATAATTTATATATATAACATAACGTGACATTTACTTGAGCGATCTGGTTGCTGTCAGTTACTAACATCGAAATACCAAAACTGTTAACTTAATAAAACTATTGAAGGAATAATTAAAAGCAAACTGCAACATAAAATTAAAGAATGAATAAACTCAGCTGTTCTCTTAAGAAATCTTTTTTTTTTCTTGAGCCAAGCAAACATAATTACCTCATATTTTCCACCACGTAAAAATTAAGAATGTAAAGCTGTCGCTAATTTAAAAGTCCACTTTTGTTTCAAGTATTAACCCAATAAAAACAGCAGGATTGAAAATGTGTGTGCGTGTGCATGTAATTAAGCACACAACACTTTTAAAAGCACTTCCTTGTATGTATTTTATGGTTGCAACAACATTAGAGAGAAAAAAATAAAGAAAGAAAACTTCCCTCTGTTGTTGTGCTTAATGAAATAAATTGAAGGCGACGCTTTGTTAATGGCGTCTTCGTAAATGCAATAAAAAAAAAATCATTGCTATTCACGCTATCAGCGAGATTAATAATGCTATAAAGCTTAATTCGGGATAATTATAAAGCTTTACCATTGCAATGAGAGATAAATTACGACTAAAATGAACGATAATGAGAAGTTACATTTCAGTTTTAGTAATCTCGGGATGGATATATCGAATCGATAATAATAGCGGACTAAGAGAATTTACATTAACTGAATATTAGAAGTGTTGAAGATGTTCTGGAATACTTTATAGAATTGACTGTCGTTGGAATTAAAAAAAAATCGATAGATTAATGCTACGCCAGTAAAGTATTAAATTGCAATCGGCCATTTAATTTCTGAGGACTTTTCATCTGAAGGTGAGATAGATGGAGTCATACAAAGTTGGAAAGGTGTTTTTTCATTTCTGCACTCTCACATGCCTAGAGCAACGTTTCCCAAATTTTTCCTACGACGGAACACTACACAAATCCTGAAATTTTAACGGAACACCTTGGTTAGAGTCGAGTATCATCAGTCTCGTATTCAATGTAAAGCTACCGCTGCAGCAGGCTGTATCGCATCGTAAAAATGCGACAGCGCACACTACAGGCGCCTGATTTTCAAACATGTTTGAACTTGTCGCAGCATTTAAAACCATTTCAGTCCTCATATTAATTTTGATAATTTTCCACGGAACACAGTTTGGGAAACCCTGGTTTAGAGAATACCATCGGTCAAATCCGTTTAATAGCGCCATTTTTCGACAGATTTTCGAAGTTGAGCAAATCTGAACCTTATTTGTGAGGATAACCACCTGGGAATACTGAGTGCTGTTGATAAGCGGTATTTATCTTCAGTAGCTCGAGCGTTAATGAAGACGCGCTTTAGTTGGAAAGAACGAATCCATACCATCTACCAGGCGAATTTGCTTTTTGTTTTTTTTTTTCATCAGAAGGTGAGTGGAAGGATTTCATAGCCTGACTGTTCATAGAGTGGCTAAGCACTGCGACACTGCAGCACCTCCCCCCCAAGGAAACAATGAAAAAATTAAATTTTGTTTGTGTTTATAAATAATAACAATGCTTAGAACATTATATAAATGCAGTACAACATGTTAAAGGTTACAGCTTATGTTTCGACATTGATCGAATAGTTAATAATTGGAATTGTTCGATTAACGCTTTAGATTACGAAACAAATGCACTGCGATCTAACACAGTGTCCATATTATCACATTCAACCAATTGCAGCCAGACTCGCCGATATTCGTTTGCGCTTCTCATTGCATGTGACTAGTGAATCTGACACTGCCGTTTGAGCAGTTTTATCGTATGCTTGAGCGCGTTATTTCTGTGAGATACGAAACTTTTATTATTGGTGCGTGTTCGTGGTGAGGGTGAACTATTTTTTGCAAATCTTATTTTATTTTGTTAAAATAACATATAATTATTTATTTATTATAGATACAAGGCTGAATTATGACGAGTGTCACCGTTGAAAATACGAAAAGAATTATATTTTTTCAATTATCGTTACACGAAACAAATGCACTGCGATCTAACGCAGTGTAGGAATTATCGCGTTTGTCACGTTATTACGGGTGAGCCTCGGCAGGAAACCATAGAACACGTGTTTCAGCAATAAAACACGTGTTCCTGTGAAAATAATATTTTTAATAAAGCAATTTTTTAATATATAAATTTGCTTATTAATAAATTGGTTACTGATTAGGAAAAAACGAATTATTTTTCTTATTTTATATATGCAGCACCCCACTTTAAATTTTTACCGGCCGCCACTGCTTTCATATATACATTGGTCTCATAGTTTCTTCAGCCATTAACCCTTAAACCTTGGCATTATCTTTTTCTTCGCTTCCTCCGATCATTTTGGGATTGGTGTTAACTGACTTTGGCTCAGATCATTTCTACCCATCGTTCGCCTGCCAATAGTGGATGGTACTGTGTATGATGTCTAAATATGTGCGAATGGAGTGGTTTGTCCGTTTTTGTAGTAAGAAACTAGAGTTTTTACAAAGAAAAAAAAAACCTCGACTACCTACCTCACTGTGAGATCGATAGATTTAAGAAATTTTCAATTGAATCCGAATTCGTGAAGATAGGCTTAGGGAAAAGATTGAAATAAAAATGTAATTGCTTGTCTATTATAAATTACCCGTAAAATTATTCAAATACTTCATAACAATGATAGATCTACGAGAGCGTTTTAAATCCAGGACTGTCTTTATCTGTAGTCACCTGTTGGTACTCTTTTGATTATATTCATATTTTCTAATAAATTTTTCCCCTATCTATAAACTCATCTGTGTTCTTCACATCCTTTTAATACCGTCTGCAGACATGTTTTCGTTTATTGACAATCGCTGTGGATCTTTCCAGCTATTTTGAAAGCTTTCTTATATTAGCTTAATTACTATTGATTTTTATCTCCTTTTTTTTTCTCTGCATCATCTGCAGAACATCATTATCGATCGATAACAACAACAACTAAGACACGTGCACGTGTGTGTCCCCCCCCCACACCCCGAATCCCTTGGATAATCCCCTTAATGGACTCGTTTCTTGAAAGCAGTTTTTACAGACTTGCAAATAATTCCACTCATTCCGGAAGTCGTAAAACTCAACAAATCCCACTTTCCACACTCTCAACGCAACTTGCAGACAAAAATAAATTTAATGATATCGCTAAGCCCACTCGTCTCTACCCCCCCCACACACACACCCGTCCTTCCTTTCCCCCTTACTATAAGTGAGCCACTGTTGTTGTTTCGCAAGCAACACCAAGCTAATCTTCCTACTTAGTGACTTGCATTACCTGTGAGGTTCTAAAAGAACAACAGTGAATGCAAGTAAGCCGTGCCATGTAATAACTGTTGCGTGCGCGCGAGTAAGTGTCAGATCACCCAAGCAACATTTCCCGCTAACTGGTTGCGTGACTTTGTTACTTAAATTGTATTTAACCTGAAACACGTTAATAAGGTACAGTATATATCGATATTATTGATGTTAGGATATCGTTCATCACCAAAATATATTTGGAAAGAGCAACAAATGAATCTACGTTCTTGGCATTCTTCCCCTCCAATAAATATTTGAGGGGAAGATACGTGAGGAACTTAAGTTTCAGTAGGAGCTTTGTTATCCGAGATCTTATCTCCATTTTAGACTGTAAAATGGAGATAAGATCTCGGATAACAAAAACGAAAGTAAATCTACAGGACAAGATATGGAAAAGTAAATAAATCGGTGAGACTGCTGTAAGCATGCATATTCTCAAGTGCTCTCTATGGTTGTGAGTCATGGGTATTTGTCAAAGTCTCTGTGAGACGAATATTGGCTTTTAAAAAAACATGTAAATAGAAAGATTTTTCAAATTGGAAGAGTACAAAAGGCAACAAATGAAGAAATGTATTGCAAAGTAAACGGCAAAGAAAATCTAAAGCGGAAAATAATTCAAAAGAAATTTTTGGGAATATATTCAGTGGTATAGCTAGAGCTTTTGCCGCTCGGGTCGGTCCCTGAGTTTGCCGCCCCTCTCAATACACACCAAAAATACGACAAAAAGTCAAAACGACGTATAGGGAAATAAATTAAACCCTATGTTTATTTTTGAATTAAAAACCTTAATTTCAACAATCTAAAATGTTATTTTTCTTGCTTTTCTTTTAGCAAAATCTCATTTGACATTGGCGAAGTCTATTTCATAGTAATCTAGGAAGGCAAAATGTATAACCTCTTAGGATTATTTTTCAAAGTAATCCTTTGGCTTTTCTAGACAATCCCTACATCCTAGATGATAGATAATCTTCGTCGCTCCGTGCGAGACTATCATCCTGTTTGTTGGAGGATTGAAGTGGCTTGAAAAAGTTCCATGCTGGTTTTCTACGGAATAGTTCCTACATTAACTAATCCTTAGTCTACCCAGTAATATATGCAACAGATTTATGACCTTAGGCAGATGAAAATTATATTGAAAAAAAAAAAAAGGTCCACAAATTTTTAATGCTGTCAAAAAGTTGTTGGTTGTCTCTCAGTCTAATATGATACACCTCTTTTTTATCATTCCATGAAAAATGTTTTTTACGATAAAAAAAAAACTTTATCTGTTCTGCCACAGAATCCTTCCACCGACAGTTTTCATCAAATTATGTATTCCTCTGTAAATATAGGCGAGTACGACTTCTGTCCCCAGAAATATGCTGACAGCACATTATTCTCCTACAGTGACCTCGAAAAGTGGAAATGACAAGTTTATCCCTCGACTATACGAGACAAAATGCTCACGAGCAACTGGGAAGACCTATTTAGATTTCTATAACTACATGCAAAGTGTGATGACCTTGAAACCACACGATAGTAAACAATATCATATTTTGCTACGCAGTCCATGGAGAAATATCTTTTTGTGATTACCACACCTGTTTCCCCCCCCCTCCCTGGAATATCTTGTAATCATGGTACTAAACTCTAGTCTATATTCTGTCTGTTTTTGCGACCTACATCACAAATGTCAGCTTGTGGATACAACGCCCTCCTACGGCAAAGGATTATTTCAAGAAAAGATGGACTTACTTATATTAGATCATAAGACAATCACCCGATTTAGTAACTAGGAGGCAACTAGGTTAAATCACGGTAGATGTTTGCGTTCCAATTTCTACTAACAAATGTCTGGGGATAGTTTCACCGGCATTAGTGCTTGAGACTTCATTTATTCCCAAAATATACCGGCTTCGTTTATGTAAATTTTGAATATACGTATACATAACATGAACAAAATAGCGGAGTTGCCACTTTGAGTTCTTTATAATTTTGTTATAAAGACAAAACACACAACTTTCATTAACAGAGTGGCACTATGGGGTTACAATTTTGTACGTAAACTTTAATTTGAATGCAATGAGATCTTAAAATTAAAACAAATTATTGTATTTCATAGAATGCAGTCATCAAGAATTTACGGTGAAAGAGTACCACCAACAATATTTCATAGATTACGTCATCAAGAATTTACGGTGAAGTCTTATGAATAAGTAAAGCCGTCTCTAAAAATTCGGATGATCCCTAGGGCACTCAATTGTGGGCGAAAGACCGTTCATCTCAGCAGTAGCTCCACTCAGCGATGGCCCACCACCACCGAGCAGAACCGTTCATATTCCGGAGAAAAGCATTCACCGACAACGCCCCTCATCGGGCCAGCCGGAAAACACTTTCCCCGGAGACTCAAATTGCTCCCTTAAGGCAAAAACCTTAAGAGAGCGTACTCACATTAGCAATGGCCGAGCATCAGTTAAACTTTATTGGCTGCAGCATTACCCACAATATTAGCAATATCCGACCATCAGTTAGAGAGCTTCACTGGCTATAGCATTGCCATTCGTTAAATTACGAATTTAAATTATTCTATCACTTATTGGGGAGTCAGTCCAAAGAAGATTAAATACTTCGTATCAATACTTACATATATTAATCTATAAGTGTAAGCACTTATAAAGCTCTGATCATGACAGGAGGGTAACAGCAATTAGCAGAGCCTCAGTTATAACTTCATTGGCTACAGCATTGCCATCCATTACCCTCCAAGGGTATTAATCACCGCATCTTCTTCCTCATGTAAGCACTTATAGTCCTTATAAGGACTGGCTTAAAGGGGCAAAACAATAATGCTTTTCATCTTCTCCGTTATCTGTAGAGGACAGTGTAGGGATAAGGTGTTATTGAGCTATTAAAGCTCTGATCATGGCAAGAGGGTAACAGCAATAGCCGAGCCTCAGAACTTCATTGGCTACAGCATTTCCATATTTATTTAAAGGTAAAGCCGTCTCTAAAAATTCGGATGATCCCTAGGCCACTCAGTCGTGGGCGAAAGACCGTCCATCTCAGCGGTGGCTCCACTCAGTGATGGCCTTCCACCCACACGCCACCACCGAGCCGAACCGCTCAAATTCCGAGGAAAATAATTCACCGACAAAGCCCCTCAGCGGGCCGTGCCGGAGAACACTCTCCCCGGAGACTCAAATTGCTCCCTTAAGGCAAAAACCCTAAGAGAGCGAACTGAAAAACTCTCGAATCTCATCACCCAAGGGGGTAACAGCAACAGCCGAACCTCAGTTAAACTTCATTGGTACAGCATTGCCATCCATTACCCTCCAAAGGTATTGGATTGAATAAGTACTTGTGATTTTTTATCCTTATACATTGTAAGTTATATTAATAAAGGAAAGGTGTTTTATAGATATATAATTAAATTTTTTAAATATAGTAAAATATGTAAAAATATTAATTATTTTTTCTTTATTATATAATATTCTTTAATATTTTATATTTAATATCTTTTTTTTTTGAATTTTTTTAACTACATTAGTTTTTTTGGTCGAAAAAATCAACATACTCATCATATAGCTTTGATCGTTTACTTCTACATATTTAGATTGCTTTTGATGATTTTGTAATGATATGAAGCTTTTTTATTTTTGTATTATTAATATCTCATATATATCTCGCATATAAGTTTTACTATATATATCTCTTTATATGGTACTCGTCGTTTAATTCCTTTTCTATTTTGCATCCGAAATCTATATTCCTTTCACCTGAGAACAATGGAAATATTTATTTAGATTTTTCGACTGCGCCATCCATGCCTCGATATGGTGCAAGAAATATAACACTTCCAGTAGGATACAAAATCTTTCACAACGAAATTACTTGATCATCCCCCAAGTTATCAATTTGCTTTGCTTTGCAGTCTTTGCGGTTAGCTAGCGGGATGTGGGTGACGATTCATCAGCGGGTTAACACACTGGTGAAGGGTCGCGAATTGTCAGGGCCTTCACGGACTAAGATAAGCAGAACGGCTCACGGACAAGTTCGGCTGCTCCTTCGCTGATCATCTACGCTTCTAGGCTAATGACGGCTTGCGATATTTTTCTCCCTCTAACCACCGGCTTCCCTTCTTGGGCTTCCTCCTCGACACGTCAGGGCTTCACTCTGAGGTTTTCTATCACATCGTCTCCTCGTATGCTCGTTTCTCCTCTCTGTGTAAAATTCTCTGTTCTCTAGTAGTCCCGTCGTATATTCCATCAGTTCCGAAACCCTGGGTTCAGTTTTCTAAACCCCGTGCGCTCCTTGCGTGCACTTACGCGAACCCCTTACGTTATCCTTTCCTTTCTTCTCCGTCTTCGTGTTCTAAGCTGATTAAGTCATCCAGCAGAACATTCATTTGAATCTTGCCGCCTCCTTTTTGCATTGACTTTGAGGTTACTTAGGGTTGAAGTGTAAACAAAATTTCAAACGGCTTTCCGAGTGTGGAGCATTTCCCATAGCCTTGACAAATTTTACATATTTTGTTCAAATAGATAGCTAATTCCCTTTGGGCTGTACACATGCTACATACACTACTAAATCTTAAGAGAAAAGACTATTTACAGGTGTTCTGGGTTCTGCCTATCTGTAAAAACTCGATGCGTTCGTTATAACAAAATTTATTCTTGCTGTATAGAATTTTTAGAATTTCTTGGCTTTCTCTTCATGAGCAAATATATTACAAATATTCTCTGCATGTCTTCAAAATCATTTACACATTTAATTTTTAATTTAATTTTAAATATAAAATAGTAAAGCATATTATATAATAAGGAAAATATAATTTTAAAATATTCTATTTGTTGCTTTTTCTAAAAATTTTAATCATATATATAAAACACCTTTTATTTATTAATATAACTTACAATGTATAAGAATGTATATTGAAAAAAAAAAAAAAAAAAAAAAAAAAAGTTATTTCCAAATGGAGATTTTTCTACAAATAAATGGAGATTGGAAGTCAACTTGCAGAAAAGCTCAGCCGTTCTTTTCTCAAAAAGCCCAATGTCTCCTGCAGGAGATGTGTTATTATTCAATACTAAAATTCCTTGGCAGACAGAAACAAATTACCTGAGTGTAATTCTCGACAGAAAGCTATCTTTCCATCAAGTCTAAGTGCGCAAAGGTATCTAAAGCCATAGCCCAGATCTATCCGCTAATTAATAGAAATAGCAAGCTCAGCAACAGAATCAAATGGCAACTATACCAGATGACGATTCGTCCTATAATCACCTACGCCTCTCCGCCCTGGAGCCACACCTCTAATGCTAACATTATCAAGATACAACGAGTGCAGAACAAGTGCTTGAGAATGATTCTGAACGCCCCGTGGTATGTTAGAAACAATCAACTTCATAGAGATACAAATATTCCTTATATTTTCTCTTTTCTACAATCCTTAGCATCCAAATTTTTCCTAAAGACGTCCACACACCCCATCGATTTGGTTCAGCAAGCTGCAGCATACGAGGCAACGGACATATTCAAATATAGAAGACCAAAAGCTATATTAGCCTCCTATATAGCGATGCATAATCTCCATGCCCATTCAGGGCGAGCAAACTGCTCATAAATTTTACCCTCACTGTAACCACAACACATAGCGGGGAATATGAAAAGCATTTTGCTTCACCCCTAAAGACATAAATGTCAATTATCAAAAAAAAATTATAAATATAATATATAATTATAGTAATACATGCCTTGTCTATGAAGTTCTCCTGGCGATCAAAATAAACTTTACGTACAAAATTATATATAATATATAATTATAGTAATACATGCCTTGTCTATGAAGTTCTCCTGGCGTTCAAAATAAACTTTACGTACAAAATTATAATAACGTATTGCTACTTGTTGATGAAAGTTAATTGTTGTATCTATTCTTATCAAGCTAAATGCAGAAATATATATAACATAATTATAAAGAACTCAAAGTGGTAGAACTCGCCAAGGCTACCAAAGCATTGGTAAAAATCGTCAATTTAACTAGAGTTAATTTAAAAAGTTTTTTGTCAGTCTTCAAAAATCTTTTCAGTTTCAGATTTCAGGATTACATATTAAAACAAGGATTTCTTTGACATGAAAAAAGTTAATGTTTCTTTGTCCTTAAAGATAGTTTTGCTTCTAGAAGACAAATACTTTTATTAGTGCATATTCCTTGCATGAGAAATAAGTGCTTGTCAGATGACAAGTGCACCGTGAACAGAACACGAATATGTGAAATTACATTTACATACCATTTCTGGTCGGCTAGAGAAGTTTGCAAATATTGACGGATATCTAAATATGCGCTTACTGCTTTAGTACAGAAAACGGCACCGTACCAAAAAAAAAAAAATCTTTGAGAGAAGCTTTTCATCACGAGGATGTGAAGGACGTTCCTCCCATCGCAATTCCTTCGTGATGCTAAAAAGGGAAAAATATTCCCCGATGATACATTCTTCATCTTAGAGATTATGTAAAACTTACAATACTTGGAGAGAGAGAGAGAGCATGATCGTAAACTGAAACATTTCTTTGAACTTAGTCGTACCAAATATTTTTGTATATTATAGTAAAGCATATTATATAATAAAGAAAAATAATTAAAAAATCTTTTATTTATTGCTTTTGTTTAAAACTTTTAATCATATATATAAAACACCTTTTATTTATTAATATAACTATAATATATAAAGATTATAAATAATTTTATAATTTTATATGAAATAATTTGTTTTAATTTAATTTGCTCTATTAGGAATGTTCAAATATTTGAACCTGTAGAGATCGTGTGGAATGTTAAGAATCACGCAATTGTATGTAAGTAGTTCACGACCTCCATCACTGGCGAATTATACCAACTAAATAATGCAAAAATCTCCCTGGAGACCAGTGTATACGTTATAGAAACAACAACACAATGTGTAATAGTCGTAATATCACTAGTAACGACGTATCCACCCACTAGAGTGATTTGCTAATTGTCTAGGGAACTTTAGTGCACAAAGGAGACGGTAACATAGTTTAGCTAATCTGTGTGTGTGTGCTTAGGATAACAACAGATGACTCATGTGCATAATATTCGACTGTAATGACGTCACCAAGCAATGACAAATCAGCGTGAAGTATTGTCATTCATATGTTATTATCAGGTATTCAGAATTGCAAGAATGACTAACCAGTTATCAGTGTCTGAAACTGTCGTAATCTAGTCTTCGGCAAGTGATGCAGTAGTTCGTCGTACAGACTGGAGGAAGAAATAATTGAATCTGCTCTCAAACTGTAATTGTATTAATGGGATGTCGGTTGAGTGGCATTTCACTGGTTATTATATTCGCTGAGCAGTCCTGTAAAATTGCAATAGGTGCTTAATAGCAACTAACTCGCCACCGTTCGACATTTACATGAGTTAATATGTCACCTGAGTTGCCAATTAGTAATATTTTAATGGATTTAGTTTGTCACTTCTGTCATAATTGGCTGCTTGTCATAATAAGGCTTACAAACCCACTCGTTTAATGCACTCATAACAAACCTCAAATTTAAGTCTATTTTATAGTCAATCGAGTATCAAAATCTGTTCTTACCTTCTATTCATTCGCGGAATTTTTCATTATTTATAATTTAGATGCTATTTATGCTTCAGTTAACGAGTCACTCTATCTTTGACCAAATATAGTCCGGTTCCTGTTCGTTGAAGAAGATATTTCATTTATGTTATTAGCAGTGGCGGCTCGTGGCTTGAAATCGTGGGGGTGCTGCAACTTTCGAAATATACATACACACTGTAAGTACAGTGTAAATACGTGTTTGGATAAAATATCGAAATTATGGTAAAAATTAAAAATAAATAAATAAATAAACATGAAAAAAATTGTTTATTATCGATAAAATTATACAGTTTGGTATAATTCAAAATTACTTAAAAATAAAATCCATTTCTTTAATTGTAATTAAAGGAATGGATTTACAATTTTTGGATATTACAATTAAATCCTTTAATTGTAATGTCCAAATATTTAAAGAGACGGAGTAAACACGATAAGCACTACGAACACTCTACTATTGGCACAAACTGCATATAAACAACAGTGGAACTGCTCGACGGACAGTGCCGCATTACGCTAATAGCTCGCATCTCACTATGACGTGCATATGCTTTGCGCGCGTAGCAATATGACAATGTGGTAAACACACAGTGCTGCTACAAGATGGATTTTTATTATTTTTTATACAAAATAAGAGAATTGTATAGGATTGTCGATGATAAAATTAAATATTACGAGTAAATATAAATAAATTAATAAATATATTTATATATCGAGAAAAATTGGGGGTGCTGCAGTTCCGCAGTGCCTATGCACGAGCCGTCTCTGGTTATTAGTTACTTGTTCTTAGTAAAGTGAGAATAGCTTTGAGATCGTCAGCAGAAAACGAACTGAAGAAATAGAGAAATAATAGAAGAAATATTATTTCAGTCTGAAGCAACTAAGACTCTGGGACAAGTATATATTGTTTGGTAACTGTATGTGTTCTCTTTCTCCAATATGTGCGTTTCTACAGCTAACCTATAATGATTATGCATTTTTGTTGGAAAGATCTAGGTTCGAATCCTGTTTAGCACACCAAGAACTTATCACCGTTTTCGCATTTTTATTTGAAGATGAGTTAGGCGATCTCATATGGAGGTGACAGGATTTTACCTTCAAAACTTTCGTTTTTTTTTTTTTTTTTTTTTTTCATCACCCAAAATAGTAAACTAACTAGAAACACGCACACTTAAGAGAGAATACCCAGATGGTCTCAACTATTTCCACTGTAATCATTATTAAAAAAAAAAAAAAAAAAAAAAAAAAAAAAAAAAAAAAACGGGATTTACCATCTCCCTTTTACTTAACTATTTCCACTGTAATTCAAAACAATTCCAATCCAACCCTTCAAACGACCAACAATTATCCATGCCATTGTCTCACAGAATTGTTGGGAAATGATTGTTATCTTGCAGAGTTCGATTTTAAAAAAATACTTCTAATAAAGTGTGATGTTATAATGAAATAATCAAACTAGCAAACCACGAAGAGCCTCCTTAGCTCAGTTGCTATACACGAGTGGTTGCAAAGACCGAGTTTGAATCCCCGTCCACGAAATGATGAATATCAGGTCTTTTCAATCAAATGATGAGTTATCCAGTCTGATATGGAAGTAGAAGGATTTTTTTTTTGTCGTTTATAAAAGGCAAACGTTCCCTGTAAACGCCACTGATTGACCGGCATAAATACTTGCCCTTAGAGGATACAGAGAAAGATTGGCGTGTCGGATGCATTAATTCCCTGACTCCTTAATAAATGAATTTTACCCGTCCTAAGGATGCGGATTGATTGAATAAGAAGTCCAGGATAAAGGGAAATAGAAAGAGAGGATGTGTCTTCACTAGGACATGTCCCTAGAGCAGTGTTAGTGGAAAGTTTTTTCAAAGTCACGCGTCACAAGAAGTCACACTTAGTTCAAAAATAAACCCGCCTTTTCTGGATCTTAGAGAAATCGCACTATCAATTGCATCCAGTTTTGCTATTTGAAGACACTGCATGGTCGTCGCTTCTCAAATGATATGATGTCGTAGATACACGAAGAAACTTCTTCTTACTTTTGTTGGCCTTCCCTTCTTCATTTTGTGCATGCGCACAAACACTTTCGACGTAGGACATTTCCCAGGGAGAAGGGAAGAAGGTTTTTCAAACTTATTCGAATCTTCTCAGGTGTGAAGTAACAAAAGGAGGCCTCGAGAGGTTATCTTGACGTAACGATCGTTTAATATCGCAGACAGACAAACGAGGATGACAGGAAGGAAGGAAGATTCGCAAACTTCTTCGACAAGTGACGCTCTCTCTTATTGATTGGCTTGGAAGGTAGCATTTGAATTTTCCATCAGTTGCATTTCGAAGATTAATCTTTCTCGGGAATTCTAAAAATTCCTCCGATAGGTAGCGCTATAATATTTTGCATTCAAACCAAAAACTTAAGTCTCTCTCTCGGTGTCGCGTGTTCTTTTTCCATCGCAAGATACGGAAATGAAATGCGGGGCGGGTATTGCTTCCGATAAGTCGCTACGGAAAAAGAAGACGTGAAAATAAGACAGCAAAAATACTATTGCTTGACATCTCCCGTAACGGATACGGACAGCTTTTGATTCAATTGCAACTGTGATGCGACGTTCAGACGTATACGGTGTAATAATAGGTTGAACAGACAATGAGGGCTCGCTGTAAAATGCTCTCTTGGCATTAGCCGAAGATAACAGATTTTGATCTCTAAATCATTACACAGATTTAGGCCCTTACAGCGATAAATATCACTTGCGTCTAATCCGTCCAAAAATTTACGGCTATAAAAAAGAAAAGAGAAAGACAATAAATTCAGATTCATTCTACAAGTGGCTTCCTTGATTATTTCAATTAGACAGAATAGCGTTCTGGATGTCAGCGACCAAATGTGGAGTCCACCAGTAGATGCTGCATTCTAATGAACGATGGGATTCAAATCAAGAAACTAAGTGGCCCAGGGAGTACACGGAATGCTTGGATATGCTTTTGTAAACCATACTTGCATATTTCGAGCCTTGTGACACAGGGTGTTGTCATGTTGGAAGAGTCCAAATCCATCGAGATACAGTGTCACCTGTAGGACAATTCCTGGTCAAGAATTAGCGGTCGAGGTGTGTTCACTGGGATGGGAAGACTCAGTGATGTCCACGAGAGCTATCTCTATATCAGAATGCTGCCACGATCGATCTGTTTCTGGTCAACAATGCAGTTTAGTTGACCGGAAACAGGTATATGAAGCCTCTGTTGTATAGTAGTATATATCTAAATGGCATGCTCCTAATTGGATTTATGAGCTGAAATTTTGCATTACTTTACTGTATTTACTAAATATTTACTTGTTTGTTGGATATTGGAGACAATTTTTTCATCTTTCTGTCTCCGGAAACTTTCCTCTCTACAAAAGAGACAAATAGGCCGGAGAACCCACTCACTCAATAAGCAACAATAACTTGCTCATTGAGTGAGTTTTACAGCCTTAGTTACTTTGACGTAATTCTAACCTACACTAATATCATTGCATTACGTGTAAATTGCAACTCTTTCAGCAGAAACCTGATGTTCGCCATCAGTAAGGTGCCGTTCCTAATTGTTTATATTCGGCTTGTAACAGCAGACCTCGATCGATTTCCACATCGCTAACACTGAAACATAGAAAACCAATGTAAAGGTCGGGTACATGATAACCTTGTTTTTTATCCTTTTAAATTGGAGTATATTAAATAAATTGCTCTTTATATTTGTTCCCTACACCTACATATTCTGAAAGACATCCAAAAAAATAGCTTAACAAACGTCATAATAAAATAAAAAAGATATATATATTGTATATCTTTATTATATTTGCTAATGAAGGATTCTATTTCTTCATTAGCAAATGTTTGGCATCTAGGTACGCATGTGCAAGAAGATTAACTCTATTAGCGGTAAGCTTTAGTAGTTTTGCGGGAGAAAATAAGAAAAGGAAAAAAAAAAATAACACGCTGTTGAATCGAGGAGACACGCTAATTGCTTTTTTCGCTGCAGCCACTGAATCTCTGGGGAATTATCATTCCTCTCGTGAACACTAATTTATTCAAATTCCAATTACGAATTTTAATTGCTAACTTCCGAGTTTGCAATTAAAATCTTCTGTTTTGGCTACTTTTTCTCTCACCTTAAAAAAATAAAAATAAAATAGCTAGCATCACACACACACACACACACACACACACACACACACACACACACACACACACACACACACACACACACACACACACACACACACACACACACACACACAATCATAATGGAAAAGGATGCAGTTGTGTGCTTCTTTCTTTCATTAATAATAAGCAAAAGATATTTCGAGTCATTTGATGCGTCTCTTCTGTTGCTCCTTTTAGATTTCTATTACGTTTCAATTACGTTTGTAGTTTATTTTGCCATGTATAGTATATGCATGGTAAACTAAACTATCTAAGAGCAACAGCGGGGGGGACGCACACTTCACAAGCTTGATTTATCATTATTTCGTATCCTAAAAACAACTACTCATCACTGATTGAGCGTAAAGATATGGATCTTCAGAAGTGGTATAAGTGACTTTATTATTATCCTAGGAGTTCAATCACTGCTACCTATTATGTATTATTTCTTGCTTCTTGTAAAACGTTGATCTTCCGATATGATGATGCTAACCAATGGACTTATGGAACTTGAAGACGGACTTGTCTTTCGTAGCCATACTTATCTCTTGATCTAAATTTTAGAGTATTTTAAATGAGCTTTCTTTTAAAATAACTTATCATTAACTTGTATTATAATGTCTATTATTCTGACTACGTTTTAATTTTTGAATTAAGAAGTGTATCTCTTTATTTCTGCAATGTTTTTTTTTTAATTTCTAAAGTATTTTTATGTGAGAGAATTTCCACCTCTTTTACAGCCTTGATTTTGATTCATATTTCTTTGATATTTGTTTTTCAAATGTATCTTTTTAATTACTTCATTCTTTTATATATTAAAAAATATGTAAGTTTTATTTATTTATATAAAGTTAAATAACTAAAATTTATTTATTTATTATTTTATTTTATTTCTCTTTTATTATGATTTATATTTATATTTTTATTTATACACCTATTTTAACATTGTATACTGTTTCTACTTATAATTTATACCGCAGAAATCACTGGTAGGTGGATTACGTTCACTTTTATGACGTCATCTTTTGATTTTTAAGTTTGTGTTCAGAGTACTGTAAGCAGGTTTACATTTAAACAGACCTTTTGTGAAAGAATAAACAATGATGTGAGAGGATAACTAAGGCAAAGTCTTTTGCTCACATTTGATGTATTCTCGTAGTGCCAAAAAGTCGGAATTGCAATAAACAGTGTTCCATACCGTCGTTGACTTCATGCCAAGTGGAATCAGTATTCTCATCGTTGTATCAATGGATGTTTCCTGTTTTCTGTTCAATACTTAGAATGTCATTATTTCTGAATGAAGTTCTGCCTCATTTAACTGTTGCATTAAGAACTAAGTTTTATTTGGATGAAAACCATTGTGTTACGGGAATACGTGGGCTTGGCTTTTTCTCATATAAATCGCGTTCTTTTATGTCATGACTTGTACGTACAATGATGACTACATATGCAAATTTTCATGAAAACGTCTTAAAGCAATTATGTAGGAATAAATAAATATATCATTGAAAGCTGACAAATTTCACTTACAACATGGAATAAATGAGAAAAACTAATAAAAAATCTAACTTAGAGTGAAGAAATATTCTTCAGTCCATGCCCCCCCCCTCTCTCTCTCTCTCTCTCTCTCTCCCTTCCTGAAAGCAGATTATAAACTCGGCACAAGAAGTAATGTACTCCATTTGCACTTCGCTGACAGTACAATGGGATGAATAGGAACAGAGAAACACAACAAATCATTTGTCTCGTCTTCTATTTCCCTAGAACTATTGCTCCAAAAATAGCTAAGCTTCTATTGGTCTGTTATCTATCTGTAGATTGCGTGAGTTCTATGGCTAGTTTGCATACTTCGTAGGACGTAGCTTAAAATTGATACAATGTATCGGTGGAGGTGAATCTTCTAGTCTTCTGCTCTATTTTGGAAATAGAAAGTATTGAAAATAAAATTCTGTGATCCAAAAATCTAATTATTATCATTTTTTTAACAATGCGTTCTGCAATGCGGCAGTTTTATGACACTCGTATCTACAATTGCTGAATTTACTTGCAGGTTTGTTGTAAAAAGATAAAAAATAACAAATGAATAATGATAATAATAACAATATAAACTATAACTGCCTGATTGGCCGAGTGGTTAGTCTATACGCTCTCAAATCTATAGGCAACAGGTTCGTATCCTAATGTGGGCATGGATGTTTGTCGTCGTTTTAAGGGAAGATAATTTTTATCGTCCGGTGTGAGACCACACCTTGCTTATTGGAGGATTTATTAACGAACTATAGAACATTTTCTATAGTTCGTTTCTAGAATAGAGTTTCGGGCTATGTAATAAATAAATAATAAACTAAATTTCTACATGCTTAGCTGTCTACTGACTAACTGCTTTGTCAGGAAAATAAACGTGCTAAAGAATATAAAAAAGAATTTGCACACTTTTTACAGCAGTTGTTTTGAAACGTACAACATTATAATAATAGATTAGTCACGCGAGTCATGTGACATTTCAAAAGTGAAATTTCATTGTTGCGCAAGATCTCTTTAGATGATTATTAGTATAATGAAGGTCGGATAGGTTACCTAAACGTATAAAGAGACTTCAAACATTATGAAGTATGAAACGTTTAGTTCTTGTTTAAGGTACTATGCGATCGCATGACTTTAAAGGATTACTTAAACATCCTTAAAAAGAGATTGCCTTCCAGGTATGGCATCGTGGTGGACGATCAATTTCGTGATGTAACCCATCCGACTTCCATTACTAATAATCATCTTAAGACATTGCACAACTATGAAGAATTCATAATTGCCATGCCAAACGACACGTACGTGTAATATACGTTATTATGTTAATGTCAATACAATGTTAATGTTAATACAATTCAACTACTGTTAGAAGAGTTCACGTTTTTTTTTCCTCTTTTTTTATCTAGTAGGATTATTTTCCTGACGAAGCTGTTACTAAATAGCGAAATATATAGAAGTTTATACATTCTCTGTCCAAAAAGAAACCGAACTTTTCGAAAGTTGAAGGAAGTAGTGGCGCCACCTGTTGTATCTTTTTGTTGTCGAAAGCGGCAACCTTCATTAGTGTTCTGTCAACTGTTTATGGCATTTGTTTCATTAGAAGCCGAGTTATAGTGTCAAGAGTGACAGTGTGTTTTGACGAACGGTCGGAAAATGAGTTTCAAACAGAGAGCTGCGATTGACTTTTGTGTTAAACTTGGTAAAAGTTTTACCGAAATGCACAAATGCTTCAAAAAGCATACGGTGATGAAAGCTTATCCCGTACTCAGGTTTACGAGTGGTTTAAGCGATTTCAAAGTGGTCGTGAGACGCTTGAGGACGACGAAAAGCCGGGACGTCCAAAAAGTGAACTGAGCGAAGTTATCATCCAAAAAGTGCGTGATTTCATCAAAGAAAACCCGAAATCGTCCGTGAGATTGATTGAAAATGAATTGGGGATTCCAAAATCAACTGTGCACAACATTTTGAGCGAGAGGTTGGGCCTTCGTAAATTGAATTCGCGATTTGTTCCCCACAAGTTGACCGATGACCAAAAAATGTATCGAATTGAACACAGCAAGGACCTCGTTAAAACCGCTCGTAAAGACTCAAACTTCCTTGAAAAGATCGTTACATCAAACGTGGTGTTTTGAGTGTGAGCCCGAAACAAAGCGCCAGAGTGCTGAGTGGAGACCACCAGAAGAGGGACATCCGAAAAAAAGTCGCTTGGAGAAGTCAAAAGTAAAGACAACGCTGATTTGTTTCTACGATTCCAAGGGCATTATCCACAAAGAATTCGTTCCGCCTGGCCAAACGGTCAATGGTGAGTTTATCTCGAAGTTTTGAAGCGATTGATAGCGAGAATTCGTCGCGTACGGCATGAATATCGTGATATCCGACCGTTCGTCAAAACACAGTCAGTCTTGGCACTATAACTCGGCTTCTAATGGAACAAATGTCAAACAGTTGACACAACACTAAGGAAGGTTGTCGCTTTCGACAACAAAAAGACACAACAGGTGTCGCCACTAGTTTCTTCTATTTTCGAAAAGTTTCGGTTTCTTTTTGGACAGAGGATGTAGTTTATTATTTTTTGCAAAAAAAAAAAAAAAAAAAAATTATGAGTACATCCCTCAGTGGAAGTTTTTGCTAGCTATTTTCCTCGTAATTTGTCTTTAACAAGACATATCGTCTTCCATAAAAGCGTGCAGGGGGGAGGAAGGATATGGAAATTAGTCTGTTAAGATTTTCCACTTTTTTGTGAGAACAACATCTTTTTTTTTTTTTTTTTCCACCTAATTTTCTTATTTTAGTCAATTGGAAAGGACAGTTTTTAATATATTTGCACTTCTGTTTACGTGCTGTTACCAAATTTTTAATAAGGTAATTGCTTTATGTAAGCCTTCACTTTCATTATCACAACAGTAATAAAGAAATTAAGGCAATTTTTATGACACGTGAACAATAGTAGTAGCTGAAAGATATACCATTGAACTAAAGGCAATTACCTTAGATGAGAAAGTTAACAAATTACTTTTTGAAAAGTAGTAAAAATAAACTTATTGACTAACGGGTGTCAAATATTGTGCAATAAAGGTGGATTCCCTTTTACAGTAGTTATTTCAAAATGAACTTTTGGTATAATTTTTAATTTAGAAACGCAAAGTAAGTATTACACATACATTCATGTACGTAAATTACTAAGTGTTACCATTTTTAGAAATTTAATCTCATGGATAACCACATAATACATTTCTTTACATTATCATATCGTCTAACAGTTGCTTATCACTTTCAAAGCAAATTTGAATGCTGTTGTCCATTGACAGAAATACAGGATGATCGAAATTAAAGTATCGCTTTTTAAGGCTTGCGGAATGCCATCCAGTGATTCAAATGCTGCGAAAGTTTGCAGGAATACATTGTGCGTCATGCGGAAGCGATATCTAAAAAAAAAAAAAAAAAGTTCCAAATTTTACCACCTGGGGCATTATAAACACACCAAATGCATGGAATTTGCAAATCACTCACTCGATAGGTGCCAGGAGGGTTTATAAAAGATTAACACGGGATTTTTCCCTTCATTCTGATTGTTAATACAATCCACAGTGATGGCACTGACCTCGACCCAACATTCTTTGCTCGTGAAGCGGTACTACCTCAACAACTGCAATGCTGTCACTGCATTTCGAGAATTTCGTCGCCTGAACAAATGTCGACGAGGTTCACTATTCTCCATGTGCTTTGCGACGAATGATTAGTCGTTTTCAAGAAACGGGATCGTTAGGAGTTAGACCTATAGGTCACAATCCAATCAGTTCACAAGTGATTGAAGTTGCTACTGCCGTTGTGGAGCAGGCCATGAATAACAGCGTTGATTCCTGCAGTGCGCGTGATGTATCAAGACACATGGATGTGCCTTACACCACTGTCTGGAAAATTCTATGGAGGATTCTGTATTTCTACCCATTCAAGATAACCCTGACACTGGAGTTGCGTCCGTAGGACTTTGAAAGTCGACCGATATTCGCTTCATTCCTGTTTCCCACTGCATGGCCACCTCGTTCACCTAATCTGACCCCCCCCCGTGACTTTTGACTCTGGGGATTTCTAAAAGACAGAGTTTATCGGGATCATCCTGATAACTAGCCAGCACTGAAATCAGCTGCATTATGCCGTTGAACACACTCTGCAAACGGTGCAGTTTGTGGCATTCTGGGAAGAGCAATACTGCACATTGAATAATGTAGCCCGTGAATGCATAATAGAAGTAAATAACATGTGTATTTATGGTTGTGTCGCTTTTCTCCTTCTTACGTACACAGAAAAATCACTACATCTACATTCGGTACATCGTACAGCGCCCCTGGTGGTGAATTTTGGAACTATTTTCCTTCAATTATCGCTTCTGCAGCATGCACAATATGCTACTGCAAAGTTTCTCAGCATCTGAATCATTGGGTGGCGCTCCACATAGTCTTCAACTGGGACTTTAAATCTTGATTACCCTGTATTTACTGTGGATTCAAAACATCTCATTTATAGAGTATTTCTAATATAAACTTGTATTTATGATAGAAGTTTCATTTTGAAGAGACTTTGAAAAGTGGTACCTGCTGACTTCACCTTTTCACTGTGAAACTAACATCTACTCATTGACAACAAATATTTGCCAAAAACAAAATCGGTGGAATCAACGATGTTTATGTTGCTATCTCGGATTATCGTATTTGCAATTTTTTTATTCTTTCCCCCCTTTTTTTGTTTTATTTTTAATCCTGCCCAAGAACGACTGCAAAGAAACTAAGCAGGGATGAGATTTCGCACTCGGGGATGAAAATCATTTACTAACAAAAATAAAAGTGCATCTTACTCAAGCTGGAACAAATTAGTTATTATTTTTAAAGAAAAAAAATGTCTATAACATTAGAGAGCTCTTTATAAAAATATTCATTTCATTGAGGTAGTTCCTTATTAGCATAAAATCGCGTAACACTTTAAAAAATGGCTGTTGCCATTGCTTTTTGTCTACCTTCAACTATCCTAAACATTTCGTATCGTGCAGAAAATGTAACGATTGACTTCAGCAAGCAGTAATTCGGCAACCAAAGCAATACACAGGCAGTCAGAATTTTGTTTGAAAGTCCAATAAAGCCAACCAATCAACTATCATTATGAACCAAACGACGAAATTTCAGATTCCTGACCATTCAGATTTCAACAATCGATGCTCGACGATTTCTAACAGAACCATTGTTTCGTGCTATATTGTTATGGTTGTGTCATAACTGTACAGTATTGTTGAGATGATGGCGCCACCTTGTTTACATTGTGCACAACACATTCATTAATCTTACTTAATAATGTATATTAAGCAGCAGTAGACAGAACATTTTCCTAAGTACACTAAATCCATTTGTTAGTCATTAAGATTTAGACCGTGTACGAATGAATCAATAGTATGTAGATAGATTTTGTTTCTTTCGCCAGAGGGAGTTAGGAGACTTTTTAACTGGAAATGCTTATACGTGGAATAATAAATAAATAAAAAATGTTCTTATTCAAATACGACATGCAATTCTTGAACTCAAATGAAACAAATGGCTCCATAGAAGTCCAACATCTGCCTAATTGCATAAAGTTTGGCTTTTTACGTGTTCATATATGAAAGCGAGTATAATAAAGCTAGCCGCTGTCGTTAAATAAATCTATTCGGTTTCGCTTATCTACAAGATACTTTTATGACGATATTATCCTCTAGAGAAGGATCCCATCAAATCTAATTCCAGAGCAGTTCTCTTATGTTCTGATACTACAATTTGTGAGGTTGTTCTCTGTGGTAGAACATTTATTATTCTTAATGTGGGTAGCAGATGGGACTCCCATTGTTTTATGGCAGTCCGCCTGGTCCGATCTCACCTTCTTTATATGCATTTCAGTTGCTCCGTTCGTTTTATAACAGGAAAGGGAGTAGAGTGATGGGGGGGGGGCGTGTTTATACGCATGAACAGAATGATCACGTGCGAAACATTTTTCGCTCCTTCTGGCAATTTTATTTGATGAAAAGAAAGAGTTTTTTTCCTTTCAATTACGTGGATATACATTGCAATTGTGTGAGGAATAAAACCCATCTCACTGGGTATCAACTATATCTCGACTTGCGTCACAGGAAATGCCAACCTTTCTTGCGTCGTTTCATGTCGTTTGTCCTTCTCTCTTTTTGGAGTGGAGGTCAAGTAAATACGGTTGGAAATGGAAAAGTAATTCGACATGAATGCGTTTCCAACTTTGGGATAAACTTCATCGAGAACAGTAAGATAAATAAACGCTTGGTTTCACCTGCCCTCTTCTCGTTTCTCTCTCTCTCTCTCTGTCGCTGTACGATGGTTTCCACACAATATCGTATCCTAGGATGAAATTAAAAAAAAAAATAGATGAAAACGGCCCTGGTTTATTACTTTTATATAATCATGTTCCTCGATATTAAAGTGTTAGTACTAAAAATAGTTGAAAATATAACTGGCTATTACTGATAATATCCAATAGAGTATTGCCGATTGATGAGTACTTCATTTTCTTAGCCCACCAGGGAGTATCACAATCTATCATTTACTATCACAGTTATTGTGTGGTATACGTCTTAGAGATGTAGAATATATTTCCTTGTCATTTGGCATCGGATTTCAAGAAATTTCAGCAGCGACGATTGCCAAATTTCACCAAAATTCGTCGAGTCACCAAGGCGCAGCTAATGTTGCACAGATTGTCACACGTTGTTACATCAGACTTGAAACAATACCCAACAATCGTGTGGTTATCCGTTAACATACGCATTCACCTTTAAATTGTTGTATTTTATTTCATTAACTAACCAGCTGCTACACCAGAAGCGCTGATTTTTTTCTTTTAGTCCCGAATGCATCATAAAGTCGTCGTCCCAGTTTCGTAGGACTACCCGTTACTTGAATGGCTTATTTCACAACATGTGGCCACAATGGTTCGTTAGCATAATCACAATCATCGCGATGCATCCCAAGTTCCAGTAGAACTAACATTTCTGTAATGAGGATAATGAACAGAATAAAAATTTTAATGAGACGGTCATTAATGATTGCAAAGTTTTAATTCTCACCCATAACAAATAAATATTCCTCTCTTTCGCCTTTCTTAATGTCACTGGAATCCCTTGACAGCAAGGATATGAAAGAGAGGGGTCACATTAAGGAATTTTACACGTTTCTGGTCAATGAAGAAAATGAAAGCTCTCATGCCTATACTCATGAGCTATTCCTATTACGCATCTTTGTTGGTAAATGATAATTAAAATTAATTGTCATGATACTTCCGGCGTAAGATTGAATTAAGCCTTCATAATAATTCCTTTATTTCGCGCCACACTTTCTTCTGACATTCAGTAGCAGATGTAATTGTTGCTAATAAACTTTGTCTACCAAAGTTCATAATCCCATTGTTCAAACAGGCCTAGAAATTTCATTGTTGAATAATTGTATTGTTAGTCCTTGATAACAAAAACGTTGAATAATTTAATTATTGACGTTTAATTCTTAATAATCTTGAATTATTTCATTTTTAATATTGTTCTGAAGTTTGGTTTAAAATTACATAACTTCTCTGTTTCGTCTTTTTTTTTTTTTTTTCAAATATCACACACGATCTAGTTGTTTCATTGCATACGTAATGTATTGGGGAACATACCAATGTTCAAATACACTTGAAATATACCTCTTTAACGCATATGATACACATAAAAGTTTTTATCGATGCTTTCAGCTTCAATTTCATATGTTATAGCCATCAAGTATGCAGTTATGGATAGTTTTGCATGTTAAAGCAGGACATTCTGGATTTCTAGGCATCTGTTACTTCTTTTTATTTTCTTTTCTACAAATTTGATTGTTAGAATAAATCTCTGATGGAATAAAAGATTCCAAATGGGTAAGGAGTCTCATTTTCTGATATCGGTGTTTTTGTTTTGCCGTAGTTATTGTACTCTACGGATGTTATTCAGTCGTATCAAATCGCATTTATAACTGAAAGGAAACATAAAAAGGAATTTTGCTATGATTAATGTTGCTGTATTTTGTCGTATCATAAGATACATACATATTTATGCCAACAAAATCATATTATCTGACGTCTCTTGCTCTCATCGACATATCCTGAATAAACAAAGCTCTCCGAGTTATATTTTTGAAATAGTATTGTTCAAAATATAAGAAAACCTTAAGCCGACCTACAAAGAACCGTTTATTATTTAAATGATTGCATCTGATTCCAATCAGATCAAAGATGCATGAGATTGCCTAGGGAAACATCCAGAACAGATTACTATTGGCATGCCTGTGATTCAAATCAAAGAGGAGAAATATTAGGACTAAGGAAGATTATTCTTATAACTATTTCGGTTTGGATAAAGCTGCACAATAAGACATTTCTATTCATATTCTAAGTAAGGAAGTAAAGATTACAGTTGCGTTGATACAGAAATCCAAGGTGCCTTTCAATTTATTTGTGGCATCTATTCAATTTATAATATATGCTGGAAGTTTACTTCAATGATTAAAAACATTTCTTAAAAAACTTAGGACTACAGTAACGCTTCATTTCCCCCCCCCCTTGAATTGTTTTTAGAATTCAAAGTAGTCTTGTGGAAAAGGGGTTTTCATCCATAGTGCTGGGTCACCCAAAGAAAGACAGTTAAAAGTTTGATTGTAAGAGGAACTGTTAGAGGAATTGTTTATAAGATGGGTTATCGAGCTAGTCGATCTTTGGCGCTGGGTTTCTTCTTTTCCTTTTCCTGGAAACAGACTTGGAATTTTTGTCCTGTAAACTCAAGAAATTCAACTGTAGAACTCATACGATTTCAGATAATAATATATTATGTTATGGATAGGGACTGCGAGATGTTACCAGTTGTCTGCCATACTCTCCTCTCCATGTACTGATTAAAACCGCTCATAGTATTCAGCTATCCGTGATTGGCTAAGGAGTGGGCTATTCTCTTTGGAAAATAGTGGATTTATTCGTTTGTTTATTTTTATTGTTTTATAAACTTCGGTCGGGTCCCCTTGTGATCCATCATCGGATTTCCCATAAAATCGGAGCCTCTCTGAATCCTATAAAAACCGTACAAAAAAAAAAAAAAAGCTAAAATATTAGCTAATATAAAGAAAATATCAAAATCAGGATTCTCTGCCAAAAAAAAATTTTTTTTTCTGCGAATCTTAAACACCACATCACCAAATATGCGAAATATTTTAATTTTAACCCTCTCTTGAGGAAGTGGGATATTGATTAATAATAATAATAATTTTCTTTAAACATCCACACGCGAAAGAGTGGAAGGAAACTGATTTTTTTAAATATATTTTCATACCTCAAAGGTTAATGCAACAAAAATAAAAACCACCGATAACTCTTATAGAGTATAAAGTATCCGTTCATTGTCTACCCTAATGCAACTACAAATAGTTCTGATGTTATTGGTAGTATATGGGAAAACAACTTCCGGAATAAACTTGGTATCACATTACTTAATAGGCCTAGGTTCGAACCAGTATAATGGATTTTTCAGCAGAGAATGAGTTCATCTGTTCTAATAATGAGAAGGCAGAATTTTGTCACAGTGAACTCGTTGTTTTTTTTTTCATGTCACAAAACAGTCTAACAGGCCCGAGAACACACCAGTTATTAGATATTACACAGTGGTCGCAGTTTTATTTGCCATGGCAAAAATTCGAACCCATTTCAACTTAAAAGTTACGATAAAATGCAGTTTGTTGCCTCCCGTACTCTTCCGAGTTCGTGTCTTTTAAGTAGTCCTGTACATAGTTGGTCTGTGCGTGCGTGCGTGCGTGCGTGCGTGTGTGTGTGTGTGTGTGAACAAGAACAAAAGAAATCGAGTTAAGTGCAGTTAATGTTTTCATGTCAATCGATAAGTTGTATTATTGGCCGAGTGGCTCCAGAACTAAGACAAGAAAAAAGTCTTTGTGGAAAACAATTTAGTTTTTTTAACTATTAGTCAATTTTCATCACTTTCATTATGCTTTTTATGCAAAAGAAAAAAAACAAAAAAAAACGTGTGCAGTCTCCCTTCTATCTTTAAAAATAAAACAAAAGTGGTTAATTATGTCATGAAAAGTTTAAGATAAGAGCGAAAATGTTTTATTTTTTTTCCTTAATGGATAATTTCTGGTATCATAACACTTTTTTTCTTGTAATAACTTTTTATGCCTGAATCATACTTTGATTTTAAAAGTAAGTTGTTCATTATTAGCCTTTTCCATTAATTTGTCAAATGCAGAGGGCGCTGCGATACACGTGAACATGTATGAATTGTTTTAGCTACTGTTAATAGCCACATTGTTGACATGCTAGCCAATGATAAGTAATAAAGAAACGGATTATTTCAGCTATTCTTTTTATTTCTCTCCCTCCCTCTTTATTTATTGCTCTCTTTTTTCCCATATTTCAAACACAAATGCAGTCAAGACAAAATTCCTCATCAGTTAATTTTACAATGAGTCCCAAAACACAACAAAGGCGATAAAAATCTTGAATAAATAATTTTAATAATTTCCGCCATTTCCTGTGACTCGAGATGACACAGACACGCGACACTTATGTTTTGTATCACCACTAATCCGGTCCTTTGTTTAATAAACGAGTTGTCTAGAAAATAAAAATAACTGTACACTGCCGAAAGGCAGTTTTAATGAAATTTGAGGGCTTCTCAGTTGGAAGAAGAGATGATATTAATATTAACTTATTCGGGCGATGCATTGAAATATTAAATATTCACAATTAACAGTAAAATGAATCCGTTTTTTTAATGTCTAGATTTTTCTTGCTTCGTTATATACAGATGCATTTCTTTCTTTCCTCTTTTGACTGAAAAAGATAATCGAAGTAAGAAAAGTAGGATTTATTCAATGCGATCTAATTTATTTTACGATTTCGTGAATTATTGTTCATAATAAAATGTAAATATTTCGTTTCTATATTGCATTTATTAACAATTTTTTTAACTGTAATTCATCTTCCATAAAGTTCCTATATTCGAAAATGTCGCTGTAACCTTTATGATATCATCATCTTCATTAATATTACATAAATAATGAAATATCTTATCTCTTAGCTCCTTTTTTTTCATTTTTTCAAAAAAAGTAGGTCACGTTTTTTTTTAGATCTAACTTTTGTTTGGAAATCAGGCAGCCGATCTCCACTTCTCATCATCGCTGAAATCGAGTGCATTTCCACGGCGTGTTAGATAAGAGGCAATTTTCATAATGCTAACAAGTATCTTTATGCGATACATGGTCTCCGGTAGACTATATTAAGTTGTAGAATTAACTATTCCAAGCTTCTTCTTGGAGAAAATAACCATATTTGCCTGAACCAAAGATAGGCTGACTTTAAAATGAGCTGAAAAAAGAAAAAAAAAAAAAAAAAAAAAAAAATATATATATATATATATATATATATATACAGAGTAGTTCAAAATTCAACGTACAAACTTTGAGGGGAGGTAGAGAACATCAAAATCAACACATTCACATAGAAAAGCATGACCAGAAACGCCACCCAAAAGTGATAGGTGGCGCTGTTCGCCAGCACTCCAAGTGAGCAATTGGGGCTTCCTCATTCAAGCTTTCGAAGTCGTACGAAGAACATGCGTCGTTTTACAAACGCTGAGATGGCAGACATGCACCTCGTTTACCATATTATGTATGCAACTACTATGGAACTGTTCAGTTACGCCTAATAAACACTACTTTTTTTTTTACACTACTTACTGCCTTGTGTTATTTCTGTATCTTTGTGTCCCTGTTAGTACCTTCCGATGGCGTTTCCGGTCATGCTTTCCTATGTGAATAGGGTTGATTTTGATATTCTCTAGCTCCCTTCAAAGTTTGTATGTGGAATTTTGAACCACCCTGTATAAGTACCCTGCCAAAAATCTTAATCATATTAATATATAGCAACATTAATATGATTATAATGTTTATAATCATATACACACAGACATGATGGTAAATCATGTCTGTGTGTGTGTGTGTGTGTGTGTGTGTGTGTGTGTGTGTGTGTGCGTGCGTGCTTAGGCCAGTTTAACTATTTTTCACTGGTGTATCCGAAGTTCTGGAATAAAATCAGCCGCTAATTCATGTTCAGTTAAAACGTTGAAAAGAAAAATAGTTAAACTGGCCTAAGCACACACACACACACACACACACACACACACACACACACACACACACACACACTGACATGATTTACCATCATAGTTTCAAATAGTTCTTAACGCTGAGAAGTATGTTGTCCAATCATGAATGAATCAATCATGATGACGCAAATGTTCATTACTGAATTATTCTGCGCATGCGTTAATTGTCACAATAGTTTGGCAAGAAAGCGTAAATATTTGAATTCGTAAGTGTAATTGAAGGGCATTAAAGGTGTGTGTGTGTGCTGAATAAATAATTTTATAAAGTGTTTGATAAACTAGTGTATGTGATTATCAACATTACTGAAGCTTCTAATAACAATATTTTTTTTAAAAAAAAAATTTTTAAGTGGACGAGCAGATGGCAGGGGGAGAATTTCAGGATAACCAACTTGCTGATATGGTTCTACTTCATTTATGTACTAAGGAATAAATTGAATTTTATTCATAGGAATTTATTAAAGATTTTAGCATCAATTAGTAAGTTAGTTATGCGATATATCCTAAGTTAGAAATGCGTGTACATCACTATCCGACGTAGTCGTGAAGGTGTACTTTTGCGCATGCGTCTCTGCTAGAGTGGGAGACAGAATGTAGTTGTATTAGGACTAGTCGCGAGGTTGATAAACAAGTAGATAAATCCATTATTCGTTTTCTATAACTTAATCATTTCTATGATTAAGTTATCGAAAGAAAAAAAAATCAATGTTTCGTTTGATTCGAATAATTCTTGTGAACGCGGAAGTGTCTGTGGCTTAAAACACACATCTGCGCATTTATTCAGTCACCAATAACCAGAAGCAGAGAATCATTCTTTAAAGTGTATCCACAACTGGGAATTCGTAGTTTTAAATCTTCCTTTGCCACGTGACTTCAGCTGGTATTTTCAGATATAGTTGGCTATCGTATACAGAACTTCCACGAACAAAGTCTGTTGTTTTTGTAAAAGAATAAAAATATTGTCAAGGGATCAGAGGCAGCTCGTGCATAGGCACTGCGGAACTGCAGCACCCCCAATTTTTCTCGATATATAAATATATTTATTAATTTATTTATATTTGCTTGTAATATTTAATTTTATCATCAACAATCCTATACAATTCTCTTATTTTGTATAAAAAATAATAAAAAGCCATCTTGTAGTATTTACGAGGGCGATGGACGCTAGCAGCACTGTGTTTATCACAGTGCCATATTGCCACGTCATAGTGAGATGCGAGCTATTAGCGTAATGCGGCACTGTCTGTGGCGCAGTTCCACTGTTGTTTATATGCAGTTTGCGCCAGTAGTAGAGTGTTCGTAGTGCTTATCGTCTTCACTCCGTCTCTTTAAATATTCGGACATTACAATTAAAGGATTTAATTTTAATGTCCAAAAATTGTAAATCCATTCCTTTAATTACAATTAAAGGAATGGATTTTATTTTTAAGTAATTTTGAATTATACCGAACTGTATAATTTTATCGAGGATAAACAATATTTTTTCATGTTTAATTTTTTTTTGTAATTTTTACCATAATTATGATGTTTTATCCAAACACGTATACACTATACTTACAGTGTGTACGTATATTTCGAAAGTTGCAGCACCCCCATGATTTCAAGCCACGAGCCGCCACTGGTCAAGGGATGTCATTCTGATGCTGACAAACTGGAAGCACCAGGTGATTTGTGATACTTCAGTAGACACGCTCTGGCTCCTTGCTGCTGCCAAGTTGGTCATTATGAAAAACTTTTATGATCTCCATGGAGACTACGGTCTTTTTAGTCACAGAAGACAGCGAATGGATTGGATTAATAAGGAAGATATAAATGGAATTTAATACAAGGAAGTGGTGTACGTCAGTTGCAAATTATTAGGCCTAGTCGATTTCATATCACGGCTCACAACACCATTTCATTTACCCAAATGGTAATGCTTAGGTACAAATTCTGATAAGAACTAGGTCGCCCTCTGTTGTCATTTTTGTGAAGTCAGATGAAACTTACTTGACGAAAACTATTATATTTTTTTTGAACAGCCTGTTTGGGATGGTATTAGTTTAGCGGTTAGAACGACACCTTTCGGTTTTAATTTAAATGAATTCGAAATGCTATCTGCTCTCGGTGGGTTTCAAAAATAATTAGCGAGAATTAGCAGCTAAGCGCTTTTAGTTTAAAGCATGCTTTTATACCTGCCCAAAAGAGATAAGTAAGACACGCCTACTGACAGTATAGAAAGATCCCTTGACTACTTCGTCGCGTTCCCTAGCAGCGCCAGTGTTGCTGGGGGGGGTTTGCAATCGATACCAAGAAAACCTTCAGCAAAGGTTTCGGCTTGACACACACACACACACACAAAGAAGTTATTTAATTAAAGTCTTATCACTGCATATGAAACTACAAAGTCTTACTGACGTGACATTTTAGAGAAATACGAAAAGGTCACAGGTCTTGTGTATGCTTTGAAGCGTGAAAAATCTGTTCCATGGATATTTTTATGCCAAACGATGGTCTTCTCCGGTCATTGAGATTTTAACTGATAGTTCTTGGGTTTTTATATGCTTTTCTTCCATTCTGAGAGACCCAGTTTAAAGCAATGTGTTGTTATCAGAGTATTATTAGAAAAGTACTTTTTATGCGAATAAATACTGCACGCATTTAGAATTAATATTGAGACAAGTAGGATTAGTGTAAATAGGAATTAGTTGTGATGATGAGTCCTTAAATAATTATGGCTTCTTTCATAATAATGCACGTAATGATGTACGATAGAAAGAGTTATTTGTCATCAATTAAGAGGGTCTGATAAAGAACCCGATGGCATAGAATAAATAAAGAAGGCTTGTAAAAATATTAGCATCTATTTTATGTGAAATTCGAACGATAATTATAAAGTGCGTAAAGGTGGTTAAATGTGTTGATCAAAATCTCTTTCCATTTAAAAAAAAAAAAAAAGAACAAGATGCTACACCATATCGCTTGCTTATAAATTTCCGAAACACATGTTCTTAAAATTATACAAAAGTGAGGAAGAAAAAGTATGAGAATTTAGTCAGTTTTTTACTGTTTCCGAATCTATATGATGGCCATTTCAGATAGGATCGCCATCTTCTATAACTAAAAGCAGTGGCGGCTCGTGGCTTGAAATCGTGGAGTTGCTGCAACTTTCGAAATATACATACACATTGTAAGTACAGTGTCTATGTGTTTGGATAAAATACCAAAATTATGGTAAAAATTAAAAAATAGAATAAAATAAACACGAAAAAATAATGTTTATTATCGATAATATTATACAGTTTATTATAATTCAAAATTACTTAAAAATAAAATCCAATATTATAATCCCAATAATGTTCTAAAATAAAAACTGTAACAAATGTTATGTCTTTAATTGTAATGTCTAAATATTCAAAGAGACGGAGGAAACATGATAAGCACTACGAACACTCTAGTACTGGCGCAAACTGCATATAAACAACAATGGAACTGCGCGATGGACAGTGCCGCATTACGCCAATAGCTCGCATCTCGCTATGACGCGCATATGCTTGCGCGCGTAGCAATATGACACTGTGGTAAACACGGCGCTGCTAGCGTCCTCTTAAGTGCTACAAGATTGATTTTTATTATTTTTTATACAAAATAAAAGAATTGTATAGGATTGTTGATGATAAAATTAAATATTAAGAGCAAATATAAATAAATTAATAAATATATTTATATATCGAGAAAAATTGGGAGTGCTGCAGTGCCTATGCACGAGCCGCTGCTGATTAAAAGATAAAGAGAGTTAGTGAAGTTGGATTTAGTCTGCAGGTAATGCTATCTTTCAGAGACTCGTGCACTTTGCAATGACACAGCGTTTACTATTCAGAACCAACCTTCTATTTGATTGCTGTTCGATTTTGTTTGTTTTTTTTCTTCCGTTTATATTAGTACACTGTTTTTTTTTTTTTTAATGTTCCTCTGGTGAGGTTTGATGTTGTTGACAACATCAAACGATCCCCCAAAAGGAACATTTGGAGCCTAAAATAAAAGAGTTACATTTACAGGCCTGACGTTAGTAGTGATAACAGCATATTCCCAAAGCCTTTATTAATGTTGTGAACGATCTTTAACTTCAGAATAATTTTCCCCGCTACTGTTTAGTTATTTTTAGTTAACATCTTGATCAGAAAATCAATTATTGTTTATTTTCATCAAAAAAAATTGAATTGTATTTTTACTTCAGAAACCTCGCATGATTTATCTTACATATCGTACTGAGACTCTTCAAAAAGACATCCAAAACTGCTTATGAAGACTTACGTAAGGTTGAAATCACTAGCTTGTTGGTTAAAGAGTGGATGTACTAACACTACTTGGCCAACCAGGTAAAATTTAGAGCCGTTATAATAAAGACAAGATCCTCACCTACAAGCATAAGACTGCGAATAAGAATCTCCCTTCTCACGACATGTTTGTTCACGAAAGTCTTGAGCTGGTGGATGATATCAATGCCTTGTGTGTGACCACCATTCTACTTACTGAAGCCTGGAGTGGCTTGAAAAATAAGTGTTTGGTTTTGGTCTTAAAAGCAAGATTCTTCTAATCCTTTAGGTCGCTCATAGTACTAATATGCGATAGGATAACAATTTTTCCTGGATGGAATTCACATTGAAAAGTAAGAAAAAGTGTTTTTGTAAGGTCGTAAGAGAACAGTCAGAAAACTCAGGCTTACAAAGCTTTATAAAGTATTTAAATACAGAATAAGTTGAACGTCAAAATATTAAAAATACCTCGAAATGATATTAATATGAAATAAGAATGACAGGATGAAGTTAGAATAAATACACATTCGGAATTTATATGATGACGTTGACAACATCTGCTACTTATAACAGTTGCAATGGGCAGTGTCAGCGTCAAAAATATTCTTACCGTAACACTGTTATGGCCTTGCGTTGACAATATTAGACCACTAGTCAAATACTGTAATTTTTTTAATTAGTTTTTTTCTATTTAATTAGTAAATAAATTTATAAGGTTCGAATATCTAAGTGGTTATTAATATTCAGATATTTCTCATCGTCTTACTTCTTTCGATTTTAACGTCTTAAAAGATTCAAATAACTTCTAAGGCCGGAACAGGCCACGATAGGCCTAAATCCACCTTACCAATATATTATATATGATATAATATATTGGTAAGGTGGACTAAACCAATAGTTTCCTTATCCTTATCAGGACTGGTTTAAAGGGGCGAAGCAAGATTGCTTTTCATCTTCCCCGTTATCTGTAGAACACAGTGTAGGGATAAGGTGTTATTGAGCTATTAAAGCTCTGATCATGGCAAGAGGGGTAACAGCAATAGCCGAGTCTCAGTTAGAACATCATTGGCTACAGCATTGCCATCCATTACCCTCCCAGGGTATTAATCACCGCATCTCACGATCGATTCTTACCCAATAGTTTCCTTTCTTAAAGTTCTTAAAAGAACTGAAAGATGGACTGAGTCCTTGACTCTTTATCCCGTCATCTGAATGAAGAAGATCTGTGTGGATGGGGTTTTATTGAGCTAAAAGCTCTAGTCATGGCTGGGTAACGGCAATAGCCGAGCCTCAGTCAAAACTTCATTGGCTACAGCATTGGCATTTGTTACCATGGAAGCCCTAAAAAGGACTTCTCATATCCTATTCAAGATCCTATATATAATATATAATAGTTTCTTGACAATTGACAATTATGTCTTTAGGGGTGAAGCAAAATGCTTTTCATATTCCCCACTATGTGTTGTGGTTACAGTGAGGGTAAAATTTACGAGCAGTTTGCTCTCCCTGAATGAGCATGGAGATTATGCGTCGTTATAGGAGGCTAATACAGCTTTTCGTCTTCTATATTTGAATATGTCCGTTGCCTCGTATGCTGCAGCTTGCTGAACCAAATCGTTGGGATGTGTGGACGCTTTAGGAAAAACTTGGATGCTAAGGATTGTAGGAAAGAGAAAATATAGGGAATATTTGTATCTCTATGAAGTTGATTGTTTCTAACATACTACGGGGCGTTCAGAATCATTCTCAAGCACTTGTTCTGCACTCGTTGTATTTTGATAATGTTAGTATTAGAGGTGTGGCTCCAGGCCGAAGAGGCATAGGTGATTATTGGACGAACCGTCATCTGGTATAGCTTCAATTTGATTCTGTTGCTGAGCTTTCTATTTCTATTAATTAGCGGATAGATCTGAGCTATGGCTTTAGATGCCTTTGCGCACGCAGACTTGATGGGTTGGCTGAAAGATAGCTTTCTGTCGAGAATTACACCCAGGTAATTTGTTTCTGTCTACCAGGGAATTTTAGTATTGAATAGTAACACATCTCCTGCAGGAGACATTGGCCTTTTTGAGAAAAGAACGGCTGGGCTTTTTAGGGGTTGACTTCCAATCTCCACTTGGAGAACCAACCCTCCAGCTTTGGGTTTTCTTGAAGCTTTCTGGTAATGAAATGGGATCTGAGATATCTGAATACAGGGCCAAAGTGGAAGTCATCGGATTGTATGGGATGTCTGACATTTATACAGAAAACAACAATGGAGCCAGTAGAGATCCTTGCGGCACTCCAGCAAAGATATGGTGCTGGGAAGATGGAGAACCGTTGATTTTAACTTGCATTGATCTATTCTGAAGAAATGAATGGATTAGATGAACCATTTTTAGTGAGGTACCGGCTGAGATACGTTTGTGCAGGAGTCCAAAATGCCAGATTTTGTCAAATACTTTGGATAGGTCTAGGAAAACAGTTCCTGTGCACTGATTCCAGTTGTAACTGGTGGTGATGTATTCGACAATTCTGTGGATTTGCTGGGTAGTACTATGGTGTTGCCGAAAACCAAACTGTTCTTTAGGGAGGATGTTTAGGTCATTTACTGAGGTTTGGAGTCGTGAGAGGATGACTTTCTCCGCAACCTTACCCAGATTGGAGATGAGACCGATTGGACGATGATTTTGCGATAAGTGTGGGTCTTTGCCTGGCTTATGTATTGGAATTACAGCAGCCAGTTTCCAGGTGGAAGGAAAATAGTGAAGTCTTAAGATTGCATTTATTATACTGGTCAGGTGCACTATAGCTTTTCGAGGCAGCAGCTTGATCCCTGTTTGAGATGCTGTCTGGTCCAGGAGCTTTATTGTTCTTAAGTTTTTTAATAATATCATATAATTCAACAGGTGATGCGGGTGCAATATAGTCAGCACTGGTATCTGGGAGGTTTAATGCATGCCTGACCTGTCTGTGGATTTTGTACAAGTGATTGAAATCTAAGTTGTTATAAGAGGGTTTGCACTGCTCCTCTGGATTCTTTAGTATGGCTTCTGCCTTATCTGCATCTGTGTGGACTAGGCTCTGGTTTGAGATTATGGGGGGATCTGTTTTTATTTTTGATGTTTCTCAGTAACCCCCAGATAGAGTGAGCAATAGGTGAGATAGAGGCTAACCTTTTATCCCAAACTTGGTTTCTGTGAGTTTTAAGTCCATCTCTTACTGCTCCATTCAATCTATTAAGTACTGTCTTGTCCTGAGGAGAGGGAGTGTTACGAAATCTCTTCCTAGCTCTGTTCTTCTCTCTGATCAGGTCCACAATATCTCAGGTAAACGACCAGGCTTGGGAACAGGTTTGTAGAAGGTTGCAACCATTATAGCGGACTTAATCTGTTGGGTGAGGCTAGTCACTGCAGATTCCACATCTTCTGGTGTGCATATGTGAGTGACGGGTCCAATGCCTGAATGAGAGGAAGGAGACAGGCATTCTTGTTCTCCCAATTGCAGTAGAATTGGGTTGTGATCCGACGACAGCTCGTTTAGTGATTTAAGGCTGTGCTGTACTTTAATGTCTTGCAGGATAGCTATATCCAAGATGTCAGCAGTGCCAGACGTACTGAGATGAGTTGATTCGGTAGGTCCATCCACAACAGCATAGTTTGATCCTGTGTAGCTAGAAAGGATGCGACCATTTTTTTTGGTAGTTTTACTGTTCCAAGCAGGATGTTTTTCAATGAAGTCTCCAGCGATGACGACCGGTCCTTTTACTCCAAGGATGGCATCCAGATCTGAGGTCAATAATGTCTTTAATGGAGGGTTGTACACAGAAAAAATTTTAAGGTTTCCAATTGAGTTTGTGAGGACATTAATTCCTGTGATTTCGAGGTTAGTGGTTGTAGGGTTGGTTATTGAATGATGACTGATATAGTTTTTGATAAGGGTGGCTGTACCTCCACATCTATACCCAAGTCTGTCGTTTCTGTAAATCTGATACCCTCTGATGTTTAGGATGTCAGCAGGCCTCAGATCAGTTTCATTGATTAGTAATATATCTATTATTGAATTCCTGGATTTCTAACAGTTTATTTTTGATACCATTGGCATTCCAAACAATAATCCTAAGAGAATTTGGGGGGATTTTTTTCCAATGCATCAGAGAGTGCAGATAATATGGATTGGGTTTGCTGTAAGAATCTTTTTGTAACATTTAGTGATGAATTTGAGTTGCTGAAATCCTGCAGCATGTTTGCAAGAGAATATGTGATAATAGCTGATAGATTCGAATGTGGATTATTCAGGTTCTGGGTTTGTACTATCTTTTGGAGCGGACCACATCAGCATATGTTCTCGCTTGATGTTGAAGATTCATTTTCTTAAGGGGCTCAGTTAATGATGGGTGTGCACCTGTTGTCGTGATCTCACTCTTGGAGGACTGAGGAGCCTGAGCTTCAGGAACTCTCGCACTAGATGACGAGGTAGACCGATGATCTGGATCGCTCCATCTGTTTTGGGGGGTGATGTATGCCATCCTCTATAATTAGCAGGGTGAGGACCCCCACAATTAGCGCACTTAGCCGGGTTGGATTTTGGCTTGGCGCAGATGTTTGTGGGGTGATTCTCGCCACATTTTAGGCATCTGAACTGAGTTTTGCATAGCTTCTGGGCATGGCCCAATTTTTGGCATCTGTGGCACTGCCCAGAAGAGGCTTTCTTTCTCAATGGTTCTGGGGTTATTTTGAGTCCACAGATTGATTTTAGATTATAGATTTCTTTTTAAATGTTATAAATTTCTACTAAGACTAAAGGCATAGGCGTCTTATTTGATCTAAACATTCTAGTGACCTTTATGGGAGGTAGATCCTGTAAGTTAAGGTCAGTAACTATTTCATCCGTGTCAGTATCCTCGGAGACTCCTCGTAGGACCAGTTTCAGATTTTTTTCGGAGGTAAGTGAAAATGTGTGATATTGAGTTCCTCTTGCGTCCAGTTGCTTTGTAAGATTTCTATAATCAGCCACCGTGGTGGGCTGAATTTTTATGCCTTCGTCTACATTTTTAGCAGATCTATAACTTATTTGTAAGTTAGCCATGGTGGTTCTAAGTGTTGTCCATCTCTACTTTTCCCTTAGGATAATCGGTGTCACCTTTTCATTGGGGGAGGCAGAGGGATCTGTAATGGGAACGTCCTCGTCCATACCAACATCATTTATTGGCTCAGCGGCGAGAGTTTTTCTCTTCTTACGAGCGTGGATTTATCCTTGATCAGAAGGATTAGAGGTAGAGACAACTATAAAAATGAAGACTCCGTGAGAGTCTTCATTTTCCTCAACGTACGTCGACTTCAGGTGAAGAATATAAGTTTAAGTAGCCGGGCCAATCCCGTTCAAACTTTTTGAGAAGCTTTTTAATAAAAGTGAGTGTTAGCCTTTTATCGAGTGACTCGATAATGATGTCGGGGTCGATCATGCGAGTAGGCCATGTCAGCTTGAACTTCTTTTGGAGTTTATTAATAAGTACAAGAGCCTGCTTTTTATCGAGCAAATCAGCGAATACGTCTAGGTCAGGTACGCTCATATCGTTTTAACTGCATATGAGCGTTAGTAAAAATCCCGCAGGTCTAAAGACCTGCCAGCAGAAATTTTTTGTAGAATATCCCGCAGCCGCAAAGGACTGCCAGCAATACCAAGCGTAGGCTAAAGAAAGCAATAGCAATTAAATTGCATACGTTGATATTTCATAAAACGAAGAACGCTTCGAACATTACTAAACACAACTTATCCACGATATGAACACTCAAACTCATGATCTAATAGTTTCTTCTTAGTTCTTAAAAAAACTGGGAGATGGACTGAGTCCTTTACACTTAATCCCGTCATCTGAATGAAGAAAATCTGTATGGATGAGTTATTAAGCTAATGCTCTAGTCATGGCTGGGTCAATGGTTTCTTGACAATTGACAATTGACATTTATGTCTTTAGGGGTGAAGCAAGATGCTTTTCATATTCCCCGCTATCTGTTGTGGTTGCAGTGAAGGTAAACTTTATGAGCAGATTGCTCGCCCTGGATGGGCATGGAGATTATGCATCACTAAAGGAGGCCAATATAACTTTTGGTCTTCTATATTTGAATATGTCCGTTGGATCGTATGCTGTAGCTTGTTGAACCAAATCGTTGGGATGTGTGGACGTCTTTAGGAAAAACTTGGTGGCTAAGGATCGTAGAAAAGAGAAAATATAGGGAATATTTGTGTCTCTGTGGAGTTGAATGTTTCTAACATACAACGGGGCGCTCAAAATCATTCTCAGGCACTTGTTCTGCACTCGCTGTATTTTGATGATGTTAGCATTAGAGGTGTGGCTCCAGGCCGGAGAGGCATAGGTGATTATAGGACGAATCGTCAACTGGTATAGCTGCAATTTGATTCTGTTGCTGAGCTTGCTATTTCTATTAATTAGCGGATAGATCTGTGCTATGGCTTTAGATGCCTTTGTGCATGCAGACTTGGTGTGCTGATTGAAAGATAGCTTTTTGTCGAGAATTACACCCAGGTAATTTGTTTCTGACTGCCAGGGAATTTTAGTATTGAATAGTAACAAATCTCCTACAGGAGACATTGGCCTTTTTGAGAAAAGAACGGCTGAGCTTTTCTGGGGGGTTGACTTCCAATCTCCACTTAGAGAACCAACCCTCCAGCTTTAGAATGTTTTCTTGAAGCTTTCTGGTAATGAAAAGGGGTCTGAGAGATCTGGTTAGTATTGCCGTATCGTCCGCATATAGGGCCAAAATGGAAGTCATCGGATTGTGCGGGATGTCTGACATGTATATAGAGAACAGTAATGGAGCCAGTAGAGATCCCTGCGGCACTCCAGCAAAGATGTGGCGCTGGGAGGATGTAGAACCGTTGATTTTTACTTGCATTGATCTATTTTGAAGATATGAGTGGATTAAATGAACCATTCCAGGTGAGATGCCGGCTGAGATAAGCTTGTGTAGGAGTCCAAAATGCCAGATTTTGTCAAATGCTTTGGATAAGTCTAGGAAAACAGCGCCTGTGCACTGGCGCCAGTTGTAGCTGGTTGTGATGTATTCAACAATTCTGTGGTTTTGCTGGGTAGTACTATGTTGTTGCCTAAAACCAAACTGTTCTTTTGGAAGGATGTTTAGGTCATTTATTGAGGTCTGAAGTCGTGAGAGGATGACCTTCTCTGCAACCTTACCCAGATTTGAGATGAGACTGATTGGACGATAATTTTGGGGTAGGTGTAAGTCTTTGCCTGGCTTATGTATGGGAATTACGCCAGCCAGTTTCCAGGTGGAAGTAAAATAGTGAAATCTTAAAATTGCATTTATTATACTGGTCAGGTACACTACTGCCCTCCGGGGCAGAAGTTTAATCACACGATTAGTAATGCCGTCTGGTCCGGGAGCTTTTTTGTTCTTGAAACTTTTAATAATGTCATATATTTCAGCAGGTGATGTTGATGCCATATGGTCAGTGCTGGTGATAGGAAGTTTGAGTGAGTGTCTGACCTTGCTGTGAATCTTATGTATGTGGTCAAAGTCAAGGTTTCCATACGAAGGCCTGCATTGCTCTTCCAAGCTGTGCGCTATAACCTCTGCTTTGTCCACATGTGCGCTATAACCTCTGCTTTGTCCACATCTGTGTGAGCAAGGCCCTGATCAGTTAATATTGGGAGAAGGGATCTGCCTTTGTTTTTGGCAATGGTTTCTTCTTCCTTCATTCGATAAGATCTACAAAAGTTATGTTAATAAATAAAAAGTGTATTTCTAAAATCACTTATATGATTTATGTTCTATTTATAAATTAATATTCATAAATAAAATATTTAATATATAATTTTATTCTACGGTTTTTATAAAAATCTTTCAATTAAATCATAATTTTTCGCAATCGATCACAGAGCACTTTTTCAGGGTACCGCAGTGCCAGTACAGAATAACAGTGTAATATATAGCCTATTGTGAATAAAAGGTGATGCATAATCCAATATAAAAAAACGAATAACGCTTTCGCAGAAAAGATGCGACTATTTCAGAAGTCCTCCTTACGTGATATTATACAAAATATCAGAATAATTCTACTCTAATTTAAACAGAGGGGGAGGGAGATATTCGTCAGCCAAGAAACAAGGTACAAAGGCACAGAATTCACTCACCTTCATTAATAAAGTATTCGTCTAAAATGTCACGTAAAACTGCAATATTAAAGAGGTTTTAGATGTTGTCTGTTTTTATTCTTTACTTTCCACCTGAGATCTATAAAAGACAGTTGTAATCCCCTAAAAATGTCAAAGGTGTAGGATTATTGGTCAATTATACTCTGACTGAGCTAGTAGATCAAATGTTGGAATCAAAGACCAGCCCTTCCATAAAGATTAGGCTTGGCTGAATAATCCAATGAAAACTTAATAAACCCTCAGATTTAGGAAGAAACTGAAATCACGAAAACTTCTTTACCCTTATTAGAGATAACAGGATTTTTCATAAATAAATTCCAGACTACAATACGCTATAAGGCAACCTTCCTTTCTGTAAATGCTAACGTAACAATCCATTTTTCATGGTTAGAAGAGACTCTTTGTTAGATCTTTATGTATGCGTTCGCGTCCTCCAGCTCTTAGTATTTTCTAGGATCATTTCCAGTGGCATGTTGAACGTCGTGGCAATATAAAATGTTATGTTGAACCTTGAAAACTACTTATAGTGCCAAACTATGAAGAAAATACTAAAAATTAGCCCAGTCAACATTTAATTCTGAAGGTTATTTATTTTCAGAGATCAATAGATCAAGAATTTCAATACATTTTGATGGATCCACGCACAAGGTTATTATAATAATATATATTTTTTTAATTGATGGTCAAAGGAACGTCAGATAATTCAATCGATGGAAACAAAGATCAACAATGTGACCCTCACACTACCAGTTCGAAGATTATTATTTGAGTCATTGCACATTGCCAAATATGAAGTTACTTGTTTGCAACTTTTAATTTTTCGGAAAAAAAAAACGAAACTTTTACTGATAGATGACGATCTTCCATCAGTGGGATTTTTTTCCACTTATTTTCATCCATGAAAGAGGGTGATGAATTTACGACTGATGCCATTAGAGAAACCTCGATCTTCGAAACTGTTTTTCAACTTACGTTGAGGAAATCAAGCCTAGAAGCCGAAGAGAAAGCATTTCAACTGTGGTAATGTGTCTGGTCGAGGTCTTTGGAAGTTTATTCCACAGATTCCAAAGGTCTTTTATAAATTCATTCCCATGGTCTTTGTGATTTATATTTATAGTTGTACGCAGCAGACCCATGAATGCTTCATTGGTTTCCGTATCTTGGGAATTTCAAAACAAGAATGATATTTACTTAATAAGAATACGATAAAATCAGAGAGAGAGAATACCCAGTTGTGAGCTCTCCGTCTCTATAATCCGATTTTCAATAGCTCATGCACAACGTCAAGCAGTTTCCATTCCACAGTCTTGTATACCAAGACAGAAGCGCTATGGATTATGATTTCTCTTTAGAATAACGGGTAAGTAGGAAGCAAATAATTTTGGTTACTAGATGGAAACAAGCAGTTCTATTTGCCATAATAAGGTAATTAAAGCATGTATGTTATTCTGCTATTCTCCTCGTGTGCATATCTCTTCAACCGCACAGCTTTTATAAGCGGATCAACCAAAGCAGTAAACAGGCAATCAGTGGATCTTGCAGTCAACACTAACGCTACATTGACCTCGTTATCAAATCTCTCTCTCGATAGCCTTCTCTGCAGTTTGCTGTGTCTTTCGCAAGAAAAGTAATTAAAGGTCATAGAGAATTTCACAAACAACCCAACACTAACTAGCGGAGCTAAAGGTCAAAAGCTGCTGCCCCTTTGACTTATTCTCCGATCGACTTCAGCGTTCCCAGGGATGTTCCGTGCTTCGCTTGGAGATTACGAAGATATTCGCTCTAAGGAGCGGGGGAGGGGGGGGGTTGCTAACACACGCCAGTCTAAGTGAAACGCTAATGTCTAGACTCTTAGAGTGAAGGGAAGCGCTACCTGCTTGCAGAACTATGCTAATTACAGTTGCTCTCTTTATACTCGGGTGGAGATGCCTGACGGGATTTTCTTGAAAGAAATGTAACTTCAGACGATGCTAAGGTGTATTATTCTCATTCGGACCAGACAGAAGCGTCCATTAGAATTTTTTAAATATGCGTAATATTTTAGTATTGTTTTCGAATAGTTAAAATGGTAATTACTTAGTATTGCTAGTTTCGGTACTTTGTAAACGGTTTATTTATTTTATCTATATATTTTATACAATTTAATAATATAAGTTATAAAATTAAAGGTAGAAAATGCATTATATTTTTCAATTTGTTCGAATTTTCTCAATAAACTAAATACACCTTTTACAATTTTATATGATATTAATACAATAATCTTATGGCTTAGTATTTAGAGCATTTAAAAATATTTTTATTTATAATATAATTACATTGATTCGTTTTTTTTATTTATATTTTTATATACTAAAGTTATCTGGTTTAATTTATTCTTTCTATTTCATACTCAGAATTATCTCTTTAATTCGATTCCAAAACAACCATTGGCTTCATGTGAGGTGTTCAGTTTTAATATATATAATTTTTATTTTATTCTATTTTTGCAGCCATCTATATGCATGACGAGATTCGAATTCGATTTTATCCAGTACATCGTTTCCGGATTAGTCTTTAATTTTTACATTATAAATTTAGATTTGAAGGCATTCATTTTAGTTTGTCGCAGAGCTAAATCACTATGATGAATAGTCGGATCTTGGTCTATCTTGGTTTTCCTTTCCGCATCACTGAATGTCCGATGCAGTGTCGTCAGCGAAAGTGTTAATAATGCCGCAGCAGAGTCGACATTTCGCAGAAATCAATAAAAACGAACGCAATAAAAATAATATCCGCTTCCTTAATGTTTTATCCGTAAATTTTCTTTACACAATTACTTCCCGTATCACAAGTTAACTTCTCTCCTCATTCTTTAGAATGCTTAAAGCAATAACATCTCATTTTGAACACTTTGTTTAATAATTTTTGAAAGGTGAGTACCCTAACTTTCGGATTGGAACAGAAGGACACTCAATTCGGATATAAAATAATTCAGAATGCAGATTAGGTAAAAATTTGATCATGAAATAGCTACCGCCATATACTGAATATCGAATTTAAGTTTGATAGTGTTCAAATAATAAAATATTAAAAGAAAACTGCATTTGTCTTAACGGGAAAACGTACCTGACAATCAATCAGGAACAACAGCGAACTCACTTAACAGAAAACAATAAAACGTATCAAATTTTAACACACCTCAACCTTGGAATGCTCGCCGAACATTCCCAAGAGTGGGCCCATATAATCTTAAAAAAAAAAAAGCAGTAATGTTTAAAGAAATTAAAAATTCTATTTATTTAGTTTTCGAATATAAATATAAAATAAAACCATTATGAAAAATTGAAAAAAAAATTATATGTCTCTATTTATTTTTGCTATGAAAGAAGTAATTTTTAATAATAATAATAATAATAATAATAATAATAATAATAATAATAATAATAATAATAATAATAAAACTTTTATTACATCAACAGAAAATCATTCATTGATAGCGTTTCCAAGCTGAAATTGACTTGGAATCTTCGTCAGTTGATGTAAAGCTTTCACAGAAAAAAACACGCTATTTCTGCAACTCCTACATCTCTCTCTCTCTCTCTCTCTCTCTCTCTCTCTCTCTCTCTCTCTCTCTCTCTCTCTCTCTCTCTTTCTCTCTCATCAGTGTAATTTTTTGCTATTTATTTATATAATACTAAAAATCTTAATAATAGTAATAAAAGAATATTATTAAAAATCTTAACTCTTTCTGTTATTTTGGTATTATTTTAATTACACCGTCTAAAATATTCAATAAGAGATATATAATTGAAGCTTCCACCGTTAAAAATCTTATGGGGCTATTTTATTCTCGGGTGCGGAATGCGTAATCATGGACGTTTTTGAGTGGAAAAATGGCGGCTCGCGTGTTAGTGTTTTGTGTCGTGTGTTATTGATGGTGAATTGTGTATTTGACTGATAAGTTTTCAGAGATTTATGCTTATATTCATTAGTAATATCAGTTATTTGCTTGCCGCAATAAACAGGCATTTTACATTTTATTTCCCATACAAGGTAAGTCAACTGACTTCGCAAAGGCGATACGCTAGGCCTACTGCCATTAGTGTCGTTGTTGTATTTTAACATCTTGTTGCTAGTTGACGCGCCTATGCTTGATATTGCTGGTAGTCCTTTGCGGCTGCGGGATATTTTACAAAAACTTCTGCTGGCAGGTCTTTAGACCTGCGGGATATTTTATTAACGCACATACGCAACTAAATCGATATGAGCGTGCCTGACCTGGACGTATTTGCTGATCTGCTCGAAAGAGAGCCAGCTCTTGAACTCATTGATAAACTACAAAAGAAGTTCAAGTTGACATGGCCTACTAGCATGATTGACCCCGACACTATTATTGAGTCACTCGATAAAAAGCTAGCACTCAGTTTTATTAAAAAGCTCCTCAAAAAGTTTGAACGGGATTGGCCCGGCTACTTAAATTTGTATTCCTCACCTGAAGTTGAAGTTGAGGAAAATGAAGACTCCCCACAAGTGGAGGAAAAACTCAATCTAGTTGTCTCTACCTCTAATCCTTCTGATCAAGAAGAAACTCACGCACGTAAGAAGAGAAAAATTCTTGCTGCTGAATCAACAAATGTTGTTGGTATGGAAGAGGATGTTCCCATTTCAGATCCCTCTGTTTCCCACAATGAAAAGGTGCCACCGATTATCCTAAGGGAAAAGCAGAGATGGACAACACTCAGAACCATCATGGCAAATTCACAAATTCATTACACGTCTGCTAAAAATGCAGACGAGGGAATACGAATTCAGCCCACCACGGTGGCTGACTATAGAAACCTTACAAAGGAACTGGATACTAGAGGAACCCAATATCACACATTTTCACTTGCCTCTGAAAAAAATCTGAAAGTAGTCTTACGAGGAGTCTCTGAGGATATTGACACAGATGAAATAGTTACTGACCTTAACCTACAGGAACTACCCCCCATAAAGGTCACTAGAATGTTTAGATCAAATAAGACACCTATGCCTTTAGTCTTAGTAGAAATTCATAACATCTACAAAGACATTTATAATTTAAAATCAATCTGTGGACTCAAAATCACCACAGAACCATTGAGAAAGAAATCATCTTCTGGGCAGTGCCACCGGTGCCAAAAATTTGGCCATGCCCAGAAGCTATGCAAAGCTCAGTTCAGATGCGTAAAATGTGGCGAGAATCACCCCACAAACACCTGCGCCAAGCCAAAAACCACCCCGGCTAAGTGCGCTAATTGTGGGGGTCCCCACCCTGCTAATTATAGAGGGTGTATGCATCATCCCAAAAACAGATGGAATGATCCCAGTCATCAATCTACCTCGTCATCTAATGCGAGAGTTCCTGAAGCTCAGGCTACTCAGTTCTCCAAGAGTGAGAACATGACAACTGGTGCTCGCCCATCATTAACTGAGCCCCTTAAGAAAACGAATCTTCAACATCAAGTAAGAACATATGCTGATGTGGCCCGCTCCAAACAGATAGTACAAACCCAGAACCGGAATACTCCACACTCAAATCTATCAGCTGTTATCACCTCTTCTCTTGCAAACATGCTCCAGGATTTCAGCAACTCAAATCCATCCTTAAGTGTCACAAAAAGATTCCTACAGCAAACCCAATCCATATTATCTGCACTCTCTGATGCATAGGAAAAAAATCGTCCCAAACTCTCTTAGGATTATCGGTTGGAATGCCAACGGTATAAAAAACAAACTATTAGAAATCCAGGAATTTAATAATAGATACAACCCAGATATACTGCTAATTAATGAAACTCACCTGAGGCCTGCTGACACCCTGAAAATCAGAGGGTATCAGATTTACAGAAACGACAGGCTTGGGTATAGAGGTGGAGGTACAGCCACTCTTATCAAAAGCTATATCAATCATCACTCAATAACCAACCCTACTACCACCAACCTCGAAATCACAGGAATCAATGTTCTCACAAACTCAATTGGGAACCTCAAAATTTTTTCTGCTTACAACCCTCCATTAAAGACATTATTGACCTCAGATCTGGATGCCATCCTTGGAGTAAAAGGACCGATCATCATCGCTGGAGACCTCAATGCAAAGCATCCTGCTTGGAACAGTAAATCCACTAACAAAAATGGTCGTATCCTTTCTAGCTACACAGGATTAAACCATGCTGTTGTGGCTGGACCTACCGAACCAACTCATCTCAGTACATCTGGCACTGCTGACATCTTGGATATAGCCATCCTGCAAGACATTAAACTACAGTACAGCCTTACATCACTAAACGAGCTGTCGTCGGATCACAACCCAATTCTACTGCAATTGGGAGAACAAGAATGCCTGTCTCCTCCTCATTCAGGCATATCGTGGGAGAGATTGTCTAAAGCACTTCGGGATCAAATAGGACCCGTCCCACACATATGCACACCAGAAGATGTGGATTCTGCAGTGACTAGCCTCACCCAACAGATTAAGTCCGCTATAATGGTTGCAACCTTCCAGAAACCTGTTCCCAAGCCTGATCGTTTGCCTGAGGACATTATGGACCTGATCAGAGAGAAGAACAGAGCTAGGAAGAGATTTCGTAACACTCGCGCTCCTCAGGATAAGACAGTGCTTAATAGATTGAATGGAGCAGTAAGAGATGCACTTAAAACGCATAGAAACGAAGTTTGGGATAAAAAGTTAGCCTCTATCTCACCTATTGATCACTCTATGTGGGGCCTACTGAGAAACATCAAAAACAAAAACAGATCCCTCCCCCCTATAATCTCAAACCAGGGCCTAATCCACACAGATGCAGATAAGGCAGAAGCCATACTTAAAAATCTTGAGGATCAGTGCAAACCATCTTATAACAACATTGATTTCAATCATCTGTATAAAATCCACAGACAGGTTAGACATGCACTAAACCTCCCGGATACCAGTGCTGATCATATTGCACCCGCATCACCTGTTGAATTATATGATATTATTAAAAAACTTAAGAACAATAAAGCTCCTGGACCAGACAGCATCTCAAACAGGGTGATCAAGCTGCTGCCTCGAAAAGCTATAGTGCATCTGACCAGTATAATAAATGCAATCTTAAGACTTCACTATTTTCCTTCCACCTGGAAACTGGCTGATGTGATTCCTATACATAAGCCAGGCAAAGACCCACACTTACCGCAGAATTATCGTCCAATCAGTCTCATCTCCAACCTGGGTAAGATTGCAGAGAAGGTCATCCTCTCACGACTCCAAACCTCAATAAATGACCTAAACATCCTCCCTAAAGAACAGTTTGGTTTTCGGCAACACCATAGTACTACCCAGCAAATCCATAGAATTGTGGAATATATCATCACCAGCTACAACTGGCGCCAGTACACAGGAGCTGTTTTCCTAGACCTATCTAAAGCATTTGATAAAATCTGGCATTTTGGACTCCTGCACAAACTTATCTCAGCCGGCATCTCACTAAAAATGGTTCATCTAATCCGTTCATATCTTCAGAATAGATCAATGCAAGTTAAAATTAACGGTTCTATATCGTCCCAGCGCCATATCTTTGCTGGAGTGCCACAGGGATCTCTACTGGCTCCATTGCTGTTTTCTGTATACATGTCAGACATCCCTCACAATCCGATGACTTCCATTTTAGCGCTGTATGCGGACGATACGGCAATACTAACCAGATCCCTCAGACCCCACTTCGTTACTAGAAAGCTTCAAGAAAACATTCTAAAGCTGGAGGGTTGGTTCTCTAGGTGGAGATTGGAAGTCAACCCCCTGAAAAGCTCAGCGGTTCTTTTCTCAAAAAGGCCAATGTCTCCTGCAGGAGATGTGTTACTATTCAATACTAAAATTCCCTGGCAGACAGAAACAAATTACCTGGGTGTAATTCTCGACAAAAAGCTATCTTTCAACCAACATATCAAGTCTGCATGTGCAAAAGCATCTAAAGCCATAGCTCAGATTTACCCGCTAATTAATAGAAATAGCAAGCTCAGCAACAGAATCAAATTGCAACTTTACCAGATGACGATTCGTCCCATAATCACCTATGCCTCTCCAGCCTGGAGCCACACCTCTAACGCTAACATTATCAAGATTCAGCGTGTGCAGAACAAGTGCTTGAGAATGATTCTGAACGCCCCGTGGTATGTTAGAAACAGCCAGCTCCATAGAGACACAAATATTCCATATATTCTCTCTTATCTACAATCCTTAGCTTCCAAGTTTTTTCTAAAGACGTCCACACACCCCAATGATTTGATTCAACAAGCTGCAGCATATGAGCCAACGGACATATTCAAATATAGAAGACCAAAAACTATATTAGCCTCCTATAACGATGCATAATCTCCATGCCCATTCAGGGCGAGCAAACTGCTCGTAAATTTTACCCTCACTGTAACCACGACAGATAGCGGGGAATATGAAAAGCATCTTGCTTCACCCTTAAAGACATAAATGTCAATTGTCAATTGTCAAAATCTTATGGAAAGGACAGATGCGGTGATTGATTTTCAATCCAATACCCTTGGAGGGCAATGGATAATGGATAGCAATGCTGTAGCCAATGAAGTTCTAACTGAGGCTCGGCTATTGCTGTTATTGCTGTTACCCTCCTGCCATGATCAGAGCTTTAATAGCTCAATAACACCTTATCCCTACAGTATTTTCTACAGATAACGGGGAAGATGAAAAGCATTCTTGCTTCGCCCCTTTAAGCCAGTCCATATAAGGATAAGGACTAAAAATCTTACGTAAATAACTGAAAATCGAAGTCTTTCTATATTTTATTCATGAAATTTTTATTTATTTTATATTTTATATGACATATGAAATATCTCATTAATTTTCTTAAGTGATATCTATATTGGGGTTCCTGGAATGAATGTCAAGTGTATTCTCATTGCATTATAACATTTTATGTTAAATTATTTAAGTTAAAGGAATTTCTGAACCTCGGTCATGCACTTTCTCTGAATATTAATACTTAGTAGTAAGACATACATTTTTAGGGGAAGCCTTCACCTTCACCTTCAAACCTTATTTCAATTTAAGATAGCAATAATAATAATAATCAGTGCACTTACAAGTTAGCTTAAATTGATTTGAACATACTTTTCGAATCCTAAACTGATTCAACTTCGGAGATATGATAAATTTATCAGATCAAAGTAGGATATATAAACATATAGACAAAAAGCTATAAAATTATATAACCTAAAATTTGGTGATATAAAAGTGATGAATGTAATGCTTCCCCCCCTCCACCCCCAACGACGCACACGCCATTGATTTCTTATAGGCTTTACGGCCTTTCTGTGTGGTGCAAGAGTGATGTAAGAAATGGTCATTTCACATAAAAAAAATTAAAACTACAATTTTAAAAGTACCAGAATTCTTTACAGTGGTAAAATTCCAATATATGAACCTAAAGTAAGTTACCAAATTGACTGGGTATTTAATAGATTTGAAGTTACTGATAAATATATAAAAAAAGGCCTTTAAAATAATTATCTACGACAATATTGCAAAATTGTTTTCTTTAAGTTTATTGCTGTACACACGTTTACAGTAGCAAGCGTGAAATAATACGAAGCAATCATCATAAAATAGGTTTCATAATCACAATCTTGTATAGCGGCATCATTGGTTATAACAACAGTTGAATCTGGAGCTGGTCTTGCTGCAGACAATTAATTATTGTCTCGTGTTTATTTTAAATACATTAAAACAGTTCGTGAATACAGATTACTCACCGAAACACAAATCTCGTCATAACGTACCAAAAACATTACACTATATTTAACTCAATTCTATCTCGAGAACACAATAAAATATTCTCTTGTTTTCTCTTTAGCTAAAGCCTTTTAACTTACCTTTCCTATTTTTACGTCATCTCTCCACGTTTTCTCCTAAGCACACCTTCTACGGTTAATCATAGTCCGACGCACATCACTTAACTCAACTTAGAATCTCTTTGTTCTAGCGATTCGCTCACTCACTCGGGCGTACCTCAGTTAAACTTGCACCAACAACAATGTGATGTTTACAATGTGTTTCACGTGCACTTACTGTAAATGATGGTTTCATCCTGGAGATTTTCAGTTTTCTGTCGCATTTTTAAACAAGGCTTTTATCTCCTCGCTATGGCCTCGTAATGATGGTGCTAGTTCAGTCAAATACCATCAGCCGGTTATCCTGACTGAAACACAATTCAAAGAGAGCGAAACATAATTCAAATTTAAAAATATATTTTAATTGTGCAAATCATAAAATTCAAATATATATTTTAGTTAACAAATAATAAATATTAATATCTTTAAATTAAATGCGCTATTTAAAATAAAATCATCAAAAAAAAAACGATAAAAATATCATTTTAATATCCGCTTCTTTTTCTTTTTTTTTTTTTTTACAATTTTCCATTTCCCTATATAATTTTAGTTGTCGTTTTTTGCATTCTTGAATGTGCATCTCCAGTTGATAGAGTAAATAATATTAGGCTTAACGTTTGATATTTTCGCTTAGAATTCTTTTATGTTTCCTAGTTACAACAAGCGACATCTATGTTTTCAGTAATATTTCATTGAAATCTCTTTTTCGGGCCGTCAAATATGTTAAGCCTATTTTCTAAGCTAGGCTTAGAAGAAGATTCTGTGCCATGCTTAGGTAAAAGGAGGAACTGTACAGTTCTCTAGCTGATATACTGTAAAATATTTATTAAGAATATTTTTTTGTGCACAAGAACAGAGAATCATAGAGCAAATCTGGAAAGAAACTTGGTAGCTTTCATTTTCGAAATGCTATAATGCAGTTTCAAGTGCAGAGTGTTACAGATTAGTTATTTTCTTCGAATATTCCTCCTTTTTATATAATTTGCATTGTAAAAACTATAATAGCATAGATTATATTTGAAAGAATCATGACTTTCAAAAAGCAGAATGAATGCAAACAAAGGCAGTTTTCAAATCGTTGACTCCTCTCAAGGTTTCATACATGTTTAATGGATTGGATCTATATTAAAATTGTAGTGTAATTTTTTTTAAATTAAATATTTTTATTGATAAATTTGTCTAAATTAATTTATTTTAAGAATAGTAAATAAAATTTAAAAAACTTTAGACTTATTTTAAAATTATGCTAAAATAATAGCAACACCAAATAAATATATCAAGTATTATGCTATGTGTATAGTAACTACGTTCTGATGAATAGCTCAATAACACCTTATCCCTACACCGTCCTCTACAGATAACGGGGAAGATGAAAAGCATTCTTGCTTCTCCCCTTTAAGCCAGTCCTTATAAGGACTAAGGATAAGATGATGAGGAGATTGGAAAATGCTAAATACCCTTGGAGGGTAATGGATGGCAATGCTGTAGCTAATGAAGTTTTAACTGAAGCTCGGCTATTGCTGTTACCCTCCTGCCATGATCAGAGCTTTAATAATAGCTCAATAACACCTTATCCCTACACCGTCCTCTACAGATAACGGGGAAGATGAAAAGCATTCTTGCTTTGCCCCTTTAAGCTAGTCCTTATAAGGACTAAGGATAAGATGATGAAGAGATTGGAAAATGCTAAATACCCTTGGAGGGTAATGGATGGCAATGCTGTAGCTAATGAAGTTTTAACTGAAGCTCGGCTATTGCTGTTACCCTCCTACCATGATCAGAGCTTTAATAGCTGAATAACACCTTATTCCTACACTGTCCTCTACAGATAACGGGGAAGATGAAAAGCATTCTTGCTTCGCCCCTTTAAGCCAGTCCTTATAAGGAATAAGGACTGATGAAGAACTGAATCAATCGACCATGAGATGCGGTGATTGATTCACTCAATCCAATACCCTAGGAGGGTAATAATGGATGGCAATGCTTGCAGCCAATGACGTTCTAACTGAGGCTTGGGTATTGCTGTTACCCTCCTGCCATGATCAGAGCTTTAATTGCTCAATAACACCTTATCCCTACACTGTCCTCTACAGATAACGGGGAAGATGAAAAGCATTCTTGCTTCGTCCCTTAAGCCAGTCATTTTAAGGATTTTTTAATGATAGACTATAGAGTCCTTTTTAGGACTTCCAGGGTAACAAATGGCAATGCTGTAGCCAATGAAGTTTTAAGTGAGGCTCGGCTATTGCCGTTACCCAGCCATGACTAGAGCTTTTTAGCTCAATAACACTCCATCCACACAGATTTTCTTCATTCAGATGACGGGATAAAGAGTCAAGGACTCAGTCCATCGCCCAGTTCTTTTAAGAACTTAAGATAGACTAGAGAATTAGTGTATGGGTGGTCGAGCATGATCATTTGATACGGTTGTAGATTTTCTTCTCGGTAGAACGTGTTAATCAAATATGAGAAACTTTGGTTTTGTAGTGTAGCTGCTAGATTAACTAGCAGAGACGTGTTTAAAGTCATTAAATTGCAGATTATACTGTATTTAAGACCATCAGTAAAAATAAGTGGACTGTATTTGCAACGAGGATGATTCGTTAGGCCTAACAGCCGTTAGAATCGCCATTGTTAGCATATCTATTTCAGATCCATTTACTTGCGTTTATACGCAAACCGTCAATGATGAATGTGTTAGATTTGAACGCCCTCACAGATTCGCTGGATGAAGAGCCAGCACTTATACTTTTAAATAAACTTCAAAGGAAATTTAAGCTGAAATGGCCACCAAACATGATAGATCCTGATATCATTATAGACTCTCTAGATAAAGGACTGGCTTTCAGCTTCATAAAGAAACTCCTTTAGAAGTTCGAGCTTGAATGGCCCGGCTTCCTAAATCTTTACTCTTTACCCGAGACATGGATGAAGATGAAGATGAAGAGACATGGATATGGCATGGATGAAGATGCCCGCAACACAGATTCCTCTGCCTCCACCAATGAAAAGGTGCCTCCAGTCATTCATAGGGAAAAACAGAGATGGACAGCCTTCAGAACCACCATAGCCAACCTGCAGATAAATTACTCCACTGCCAAGAACACAGAGGAGGGCATCAAAATTCAGCCCGCTACAGTGACTGACTATAGAAATTTAACCAAGGAGTTGGATGTAAGAGGTATACAATACCATACCTTCACACTTACCTCGGAGAAAAATTTTAAAGTGGTACTCCGAGGAGTATCTGAAGATATTGAAATAGCTGCTGACCTCAACATGCAAGATCTGCCTCCCATAAAGGTCAGTAGAATGTACAGATCTAACAAGACCCCTATGCCTCTAGTATTGGTGGAAATACACAACATCTATAAAGATATTTATAACTTGAAGACAACCTGTGGGCTTAAGGTCTCACTGGAGCCACTTAGGAAGAGGGCCTCTTCTGGGCAGTGCCATAGATGCCAAAAATTTGGTCATGTCCAGAAGTTGTGCAAAGCTCAATACAGATGTTTAAAATGTGGTAACATCCACTCCACACATACCTGCTCCAAGCCAAAAACCACCCCAGCTAAGTGCGCTAATTGTGGTGGCCCCCACCCTGCAAATTACAGAGGGTGCATTTACCACCCAAAAAACAGACAAACTGAGTTAATCAGTCAATCTACCTCACTATCAGAAACGAGAACCCCAGAAGCTCAAGTTCATCAGGCTCCTATTAGTTTGAACAAGATGACAGGTGTTCACCCACCATCACCTGAGCCCCCTAAGAAAATAAATCTTCAACACCAAACAAGAACATATGCTGACGTGGCCCGCCACAAAAAAGCAATCCATGACCAGAATATGCCAAACCCACATTCAAATATAACAGCCATCATCACCTCTTCTCTTGTAAATATGTTACAGGATTTCAGTAATGCAAATCCATCACTGGGCACTACAGAAAGTTTCTTGCAGCAAACACAGTCTATTTTATCTGCACTCTCCAATGCATAGGAAAAAATTTACCCCAGATTCTCTAATAATTATTTCATGGAATGCCAACGGCCTTAAAAATAAAATACTAGAAGTGCAGGAATTCAATGACAGATATAATCCGGATATATTATTAATTAATGAGACTCACCTAAGACCTGCTGACAATCCTAAATTCAAAGGGTATCAACTCTACAGGAATGACAGGCTGGATTACAGAGGTGGTGGCACAGCCATCCTCATCAAAAATCACATCAACCATCATGCTGTAGCCATTCCTACAACCACTAATCTCGAAGTCACAGGTATCAATGTCATCACAAATTCTGTCGGAAACATAAAAATCTATGCTGCTTATAACCCACCATCTAAAACATTGCTGACCACAGATCTGGATGCTATCCTCGGCGTTAAACTGCCGGTTATTATTGCCGGAGATTTTAACGCAAAACATCACGCCTGGAGCAGTAGGTCTATAAATAGGAATGGCCGCATTCTCTTTAACTACACAAGCTCAAATTGCGCAACTGTGGCTGGCCCCTCAGTGCCAACTCACCACAGTCCTGCTGGCTCATCCGACGTCTTGGATATAGCTGTCCTTCAGAATGTCAACCTAGAGTACACCCTGGAATCATTGAATGAATTATCATCAGACCACAGTCCTATTCTGCTCCAACTGGGTTATCAGAGGGGACTTCCCCCTTCGCCTCACACCTTCATTCCCTGGGAAAAACTATCCAAAATGCTTCCAAACTACATTAATCCCATTCCTCATATTAATTCCAAGGAAGAAATTGATTCTGCAGTTAATAAACACAGCCATAGCATCTATCACCTCAAATTCAATTGCTTTCAAGCCTAAACGAATACATAAAACAGATGACATAATGAACTTAATCAGGGGAAAAAATAAAGCAAGAAAAAGATACCACAACACCAGAGCACCCAAGACAAAAAATATCTCAACAAAATGAACAGTGCAGTGAGAGATGCACTTAAAGCACACTGAAACAAACTATGGGAAGACAAATTAGCCTCCATATCACCTGGTTATCAATCCGTTTGGAAGTTCCTGAGAAACATCAAAAACAAATACAAATCTCTTCCTCCTCTCAAATCTGACCTGAACATTGTTTACACAGATGCAGAAAAAGCCGAAACTATAGCTAAAAATTTAGAAAAACAGTGTAGCCCTTCATACAATAATCTAAATTTCAATCATATTTACAAAGTCCACCGCCACGTCAAACACGTGTTAAAACGGTCTGATACCTGTACCAGCCAACTCACACCTACTTCCCCAGCTAAAATTTATGACATTATAAAGAACTTAAAGAATAAAACAGCTCCAGGGCCTGACGGCATTTCCAACAAAGTTATTAAACTGCTACCCCGAAAGGCTATCGTATATCTTACAACAATAATAAATGCTATGTTCAGGTTTAAGTACTTCCCCTCTGCATGGAAGTTGGCAGACGTAGTTCCTATATACAAACCGGGAAAGGATCCTCAGCAGCCTCAAAGTTATCGTCCCATAAGTCTGATTTCTAATTTGGGCAAAATAGCAGAAAAAGCTATCCTTTCCAGAATTCAACTTTCAGTAAAAAAATTAAACATCCTTCCTTCAGAACAGTTTGGTTTTCATCAGTTTTACAGTACCACCCAACAAATTCATAGACTAATCGAATTCATTACCACAAGTTACAATTGGCACCAATACACCGGAGCTGTTTTTCTTGACTTAGAAAAGGGGTTCGACAAATTATGGCACTTTGGACTACTATACAAGTTGATTTTAGCTGGCATTCCATTAGATCTAGTCCAAATTATAAAGTCATTTCTTAGTGACAGACGAATGCAAGTCAAACTAAATGATATATTATCTACCCAGCGACGCATCTTGGCAGGAGTTCCTCAAGGGTCCCTACTGGCACCGATACTTTTCACGATTTACATGGCGGACATTCCGCACAGTCCAATGTCATCCATCATTGCCCTATACGCAGACGACACAGCTATACTAGCCAGATCTATTAAACCGCACCTTGTCACCAAGAAATTGCAAGAAAACCTGCAGAGATTAGAGCACTGGTTCTCGGAATGGAGATTGCAAGTAAACCCTCAGAAGAGTATCGCCATGCTCTTCACTAAAAACTCAATATCTCCCAAAGATGACATCTTCCTATTTAATATCAAGATTCCTTGGAAAGCAGAAGCCAAATATCTGGGTGTACTGCTGGGCAGAAAACTAACCTTCAGTTTAGTTTTCTTCACATGATGCTTTTTATAAAAGCCTCATGTACAAAAGCATCAAGAGTCATCGCACAGCTTTACCCTCTTATCAATAGGAATAGCAAGCTGGATACCAAAATAAAACTGCTCCTTTATCAGTTGATGATTCGACCCATTATTACTTATGCGTCCCCAGCCTGGAGCCACATCTCAAGTACAAATATCCTCAAACTACAGACAGTGCAAAACAAATGTCTCCGCATGATCTTAAACGCACCATGGTATGTCAGAAATGTCGAACTTCACCGGGATACAAAAATCCCCTACATCTATTCTCTTTCCTGCAGTCTTCAGCAGTAAAGTTCTTCTCAGCATCCTCTTCACATCCAAATGAATTAGTGCAACAAGTAGCAAATTATAATGAAACAGACTTCTCCAAATATAAGAGACCCAAGGCCATCCTACTTCCAAATGAAAATCTTTAAATCGCACCCACTCAGACAGAGCACTTAGCTCATAAACTTTTCCTCACACAGCAATCCTTATCAGATAGCAGGGATTATAAAAGCATTTTGCTTCACCCTTGTAGTCAGCAACGTCTTGCGTCTTGCGATAGACTATAGTGGTGAGTTGGAGAGAAATTGTCATCAAAGGAAATGGTGATTTCTTTACCCTTGGAGGGTAACGGATGGCAATGCTGTAGCCAATGAAGTTCTAACTGAGGCTCGGCTATTGCTGCTACCCTCCTGCCATGACATGATCAGAGCTTTAATAGCTCAATAACACCTTATCCCTACACTGTCCTCTACAGATAACGGGGAAGATGAAAATCATTTTTGCTTCGCCCCTTTAAGCCAGTCCTGATAAGGATAACTATAGTGGTAGGTAACAATTGAATGTGGAATGTGGAATTCCAGGTTACCATCCTGGGAGGGTAATGGATGGCAATGCTGTAGCCAATGAAGGCAATAACTGAGGCTCGGCTATTGCTGTTACCCTCCTGCCATGATCAGAGCTTTAATAGCTCAATAACACCTTAACCCTACACTGTCCTTTACAGATATAGCTCAATAATACCGTATTCCTACACTGTCCTCTACAGATAACGGGGAATATGAAAAGCATTCTTGCTTCGCCCCTTTAAGCCAGTCCTTTTAAGGACTTAAGATAGACTATAGTGAGATGCGGTGATTAATACCCTTGGAAGGTAATGGATGGCAATGCTGTACCAATGAAGTTTAACTGAGGCTCGGCTGTTGCTATTACCCCCTGGGGCGCAGAGATTCGAGCATTTGAGTTCGCTCTCTTAAGGTTTTTGCCTTAAGGGAGCAATTTGAGTCTCCGAGGAAAGTGTTCTTCGGCATGGCCCGCTGAGGGGCTTTGTCGGTGAATGCTTTTCTTCGGAAAATATGAGTGGTTCTGCTTGGTGGTTGGTGCTGGTGGTGGTGGGTGGAAGGCCATCACTGAGTGGAGCCAACGCTGAGATGGACGGTCTTTCACCCACGATTGAGTGGCCTAGGGATCGTCTGAATTTTTAGAGACGGCTTTACCTTAACATATGGCAATGCTGTAGCCAATGAAGTTTAACTGAGGCTCGACTATTGCTGTTACCCTCGAACTCTGACCAATATGTGTGATGAGTGATTTGTGTGTGTGTGATAGTTTTTTTTCTTTTTTTATAATTTAATTCAAATTATTACATTTAATTTATTAAATGTAATAATTTGAATTTAATGGACACATTACTAAAAAAATTGAAATTAAGTTTTGTTCAGATTAAGTTGATAAAGAAAGTCTTGTTAGGATTTTTTTGAATAATCACACAAATTTAATAGAAGATGACATTTTGTTGCAAACTGTATTGACGCCATGGCCACCTAATTCAGGCAAACAGATATCCCCTAATCATTCTGTTTAGAGTGAGTTTTGTTCAGATTAAGTTGATAAAGAAAGTCTTGTTAGGATTTTTTTGAATAATCACACAAATTTAATAGAAGATGACATTTTGTTGCAAACTGTATTGACGCCATGGCCACCTAATTCAGGCAAACAGATATCCCCTAATCATTCTGTTTAGAGTGATTAGTGTTACCATAGTAGTTGAGACCACATGGGAAAGAAATGCACCAGGAAGAAAACAAAGATGAAGTTTGTATTTTCAAGTAAGAAATATAATACGTTCCTTGCCATTATGGCGTCTACTATGTTGATACTGGTCATTCCGCTGAGATTATTTGTAAAGAACATATGAATTACATCCGTTTCTGCTAACTTAGTATGTCCGATGTACCACACCAGTCTTCGCCAGGTGATCCTGGTGTATATTTTTCTGGAGGCTTCAACTCTCTGAAGATCATTTGCTCCAGTCACACCATCCATCCATCTCATTGACGGTCTTTCCCTTCCACTTTTTCCAGGAACTTTACCTTCAATTACTGCTTTGAGAAATCTTCCTTGCATCCTTTCAGTATTTCAAATTTCTTCTATCAATATACTTAAGGCGCCTTAAAGTTCTACAGATCCTTTATAGCACCCATCCATTTGATAATGTCCTCAACAGCCTTCTGGGACTCCGCATCTCAAAAAAGCAGCTATCATTTTCCTATCAGATTTCTTTAGGTTCTAAGTCTCACATCCACAAGTCTTTGTTCAAAAAACAGTCGAACTTTGTTTCTGTGGAGATAGATCCACAGATTTTAGACAAGTCTTCGCCTGTTGTTTTATTTTCCAGTTCTGTTTAAAATGTTTACTACTGTTACTGTCTTTGATATATTTAGTTTGAACTTAAACTCGTTACCGAGTCGAACTAAACGGAACATCCTTTGGATCCCAGGTACTCAAACTTGCTGACTTCCTCAATTCTTTCTCCGTTAATGTACATGTTTCTGAGCAGCTATCCTGTCTATATTTCCTTTGAGAACCATAATCTTTGTCTTGTTAGGATTGATCTGAACTCCACTGTTCTTATTAATCTCATTAACATTGTCAAGGATTTGTCTCAGTTCTTCCTAGTCATTACAAAGAAATACTGTATCATCACTGTACGTCAGATTATGGATCAATCTACCATCTATCCTAATTCTTGTGTTAAGCTCATCCAGTGCTATAGGCATGATGCCCTCAGCATAGATATTAAGCAGGTGAGGAGAAAGTAGGCATCAATACCTGACTACCTTGCCAACCTGAAGCCAATCAGTCAATCCAGCATCTGTTCTTACGGTGGCTTCTTGCTCACTGTACTAGTATCGACCTGATAATGTGAGGAAAGTTGATTATTTTCATTACCTCCAACAATGTAACATGGTGAACACAGTCAAAAGCTTGGCAGCAGTTTATAAAACACATTATCATAGGGAGTCTAAATTCTTTATTCCTTTCTATGATCGGTCTAAGGCAAAGGATCTAATCTCCGGTAACCTTACCTTTCCTAAAACCAGCTTGTTCCTCAGGCATTTCTGCCTCAATTTTGGCCCCAATCCTGTTTACAATGATCGTTAATAAAATCTTGCTTGCCTAAGAGATTAAACGAATAGTGTTTTCAATCCTTCATATCCATCTTTTTGTCTAGTGGTATGAAAACCAACTTTCTGCCATGATTGTGTCTTCCATATCACTGTAATCAATTTATGAAAAACTCTTATCCCTCCATCCTCTGTAGCTTTAACTCTGCTTGGATTCCATCTTCACCTGATCATATTGCTGTTTAAACTGTTTACCTGCTCTTTCAAACTTGGACGAGGTTCCAAATCAAAATTTTCCAGTTCTGTTTAAAATGTTTACTACTGTTCCTGTCTTTGATATATTCAGTTTGAACTAAAACTCGTTACCGAGTCGAACTAAACGGAACATCCTTTTAAGACTGTGCCTTTTCATCAGAAACTCAAACTCTTCACATTTATCAGCATAAAATGTTCCCTGTCCTGCTTGATGACGTCTCTGGGTAATTCTTATATTCTTCAGTCCCTGTGTCTGTTTGTTTCTCCCACCTCCTTCTTTCGATCAGATACCATGTTGAATCAGATATCCATGGGTCTCTTGGTCTTCTAATTGTGCCTAGATACTTCTTCGTTATATCCTCTATTATAACCTTGACTCCACCCAAGAGGGTTTCAAGTGAGTTCTCCTCACTGGTCTCTAAACGATCATCGAACTGTGTTGATATTTCTTCTGTGAATCTAGTAGACATTAGCTCTGATATCCAGTCTAGTGCGACGGTCCACTTGTCAAATTCAGGCCATTTGGCTCTATATTTTATAATAACGAATTCCATAGTCAAACAGGGGTATACGCCATCTATCAACCTCTTTTGTTAATACAGACAGCAACATTTCTTTATTCCACAGAAATTAATATTGTGATAAGTGGTTTCGCGACAGTAAAATTAGTCTTATTACTTATTGAACAGCCCTCGTAATATGAATGAATTTCTTGCAAAGTGCAATGAAAACGAGTGGAACTAAAAAGAATGTAACTTATACATTTACATAAGAAACAAAAAAGGTCAGTCACAGCAGAGAGAGAGAGAAAGGATTAGATTTATAAATAACTAACGAATAAGCTTTGAAGGCTCGCAAACATTGTTTGGGGGGCGGACGTACATGTATATTCCCAAGCCCTATTTGTTTTATAGATTAAAAAAATAGTTTTAGGCCTAAAACTGTTTTTTAGTTTTAGGCCCAAACATCCCCTCAGTGGAAAAGAAAGTTATTTCTTTTCATATATTCCTGCATATACACCATGCAGTAAACACAACGTATGTTATTTTGACTTTATTTTGAAGATTTAATGTAATCTTATTGCAAATTTACGTTTCTTGTGTGCTTAGCAAAATTTAAATTCAGGACTTACAAGCGTGGAATGGAAAGAACAGAAGTGGAAAGCAAGACAGTCAATCATATTTTACCCAACATAAGCTGCAATGTATCTGTACAAAAAATATATCTTTGGAATGCATTTCCCAGTTACAAACATCACAATTCCATTTATGGAACATATCTTACAGAGAAAGAGAGGATTTCATCCTAGTAACAAATACAATGCTGAAAAGCTCTGTGATTACTTTGAATATCCCCTTTGTGCTCGAATTGAAAGAGGATGGGGGGGGGGGTAAGCTTCGTTCAATACTCAAGATTCTCAGGAAAAGATACACGTAAAAGGAATATTAAAATTGTACTTTTATTATAAGATTTTTCTAAGTAATCTACTTTTTTGCAGTTATAAAACAGTTGGTATCGTCGTTGTTTTCATAAATATTATATTTTATGACAATTTTTTTGCTTAATTTACAGATGGAAAAGATAGTCCAGAAGATGCAAGATGAACAAAATGGCGTTCCAGTAAAGACAGTGAAAAGTTTTATGTCAAAGATTCCAAGTGTCTTCACAGGTAACACAACAACAACATTTTTGCATAATTTGGGTGCATTGAATACAAGTAGTGTCCGTGTTCTGAATCCAAAGTCAGGATATACAGTAGAAATACAATTTACTTCAGTGATATCGCTCTGAAAGTAAAATATTATATTATACAACTAAGGATACATTATGATAGATAGATAAAAATGCGAATGCGAAAGAAATAAGAAGAAACTTTTAAGAAATTCTCAAGTATTTAATTTACACCATTTGAAGTTTCTTTTAACTTTTTTTAAGCGAACACTGGATACACCTAACTATATAATATAATAGATCATGTACTGAGAACTGTTACCCTTGGAAGGTAATGGATGGCAATGCTGTAGCCAATGAAGTTCTAACTGAGGCTCGGCTATTGCTGTTACCCTCCTGCCATGATCAGAGCTTTAACAGCTCAATAACACCTTATTCCTACACTGTCCTCTACAGATAACGAAGAAGATGAAAAGCGTTCTTGCTTCGCCCCTTTAAGCCAGTCCTTATAAGGACAAACCATAATAGTAGCTAATTGCTCATTCAATGTATTTTTAAACCTAATTTTTTCCGATAGATGAAAATAT